>NC_138380.1:46288868-46314159 GCF_054177405.1 Leptonychotes weddellii
ATTCACTTCTCCACACGTCCTACCTTCCAGAAAGTGGTCGCTTTTCTGTTCAGAGAGTTGTTGCTCTTCTTTTCTTCGATCTCCTGTTGAGTTCCTAGGTGTTCAGATTGTTTTGATCCCTATCCAGCTTAATTCCTGGGACCAGAGGAAATCCAGGTCTCCTATTCCTCCGCCATCTTGCTCCCAAAGTTCCAGACTCATTCTTTTTGATAACATATACTTACCTATTTAAAAAACGCTTTTTTGTTATGGAACATTTCAAACATGTGAAAAGGTAGAGAGAAGAGTATAACGACCTTCAGAATATGTTTCTCAGCTTCTACAGTTACCTACTTATAACTTGTCATCATATTTCTCCTACATCTCTACCCTCAGTACCTCCTCTGGATTATTCTCAGGCAAATCCTACACAGCCTACAGTTTCATCTGTGAATATTTCAGAATATGTCTCTAAAAAGAATAAGAACTGTTTTTAAAGGTAAAGATGCAATACTGCTTTCACACCAAAAAAATTAACAATAATTCCTCACTATCATTAATAAACCAGTTACTGTTCACATTTCCCCAGCCAATTATTTTTTAAAAATTTTAAACAGTTGATTTGTTTGCATTGGAATCCAGATAAAGTCCATACATTATGATTGGTGCAAGCCATCTGTTGCCCCTCTCTTTTCCTTGAAATTTTTTCTAGGAAGCTGTTTTTAAATTATCATTAGAATTCTGAGGAGTTTTGTGAACTTAAGATTTTGTTAATTGTGTCCTTGTGGTTCATTGAACATTGTCTTTAGTCTCCTGAACTTCTTATGAGTTAGTAGTTGGATTTAGATGCTTAATCAGATTTAGAATCAATTTTTTTTTCCCATTAAAACTAATTTGTAGGTGGTGTGTTTTTCCATTTGGCAGTACTTGATGTCTGCTTGCCTATTATTATTATTATTATTGAGTAGACTCATCAATTCATTCAAAGTTGTAAAATGAAGATATTCTAATTCTGTTTTTCTTTCTTCATTATTAACTAATATAGTTCCATCCAAAGTATGTCCTTTCATCCATTATTTAGTTTTCCTGAGATACAGTTCTCACAGAAAAGGAAGGATAAATGCTCAATTATTTTCCTTTGCTTACAGTTTTCTAAGCAACAAGTTGGCTCCCTAGGATCCTCCAAAGGTGGCCAATGAGATTTTTCTTCTTTTTTTTTTTTTTTAAAGATTTTATTTATTTATTCATGAGAGACAGAGAGAGAGAGGCAGAGGGAGAAGCAGGCTCCCAAGGAGCAGGGAGCCCGATGTGGGACTTGATCCCAGGACCCTGGGATCATGACCTGAGCCGAAGGCAGATGCTTAACCATCTGAGCCACCCAGGCGCCCGAGATTTTTCTTCTTTTAGTATAATTTTGAACTCACTGACTTAAAACATACTTGATGTGTTTGAATTCACTGCACTTATCTTCATTATTGAAGTTGGGCCTTGCTACTTTTTGCCATGACCTGAAAGTCATCGATAGATTCTGAATTGTCTGTTATGACAAGATATTCCTGGCTCATTGTGTACTTTTCAGTTCCAGGCCTGGAGTCAACTGCTCCTACAAAGAACTTGGGTTCCTTTATTAGGAAATGGTATTTAGAGACCACAGTCTGGTTATTGCCATTGGATTGGTTTTCAGTGGAAAGAACTGGCAAATAGGCTTTCCATTTTAAAGATAAAATCTATTTTCAGTTCATATTGATACTTGCAATTCAATTTCAGGTCTAGAGTGTTTTTACTTAATTTCATGAATCTTATATCTGTATGTCCTTTTACTTTTTTTTTTTTTTTTAAGGTTTTTATTTATGTATTTGTCAGAGGGAGAGTGAGCACAAGCAGGGGGAGAGGGAGAGGCAGAGGGAGAAGCAAGCTCCTCGCTGAGCAGGGAGCCCGATGCAGGGCTCGATCCCAGGACCCCAGGATTATGACCTGAGCCGAAGGCAGACACTTAACGACTGAGCCACCCTCGTGTCCCTGTATGTCCTTTTACTTAATGCCAAAAATAATTAGTTTTCAATAATTAGTTTTCTTTTATTCCATAATATATACACAACAGTCTTAGAATAGGAACATCAGCACTATCACCAATAATAAAAATACTAAGAACAATTTAAGATTTTTTTTTTCCAGCAGTTATTTTTGTCATTAAGGTATATTCCGCTAGAGATGTGTACAATAGAGTTACCAGGTTTAAAACTGCTTGGAAAATTTCTTCTTCATGTGCTTAGGCCACCAATTAGATAACAGTTAAATTCTATTGTTACGTTTGACTTTTATTTTTGGGTATTCTAAAAAACTTGTTTCATAATCATGTAAAATACTTAACATGGTCCAAAAACCAAGTCAAAGCAAGATATATTTTTAAGAGTTTAGCTTCTATTCCCACTCGTTCCACTAGAGTGCTTTATAGGTATTTATTTTAATCCATTCTTTATTTTAAATCTAATATTTATTTTACTGATTGAATATATCCCATTTGTACCAAAAATATATACAATTAAAAAATCCCCAAATATAAAATATCTGCTATTTATATCATTAGTAATCAGATTACCAAGTTTTAGGAGACGATTCTGATGGTAGACGTAAACGAAGGAGAGACACTCAATATGGCTATGAACGGATGAGAGAGTGAAGAACAGTATGAGGTGAGGTTGGTGGAATAAAATGAGAGGAAGTTGGCTTAGATCTGACTTAGATTTCACAGGAACACTGGGCTGGTATGTTGAGAAGAGGCTGGAGGGGAAAGGGTGCGTGTAAGGAGACCAGTTGTGATGTCATTGAGCTAGTGAGAGAAGATGGTGGCTTGCACTAGGGTGGTAGTAAGAGAGGGGAGAAGTGGTGGGATTCTGGACATATTTTGAATATGGATCCTTTGGGGAGTGAATGCAATTCACGGTAAGAAGGACCCAGGGCTATTTCTAGGTAGAGAGGAGGAAGAACAGGGAAAACAAAATGAGCAATTTCATGAAAACCTCTCTAAGACACTGTAACAGAAGCAGCCCTGATCTGTGACCCCTACAACCATGTGACACTGACAGGAGTCCCCATGGGACACAGTCTCTGGTGCATCTGACTGGAGAGGGCAGAGCCTGGTGGGAGATGTGGTGTAGAGAGGCAGGCCAGAACAGAGTGAGAGGAAAAACACGTGTGAGTGCTTTAGACCACACCAGAGACTCCAAATGGTAGCTGGTGTGGAGGGACATACCTTGTAGTCTGTCAAGGGAGGCATGAGAGTCAGTGAAATTTGGATCATTACCACTGATGGGACCCCACTTGAGTCTACAGACTGGTGATGGTGAAAGAATGATGGGTGCAGATCGAGTCTACTTGGATGGAAGGAATGACATTGGTTCTTCTCCCACAACCATCATAAGAAGCGAGGCCTGTCAGTACTGAATCAGATTGCCACTGAGTAGATTCATAACTGGTTAAAAGATTGGCTCAGTGGATGGATCGGGTCAGTCTTCTGGAGCATGTCATATCTGCATGGCAAAGATGCCATGACGAGAGACCCAGGAAAGTGACAAGCCATCAACAGTGGGCATAGCTACTTGCAACCACAGGTGGTCTGCCACCCCTTCTCCATGAGTTGGCACATGGTTGCTGCTGTGTTCATGTGAAGGTGGGCGTGAAGACAGCAGCACCTACTCCCTTTCCATTCTCCCACATCCTAGAATGCCGGTGCACAGAGGTTTTTCAAAGTGTTCTGACCCTTAAAGTAGAGATTAATAGTAATGCTTAACCCAAGTGGACATCTCACAAATTCTCATCCACCTGTGCTTGAATTATTCAGTGAAACATGTATTGAATGTTTATTAGATGCCAGACACTAGGCTAGGCTCTGAGAACATTGAAATAAATAAAACATGCCCCTGTCCTTTTGGAGTTAAGAGTTCAGTGACAGGAGGCTGGCACAGAACATAATTATTTCTGTACAATGTGGTACATCTATGGAAAGTCGTGTATAAGCTGCTTTGGCAGGTATGGAGGCAGGACCTCAACCCAGCACAGGGTTGAGGAAAAGCTCCCTAAAGTAGGTGAGGCCTAGACTGTGCTGGGGGCTGACGGGGCTGGGAGCGGGTCAGTGGAGGGATGGCGACATAGAAACAGGTCTCCCAGGGAAGAGCAGGACAAGCAGAAGAATGATGTGTGAGCAGTCCTCAGAGGGCAAGGCAGGAAGTGGCTGAGGCCTAGGCTGGATACTCAGCAAAGGCCCTGCCTAGAATGCCTTAAATGTCATCCTAATGAGCTTGGACTTACTCTGGGGCTGCTAATAAGCCACTTAAAGGCTTTCAGGGCAGGGATATTAGGAATGAAGAGCACATAGTGGATATGAGATATATCTGTTTGGTATCGTTTTGTGACCAGGAACAAAACAGATATTTTCCTTATGTAAAATTCAAACATTACTAAAATCCATAATGTGGAAAAGTGAAATTTCACCCTCAAATCATTGATGGTGTGGTTATAACTCCTTCAATTTGTTTAATTCTAAAAATGACTTGTGATTATTGTTGGTGGGGAGGTGAAAATCAGATAACACCATGATACTTTTTGCAACTAGCTTTTTTCATTTTCAGTGTATTTTGGACACATTTGCATTTCCCCATAGATCTACCTTATTATTACTATTTTTTAGATCTACCTTAAAGAAGCAGTATATAGGGGCACCTGGGTGGCTCAGTTGTTAAGCATCTGCCTTCGGCTCAGGTCATGATCCCAGGGTCCTGGGATCGAGCCCCACATCGGGCTCCCTGCTCTGCGGGAAGCCTGCTTCTCCCTCTCCCACTCCCCCTGCTTGGGTTCCCTCTCTCACTGTCTCTCTCTCTGTGTCAAATAAATAAATAAAATCTTAAAAAAAAAAAAAAGCAATATATAATCTACTGCATGAATGAAACATTTTTTAAACTATTTATTGATGAATACTTGGATTCTTCCCAACTTTTCTTCCTTTTTAAATTTTTTTACTAAATCAAAGTAATCCATATATTTAGTTTAAGAAGAGAAATAACACTATGGGTTTCTGATGAAAAACAGGAATTTCCCGTCCCATCCATCCTCAGTCCCCTCTCCTCTCAGGCAACTCTTATCAACTCTTTCGGTTGTTTTCTTTAAGTACTGTTTCTTGATTTTTCAATTTTAAATGTTATTTATTCACATTCTAAAATGGAAGATAAGAAATAAGCTCTCTTAGACTCTGCCACGGACACATACACAAAACACTTTCCTTTATCTCTTCTTTCCAGTGTGGTTATATTCATATTTTCAATGAAATCAGTATTCGGTGTTGGCAATATTATGATTATGAAATTATTTTTCAGAGTTCAGCCTCTGGGTTTCCTTTTATACACACACACCCCCCCCACACACACACCCTCTTTTTTCTGTGAAGCAGTCAATTATTCTACCCCAAACCTTTGCCAAACTGCTATAACATCTCCCCGTGTGTCCCAACACATCATGTGTTCTAGCAGTTTCACGTTCTTCTTGGAGGCATCCTTGCAGGGGTCCATCATTCCTGCTTCCCCTTGGATGGGTTCTTCCCTGGGCTGCTGAGTAGCCATTGCCTGCGACTTCTCATCTCCATCATCTTGGGAATTCCCTTTTCTCCCTCCTGCCTTGGGGCCACTATGTCCTAATTACCATATCTTCCTTTACTTGTTTTACTTTCTTGTTTTCGTGCAGTGCATCCTCCAGTAGATTCCTGAGAAATATCCTAAGGCATTTCATGAAATATTTAGGAGGCAGAATTCACAAACTTGATGGTCGGCTGGATGTAGAGTGATAAGAGAGAGGAAGGAATAAGAAATGATCCTCAAGCTCTTGTCTGAAGTGTCTAAATGGCTGAGTGCAAAAGAATGGGGCTGGGTTTGAGAGTGGAGTGAAGACACTGAACGCGGTGAGTTTCCTGAGATGTTGGGCGCAGCAGTTAGCAGATATCTATGTGAATTTCAGGAAAGAGGTCAGAGATAGAGATCCTGAATTTGTACTTGTCCATCTGGATGTGGTTGTTAAACAATGAGAGTAGATGAGATGGGTTGGGAAAGATGGAGAGCAAGGGTAAGATTGAGACAAGTGTAAAGGCCAGTTACACATGAACGTTTAAAGAGTAAGCCAGACAAAGAGGGGCGCCTGGGTGGCTCAGTCAGTTAAGCGGCTGCCTTCGGCCCAGGTCATGATCCCAGGGTCCTGGGATCGAGTCCCACATCGGGCTCCTTGCTCAGCAGGGAACCTGCTTCTCCCTCTCTCTCCCTCTGCTTGTGCTCTCTCTGTCAAATAAATAAAATCTTTAAAAAAAAAAAAAAAAAGAGTAAGCCAGGCAAAGGAGCCCATGATGAAGGCTGAGAAGAAACCATCCATCAGAGCAGTAGGAAAACCAGGAGGAACCAGAGCCAATGGGCAGTAGAGACAGATTATAGGAATGTACCAAGTACAACAGAGAATTGGAAGGAGGAGGGGGTCTGTTAAGATAATGGTAAAATGGCAAAAAGATAAAAATAAAAGTGTGTACTGCAACATTATTTATAATAGCAACAGCTGAAAACAAGCTGTACCATTCATCCTCTAGGGAACATGTTATATAAATAATGATACACATAGTCACTGGAAGATTATGCCCCTATCAAAAATTACACAGATTTATGCTCACTGACATTTATACTTATTGTTCAGGAAAAGCAATGCAAGTCACTGAAAAACGAGTATTATATGTTCCAATTTATGTAAATCTCTATACACATAGCCATCTGCTTGTGCATGTAGGCATAGACTAGAGAGATGTTTGGGAGAATGTTCACCAAAATGTTAATGGTGATTATCTCTGGAAGAGGAGAATGGGGTAAGTTTTATTTTATTCTTTGCATTTAAAGTATTGCTTAAATTTGTTACAATAATTATGTAATAAAAAAATAAAACTGCATATGTAGGAACAGAGAGAATGTAGGGAATCTTTGTACTTTCTGCTCAATTTTGCTGGTAACCTAAAACTGCTTTAAAAAATAAAGTCTAATGAAAATTTGTAAGCAATAAAGCTGTTATTAGAAGATAAAATGTTAATGATGTTAAATACTGCAGAGAGACTGAGTAGTTCAATACTATGAAGTAGGAACAGAAGGTACGTTAGAACGAGCTGAGGAGTGAATGGAGCTTGAAGATAATGAGATGCCAAAGATCTTTCTAGAAGCTTGAATGAGATGCAAGGGTGAGAGATAGCGTGATAGGTAGACTTAAACAATAACTCCTTTCTTCCTCTACCTTCCCCGCTCCCCTCCTTTAATTCATTCTGAACACTGTTGCCAGGTAAATTCCCCAGAAACCACATTATCTTGTCACTCCTATCCCAGACTTCAGTGGCTCCGACCCAATGAAGCTGAAATGGCCTCCTTGCCTTTCAGAGGCCTCCATAACCTGAATTTAATCACCATCCCCATATTAACCCAGCTTTTCACTCAAACCAATTAAAAAAAAAAATCTTAAATGTATACTTACTGACCATGTATTATAGGCCAGGCACTCTTAAAATCACTCTTTAAAATTGTATATCATTTACCGGACAAAGTCATTATGGTCCCTGCCCTCATTGTACTTATAAGCCACTGAGGATGTCAGACTTCCATATGGCCAATGGTAGCGCAGAGTAATATGGCTGTAACTGATTAATGTGCAGCTCTGTAGCCCACATAGCAAGGGGCCACTGATGCCCATATTGGCATCTGCTGTTGCTTCTGTGGTCCACCTCATCCCTTCTTAATCCTTCTTAAATGCCTAGATCCTCCTAACCTTTCATATCACAGATCAAGTCTAATCTTGACACCTTTCTTCTTATGATTTGCATGACACTGTATTATGATTCCTTTATCTTTTTGATCATACGATATCTCCTATTCTTAGTTAACTGTGTGTGTGGATGAACAACTTCTTCACAGTGACTGTGAGCTTTGAAAGCTGTCACAGTATCTAGCACAGGGTTAAACACGTAGCAAATGTGCAGTACGGAACTTATCAGGAAGCTGCTCACCCAAGATCCTTAATATTTAGAGACAAAATAAAATTAACGTTGAAGGTGGTTTATCTGAAAGCATCCTAATGTAACCTATAGGGAACAACAATTCTGAAGGGCAGAAGGGGAGGGGGTAACAGGATGGGGGTGGTTGCTAGCGCTTCAGAAGGATAGACTTCAAAATGATGAAGAGAAATAGAGAAAAAAAATTGGTTGTAGTCAGAACCCAATCAAGATGGCATAAATAAATAAACCCAAACTCAATTATTATGCATGACAGAGAATAAAAGCTCAATTATTATTCAAGACTGTAAAAGCACAAGTATGGTCTAAGTATGAGGTGGCATTATGAGTCCATGGTTAAAGAGATAATTGCAATAATGACTATGTAAACAGAAATAGGACCTTGCCAAGGCTAGGAAGGCATCTTTATACTGTCCTTACAAGGGTATCACATCTAAATTTTATCTTAATATTTAAAAAGGAATGTGTAAGCATCACGGAGCCCTGTCTCCCAAATTTTATTCCACTGCACATTAGATCAGCAGGATGTTAATAATGGGTGTTCCATTTTTAACATGGTCTAATGAAACTGGAAAATGTTGTTATAGAAGACCCTGAAATCTTTTGATTAAAATGATGTGAAGGACCTATGAATAGAGTTTAAAAGAGAAAAGATTCTTTTTTTTTTTTTTTCAGGAGTAAAATAAAACTGAGGAGAGAACAAGTGGCTCTAAGTAGAAGGAGGGTTTTTATAAGCTGGGTACATCACAGCTGCTTTATCTCCATAAAGTCACAAATTGACATAGTGCAGCTAGAGAGAGTTGGGTCAGCAATGGACTGCATAGTGAGGGTGTAAGAGGAAAATATTACATTATTATTGCGAGAGAACCTATCATCTTCAACTTTGGACACATGATAGGAAAGGCCAAAAACCATTTAAGGATGATTTATATATCTTGCTGCCTGAAGCTGGCAGGGAGGTGACCCTCTGAATTTCTTTTTCACTCCAGAATTCCATGAATCTAGCACTGTGAACCCTAGAATGAGGGGTATTACTGTAAGATCCGGTTTTAGCTCCTCTTCTGCCACCAACCTACTGAGCCATCTATAAAATGATGATTATGATTTCTCATACTATCATACAGGAATTTCCTCAAGATTAATTACACAATGCTTGTAAGGAGCTTTCAGCTCCAGGGAGAAACACAATGAAAATATTTATGGTAATAAGTTGAACCATAAGAAATTGCTGGTATTTGACCATTGATGGTCTATAAAAATGGCAATTTCATGTGATTTAACTCAATAAAATTTATCATTCATCAAGCCTCCTGTGTGGCAGGCATGAGCTGGGTCTGGGGATATAAAGATGATTGAGACATTGTCCCTGCCCTGAGGGAGCTCTCAGACCAGTGAGGGAAATGGACACTTGAATAAAACACTGCAATGCAGGGGGACGGGTGCCACAGTGGGAGTATTACAAGATGCTGGGGACAAAAGAGAGAGAGCCAGTGATTCTGTTGGGCCAGGAGGGGAAGCCCAGAAAGAGGCAAGGAGAAGGTGGCTTTGTTGAGGACGTGACATTAATTTAGACTGGATCTTGAAGGCTGAGGAATTCACCAAGTGGGAAGGACCACTCTAGGCTGAGGAAATAGCTGTATTTAAGGGACAAGAGCAGTTTGGGAGGCAGAAAGAGAACTGAAGAAGGTGAGTTACCAAAGTCAAGGGAGAAAAAGGCTTCGAAAAAGTGAAATAAGTTCAATGAGATAAAAACTGAACACTATCCCTCAGATCTAGAAAGTGGTCATTGGTTATCTTAGCAAAAGCAGTGCCAATGGACAGAAGTCACATGTCTATTGATCAAACCTCAAATGGGAGGTAAGGATTCTTTGGAAGCAAATCTACTTTTAAAGAAGATTCATTGGGAAGGAAAGAAGAGCATTCCAATAACTAGAAGGGGCTACAGAATTGGTTATGGCTGTTGGTTACTGGTATTGGTTTTGTTGTTTTGGAAAGAGTGGAGAGGCTTGAGCAGGTATGAAGTTTAGGGCAAGAAACCAGGGGGAAAGAAGGGACAAGATTGAGATCACGGAGAGGGAAGGACGCAGTGGTTTCAAACATCCAGGAAGGTTCCTTCTTCCTTCGGTCTGGAGGGGAGTTGGCGAGCATGGATGCAGATATGGATAAATTGGATGGTAAGACTGGACTAGGGGATGGGAAGGAACATCTTTGACTTCTTGTTCTCTGGCCAGTGGAAGCAAAAGTTATCAGTGGAGAATAGATGGGTTGGGCTGAGTTGGAATAGGGGAGCTTGACTGCAGCACTGGGGATGTGAGGTGGCTGTGGAGAGGCGAAAGGGCAAGGAAAACTTGTAAGAGCACTGATTGCCCCGCAGAGAATGAAAACCATAAACTGTGGTGACTATGATTCACATTTGTGTTATTTTTTTCCAAGCAGTGTTTGG
Source organism: Leptonychotes weddellii (assembly GCF_054177405.1). Classification (NCBI taxonomy): domain Eukaryota; kingdom Metazoa; phylum Chordata; class Mammalia; order Carnivora; family Phocidae; genus Leptonychotes; species Leptonychotes weddellii. Next base: position 46,299,362 of record NC_138380.1, read on the forward strand.
CAGCGCAGATGCAGGAGATTGGGAGGGAAAGCAGGGCTCCTGAGAGGGGGTGGAAGGGTGGGGAGGAGGGAAGGTCACTGAGAAGGAGTGGTTGACTAGATGGACCATCATGATGACTCAGGGTACACAGGACAGGAAGTAGAACCTGTGGATGACTGCTGGGCTTGGGACAATGGGTGGATTTGGGAAACCTAATGGAGGTCTTAGGAGGTCCCAGCAGGCAGGGACAGTGAGAAGAAAGAAAGAGAGGGAGTTAACTACATAAGGGGATTTGGCTGAGGAGTGGCTGGTCAGAGTTCAATGTCTGTGGTGGAACACTGTGAAGTCATAACAAGAGTCCTGGATGGCTGCAAGAGTGGGGTGCTCAAGGAGGGCACAGATGAAGGTGGATGGAGCTGAGTAGATTAAGAGACATTCAGGCAAGAGTAGAGATGAGTATTTCCCCAAGATATTTCCTTGCTCAGGATAGTGGGAGAGAGAAGGTAGAGATTATAGATCAGGTTCCAAATTGTTATTTAGGAAAACACACTCTTTAAGTTTAGTCCCTCTTTGAGAATACTCTTCAGCCAATTGGTTTTGTGTGCCACAATCTCCTCCTGTAATATTCACTTCCTTTTCGTTCCTTGTAACAGGATTAGAAATGACCTCTCTTCAGTGGTAAGTGGGGCTATGGCTTGCTTCCTTCTCTTTCCCAGCCTCCTTCCTGCTTCCCCCTCATTTGCTACCCTCTGAGGCTGGTGGGTGGGTGGTTCATCAGCGATTATCTCTGCTCTTGCCAATCATCATTCACCTGCCTGAGGAGCAATGCTAACAGTTTTAGGGGCCATAGAAGTGTACTTCTATATAGGAGTGGCCATTTCAGAGCCCAGGTCTGGTTTCTCTTTTCCCAGCATCCTTCTCCCCACCAGGGCGCAGAGGTTTCTAAGTGGTTCTACCCACGCACGAGGGAGTTGTCTGTCTGCCAACCCATCCTGCTCCTGCCAAAGCTGCTTGACAGTTCAAAGTGCACAGTTTGAAATAGATTTTTCATCAATATAACATATTAAACTTTTAACCCACAGAGGTACAGTGCAATTTACCATAACTTTTTTTTTTTTTTTTCTTTAGGAGAGGATAGTGTCCCAAGCATCAAGCTTTGGGATTTTCCTGTGGACAAATGTTGAGTGGCTTCGCTTGAACTCCACTGTCACAGGCCTTCCTGCTGCAGGAAACACAAAACTGTGTCAAGTTAAAAGTTCTGGGGCTTCTCGTCCAGGATCATGACAACCCGGTTTAGCTTGCTTTCCTGTGATAATGCAGGGCCTCTTTCGGAGTCTCGCTCAGCCCCGTCTGACGTGAGTCAGCATTTCTGTGCTTGTTCAGCTTCTAAGGTTACTGAAGCACCACGGGGGGCACAGTTCGTCCTGAGTCACGCTGCAGGACCGTGGCAGGCTAAAATCAGACCAAGAACTTGTTTCCACTAGGCAGAACTCCTGGACGCGGTTATGTTGATACCGGTCCTGCACTTCTGTCTTTAAATAGTCCAGTGGCAGTCATGTTTGTAAGTCCCTTTGTAGGCTCAGTGCAGGACTGTGTGAAGCTCAGACTGCAGCTTGAAAGGATTCTGGCAGTTTCTGCCAAATATAATAATACTTAGGTTGAGGAGTGAGAAAAAAGCTGCAAGATGGCAGGGGTATAAAGTGCAGCTGAAACAGGAGAGCTCTTCCTTCGCCTTTCAATCGGCAGTCAGAACCGACACTCTTTTTTTTTGCCTCTGGAAAATTCTTTTCAATCCCAAATCATTTTTCCCTTGAAATAATTAGATTGAATGTTCATGATGCAAGTATATCCATGTGCACGGCTGTTATGAGTCTTCAGAAACAATTCATGTTCCAATGTGCCAGGATTTAGAGCCAGAGAAGAAGGGTGGTTTCGGATTAATGACGTGCTAAATTTATCATGCATTTTCTTACCTTCTTTTCCTTGAATGTAATTTTGAAGAGACAGGAATCCAAGGGAGTGGATGTGGTCTTTTGTTGCTCACAGCTTGTGACTTTCTTCCACATTAAAAATTGTAGCCCTCTTTCACTAACAGTTGCTCACAATATTATTGGTAGCCATCATAAACAAGAAATACACAGTGAAGGGCCTTAGTCAGCAAATTTAGGATTTTAAAACAAAGGGGCATTGGAGGCCACCTGGTCCAGCCACCTACCCACAGTGGGCATCTGTTCTCCAGCATCCCCAGTGAAAGAGCTCAGTGGTTCTCAAAGTTTGTTGCACATTAGAATCATTGGAGGAGTTTAAAAAACCCCCAATGCTGGGGGTCTACCCCACATTGATTAAATTAGAATTTCTGGGAATGAGGCCAAGACATCAACATTTTAAAAAACTTTCCCGAGGACTGTAACATGCAACTAGTTTTTGACCAAAGATCTAGCTTCTGCTTAGCTGTGTCCCGTGATGAAAAATCTCTGCTTTGTGGGTGACGATTCACTGCTACACAGTCCATTCCTATTAGAATTAATAGGAATTAGTGCATCTCTGGAGGCCATCCAGAACCAGTCAGCTCCCTCCTTCACTGGCTAGCCCTCCAAACACATGAAGACAGTAAACAATTTGCGACGCACTAAACTGTATTAGCTATAACTTCTTCCTTCCTACGACCCAAAGTACCAATTTAAATTACACTCTTAGATTATACTATTTCACAGTGTGGCAATGTGGCTTTTGATCCACTATTTGGCTATTATCCTGTCCTAGCTTCATTATTTTGACTTCTTGATGAAACAGTTCGACAACCACAGAGAAGAAGGTTAGATTTCTCTCAAAGTTTAAGCGAACCGATTTTTGAGGAGCCAATATGGGATGTGAGGTGTGTTTCCCTCCTTCCCATGGGCTGTCATGTGCCCAGCAACCAGCTCTTTCCTTCTCCGGCCCCGTACCGCCTGTCTCTTTCCTGTCAACTTACTCTCGTTGGGGCTCTGCTTGCTTTTGCTCTCCCTTTGTCAGCATGTGAGCCTGGGTGGTAGCCAGGCCTGCCGGAGGTGTGGCAGAAGAGAGAAGGAGGGAGAGGAGAGGAGGATGTCTCTGTCACACCCCAGTTTAGGAACTCAGCTGCCGTGTCATAGAGGCCTGATCTAGCACATATGATAAGAGGCTCAGTTCTGGAGTCAGATCTTCTAGATTGGGGTCCTGGTTCCCCATTACTCTAGGAGCAACCTTTGGGGAGAAGTGAACTCAGCCTACAGGAGCCTCAGTTTCTTCATCTGTAAACCAAGAGCGACACTGTAACCTCTGCGAAGCAAACAGGTAATCCTTGTAATGTGCTTGGTACAAGGCCTGGGGCGTAGCTAGTGCCTAATAAGAATTAGCTCTTATTGTCTGATCTCCCCATGCCCCCAGTCTTGTCCACAGGCCAGCCACCAACCCTTTTCTAATCCAACCCAGGCTGCCCAGCCGCACCGCCGACCCTAACTTCTGCCAGCCTCATCTCCGAGGACCTATCTTGTGCTTAGCTTAGACTTCAAGTCCAGCTCCTTGCCATTCACCACCTCACCTGGGCTCAGAATGCCTCCCACAGACACTGAGAGAAAAAACAACAGCCCTTAATATTAGCTCTCATTCCACTGGTTCCCATGGGTTGGAAGGGACACCCGGTGGCAAAAATCTTGCTCCTGATCAGTTTTTCTCTTTTTTGCTTTCATTTTTCTTTCTCAAGGGGCCATATGAAATTGCACTTGGAACTGTGGTTTGTCCTTTGTTTAAAGCCTGCCAGGAAAAATCATTAAGTTTTTAGTGGGCGCTGGAGGATATCTTATTTCCCTTTCCATTTAACAAACATTAAATTTTTGACCAGGGTTTCCTGAACTCCACATGCTCGCAAGATGGCTTTTATTTTCCTGGCTGCTTCATTTCATTTTGTCAGTACTGCAGCAAAGCTCTGGGAATGGGATCTGTTAGGGCCATGTCTCTACCAGCCAAGATTTGAAGGGTGCAACAGATTGAAAATTTTCAAACTGCAAAACAGTGCTCAAGTATGTGTTCAGTGAGCAACAAAAGGCTTCCTTGCAGAGTCCTTGCTCCCTCTGTTGGGTAAATGGATGACTTTCCAGGGATGCCGCATAAAAGAGTGATTAAAAAAAAATGGCTGTAGGCAGCCGCAAGATGGATTCTTCAGCCCAGTGTACATCTCTTGCTGTTTAAAAACAAGTTTAAATTAGGTTCTATAACCATTCAACCACATCCCCTGATGTCTGTACATGAGTCATTCCCTAGTGAAGGGAAAGGAGGTTGGTATGTTAAGTGTTGCTGAGCAGTTCTCAGGAACCTGGCACCCCAAATGTCAGGCTGGTTTTACATGGGTCATATTTAAATTATTACCATTGGTTTTTCCAGAGTGTTTCTAAGCAAGCTGCAAAAAGAGGGCAAAAAGGAAAAAAAAAAAAAAGCACAAAATGCCACCAAGAGATGAGAAAAAAAATTTTTTTGAAGATTTATTTTATTTATTTATTTTTAGGGAGAGAGAGCATGAGAGTGGGGGGGGCACGCAAAGGGAGAGGGAGAGACTCTCAAGCAGACTCTGAGCTGAGCACGGAGCCAGACGCAGGGCTTGATCTCACGACCCTGAGATCATGACCTGAGCTGAAATCAAGCGTTGGAGGCTTAACAGGAAGCTTAACTGACTGAGCCACTCAGGCGCCCTGAGAAAAAACTGTTTGACTGTAAGTACTCAGAACCACTATAAATAAAACAAACTCCAGTACTACTCTCACTTCAAGTTATAATCCCTTGATTTTTTTCACTCTAATTTCCATTCACTTGACTCTAAGTGGGCAAATCTTTCCTGGTATCAAGTGGGCTTGCACTCCTTTGTCCAAGGACATGAATTTACCTTGCTTGCCCAGGCCGGTAGACACATCCACAAATACACTTGTAGGTATAACTACATGAAGAGGCCCCAGCAGCTAATCTTGGCCTTAATATATAAAGAGACTGTACATTCTATATCCACTCTCCAGAGGGTAGAGTTCCTCTTTTTTGAGTTGAGTTTTTGTTTCCTGTAGTGGTGATGGGCTCACCACTGATCCAACCTTGGGGGGGGGCAGTAGTTCAGTGTGTGGTATTAGAGAAAAAAGCAATATTGACTTTATAACACCATTATGGAACCAACTAACTATGTCAACCACGTTAAGATAATTAGCACCACCCTAAGATAATTAACACACATATACACTCACAAACATGTTAATGCTGCCCTGGAATAGACATTACATCATTTCTTTTTATGTGATCTGTTCATTCATTTATTTGTCAAGCAAATGTTAATTCATGCATTACTAATACAGACTGGAAAAAATGCGACAGCACATTTACTGTTTCTAAAATTCATGTACTGAGTCTCTCTTGCCCTTGAGTTACATGGATACCAGGATAAAACAAAATCAATATTTGTTCCATTCATCCTGCATAAATATTTTCCCAGACAAGTGGCTATTTACCATACTGAGTCAACAAACACTGTTGGAATATTAGAAAGGTTCTCTCGAATTCCCATGGGTCTGGTAACATGGCCTAGGAAACTACCCAAAGGGGAGGGGAACAGACCTTGATTGTGTGCCTGTCACAGTGAGTCACTATGCCAGCCATTTACAGATGTTGTAGCATTTCATCATCATGAACACCCTAGGAGATAGCTACTGTGATTCACTTCATTTTATAGATGAGGATACTGGGGCTCTAAAAAGGTTAAGTCATTTTCTTAAAATGTTCTGCTCTCATGTTTCAATGATACAACATTTTCCTGATTTTTCCCTTTCTTCTCCTTCTCAGCCTTTTTACTATTTCTTTCTCCTTCCCCCTTCATCCATGGCTCAATTTTGGACATTCTCCATCTATATTCCCTGGTGATCTCATTCAGTCAATGGCTTTAAATACTATTCATGTGCTCATAGCTCTCCAGTATGTATCTCCAGCCTCAAATTCTCCCATTGCTGCTAGACTTGCATATCTAACTGCTTACTTAGCATCTACACTTAGATGATGGGCAAGCATCTCCAAATTTGTATGTGCAAACTGGAGACCTTGATTTTTTTTTTCTCTGCAGATCTCTTTCTCCCTGATTTGAACCACTTTCATAAATGGTTCTACCATTCATACAATTGCTCATTAAAAACAAATAAACACCCCTCTTTTCTTTACTACCTCCCCAATCAATAACAAAAATATATTGTAAGTCTGTTTGCATTTTTCCATCTCTACCTTTGCCTAAACTTTTCCCCCAATAATACCTCATCTGCCTTTTTCCTTCTCCTTGCCTAGAATGTAGGTTTTCTTTTTCTTTCTTTCTTTCTTTTTTTTTTTTATGGCCGAAGATGTGGCATCCATTCGAGCATAAGAGAAATGGCAGCAGCATCACAGAGACATTAGCTCTGATATACTAGATACAAAACAACACCTTCAGATATCATGTTCTGAGTGAAAAATAACTTGTTTCTTTAATCCCAAATAGTCATATTATTTTCTTACTATTTGCAGGTGAAACATTCCTGATAAATGATCTCTCCCCACTCCCATCAATCCATATCCACACAGCATCCAGAGAAGTGTTTTGTTGTTTTTTTAAACATAAGCAAGATTTATTCAGTAACCAAATATTTACTGAACACATATTATGTGCTGTGAATGCTTCTAGGTTCACATAGATATAAGATACACCAGTGAACAAAGCAAACAGAGTTGGGACACACTAGTGAACAGAGCAAAGACCCTTGTTTTTGTGGAGGGCAGAAATATAATAATCATGTAAATAAGTGAATTACTTGTATGTTTGAGGATGATGTATGCTATAAGGAGAGAAAAGGAAAAATTATAAAGCAGGGTAAGATTGATCAGAAGTGAGAGCGGCAATTTTAAAGTGTGGTCAGGATGGATTCAATGAGAAGGGGGCATCTGAGAAAAGACATGAAGGGCCTGGGTGATAGTGGAGATGGGTTGGAGTTACCATCAGCTCAGATGAGGAAGGCTGAGTACAAATCAGACTTATGGAATGAGATGGACATCTCAGTTTTAGATATGCTGAATTTTAAATATCTACCAAAACATTTGAGAAGAGATGATGTTGAGTAAGCGGTGGAATGCATGAGTCAAGAATTCAGTTGACAGGTCTGCACAGTGGAGAAAAATTTGTGAGTCATGGTCTAGAGATGGTATTTAAAGCCATGAGATTGCATGAGATCACTAAAAGGGTGAGTTCTGTTAGAGTAAAAAAGACTAAGTCCTAGAACTGATCTGTTGCCACTTTAATAAGTTGGGGAGAAGAGGAACTGGCAGAGGGGACTGAGAAGATGCAGTCGGTGAATTAGGAAGACAACCAAGAAGCTGAGGTGACCTGGAAGCCAAATGAAGAAAGTGTATTAAGGATGAGAGAGTGATCACTGTTACTGATTGTCAAATAAGGTAGGAACTTAAAACTGATCATCGGCTTTAGCAACAATGAGGTCACTGGTGACTTGACAAGAACAGTTTTCATGAATTGTTGGGGAAAAAGCCTGAGTTGAGTGTGTTTGAGAATAGGAGGAGACTAATGGCAGTTTCTTTGAGATGTTTTGTGCAAAGGTGAGAAAAACATTAGAGTGTACCTGGGAGATTTTTTTTTAAGGTGGGAAAATAACATGTTTGCATAATGATGAGATGATCAAGTAGAGATTTAAAAACGGATGATGAGGGGTGCCTGGGTGGCTCAGATGGTTAAGAGTCTGCCTTCGGCTCAGGTCATGATCCCAGGGTCCTGGGATCGAGTCCCGCATCGGGCTCCCTGCTAGGCGGGGAGCCTGCTTCTCCCTCTGCCTCTGCCTCTCTCTCTCTCTCTCTGACTTTCATGAATAAATAAATAAAACATTTTAAAAAATAAATAAATAAAAACGGATGATGTAGGAAAAAGAGGGCTTGCCACACAGGGCCACAGAAAGAACACTAGCTTTTGGTCAGGAAACAGAAGCAGAAGTGAGGGGAGAGCCTAGGCCAGAAGACTTTACTGGAGTTCCCTGGCAGAGGCAAGGCAGGGCAGGATAAACAGTTTAGGATTGGCTAGTTTGAATAATTTCAGTGGACTCTGGGCTATAGGGATAGTCTCTAGCTGTCTGGCACCTGGTCCTGGGATGATTAAGGCAGAGAAATATTGCCTCCTTGGGTGTACAGAACAGATGGGGAGATAGGACTCTGGATTTGTTAGTTTATATTACAAAGGCATGCTCATGGTTGAGTCTTTTGCTATCTCTAAGAACTGACTAGCCATGGAGGGACTAGAAAGGTTTTTTAAGATGTCAAAACATCTTGGGACGCCTGGGTGGCTCAGTCAGTTAGGCATCTGCCTTTGGCTCAGGTCATGATCCTGGGGTCCTGGGATCAAGTCCCACATCAGGCTCCCTGCTCAGTGGGGAGTCTGCTTCTCCCTCTGCCTGCAGCTCCCCCTGCTTGTGTTCCCTCTCTCTCTCTGATAAATAAATATTTTTTAAAAATTTCAGAACATCTTAATGTACAGAAAATTAAAAACATGATTAATACACAAACACAACTAAAATGCCTGGACATCGTATACAAAAATAACATAAAAAGACCCTGAAAGGTGGAGAGAAGAAAGCAGACTGGCAAAGGACCTCAGGACCCAAGGACCAAACTTGTGGTGATTTTCCTGGGTTTTCCTTTTGCCCCATTTATTGCAGACTTGGAGCTGGCATCTGGAAATGCCAACAACAGGAGCAGACAAAAAAAAGTCCCAACAAAACCCTGCTCTTTCTAGTAAAAGGATCAGGAAAAGGACAGTCTAGCAAGACAAAAACTTTTAGACAGTAACTACTTCACTCCAGCCAAGCACCACAGAAACAACACTGTGACTCTACCCCACCCACACCAGCAAAAGCCAAGAAGGAGCCTAGACTTCCAACCTCACAAGGCTGTAACAAGGCAGCTTACCTTTCCCTCTGGGGTGGTGCCAGAGGAGGCCAAGTGGGGACTCAGGGCTTTTACCCCACTGGCCAGTATTGAGGCCCACTCTTTCTGCAATGCCAGTGGAGACCACCTAGGGAGCAGGAACTCCCATTCCCATGCAGCAGTAACAAGAAGTACCCCCTTCTCCCAGGGTAGACAACTTAAGTCCTAATATGTCAATAATCACATTAAATGCAAGCAATCTATAAAATAATAAAAAATATAAATGCAAGCAATCTAAATGCACAAATTAAAAGACAGAGATAGAGTATATTAAAAACCATAATCCAACATATGCTGCCTATAAGAAACTCATTTCAAATATAAAAATAAAGGCAAGTGTGGCCCTTTTACAAAGATGGTGCTGAAGGCTAAGAAGGGAGCCCCTACCCCTCCCAAAGCCGAACCCAAAGCAAAGGCTTTGAAGGCCAAGAAAGTGGTGCTGAAAGGCGTCTACAGTCACAAAAAAAAAGAAGATCCGCACGTCACCTACATTCCGACAACCCAAGACACTGCATCTGCGGAGGCAGCCCAAATATCCTCGAAAGAGCACCCCCAGGAGAAACAATCTTGATCACTATGCCATCATCAAGTTCCCCCTGACAACTGCGTCAGCCATGAAGAAAATAGAAGACAACAACACACTTGTGTTCATTGTGGATGTCAAGGCCAATAAGCACCAGATCAAACAGGCTGTGAAGAAGCTCTACAACATTGACATGGCCAAGGTCAACACCTTGATCAGGCATGATGGAGAGAAGGCATATGTTCAACTGGCTCCTGACTACGATGCTTTGGATGTTGCCAACAAAATTGGAATCATCTAAACTGAGTCCAGCTGGCTAAATCTAAATATAAATTTTTTCACCAAAAAAAAAAAAATTAAATAAAGGCAAGTATGGAAAAAGATAGGCCATGAAAACATTAATCAAAAGAAAGCAGGAGTGGCTATATTAATACCAGATAAAGTCAATTTCAAAGCAAAGAAAATTACCAGAGACAGAGAGGGATATCATATAATGATAAAAGGGTCAACCTATCAAGAAGACATAGTAATCCTGAGTATGTATGCACCAAACAACAGATCTGTAAACTATATGAAACAACAATTGACAGGACTGAGAGGAGAAACAGACAAATTCACAATTACAGTTGGAGACTTCACTATGCCTTTCAGCACAGATAGGATAACCAGACAGAGAATCAGTATGGATATAGAAGAGTCCTAACAACATTATCAAGCAACAGGATTGAAGCAACATTTACAAGATACTCCACCCAATAACAGCAGTATCCAAGGGACATATGCAAAGATAGATAATATCTTGGATCATAAAACAAATCTTAACAAATTTAAAATAGTTGAAATCATACAGAGTGTGTTTTTTGAACACACTGGAATCAAAATAGAAATCAATAAGAAAGATAGCAGGAAAATACTCTAAATACTTGAAAACTAAATACACATTTTTAAGTAATCCATGGGTCAAAGATGAAATCTCAAGAGAAATTTTAAAAAATACATTGAATGAATGAAAATGAAAATACAACATGTAAAAATTTGTGGGACATAGCTAAAGCAGTATGGAGAGGGAAGTTTTCAATACTAAAGACATGCATTAAAAAAAAAAAAGGAAAAGTCTCAAATACATTATATAAGCTCCCACCTCAGGAATGTAGAAAAAGGAAAGCAAAAGAAGCCCAAAGAAAGCAGAAAGAATAAAATAACGGATTAGAGTAGAAATTGAGGACACTGAAAATTAAAAAATAGTGAAAAATCAATGAAACAAAAAAATCAATGAATCAATGAAAGAACTGGTTCTTTGAAGAGACCCATAAGATTGACAAACTTTTTGCAAAAAATTGACCAAAAGAGAGAAAAAACCAATTACCAATATCAGGAAGGAAACAGGGGATAGGACTATAGATCTTGCACAAATCTAAAGGATAATAAGGGAATCTATGAGCAACTGTTCACACATAAATTTGACAACTTAGACAAAATTAACCAGTTCCTTAAAAACCACAAACTACTGTAACTTACCCAACGTGAAGTTGATAATTTGAATAGTTCTATACTTACTAAGGAAATGAACTGTAATTTTAAAACCCCCTAAGACAAAATCTCTAGGCCTAAATGGTTTCACTGGAGAATTTTGCCATAGGTGGAAAGAATAATTAACAATCAATTCTACACAATCTCTTTCAGAAAATAGGAGGAAAAAACATTTGAATTCATTTTTTAAAGCTGGTATGACTTCAATATCAAAACCAAAGATAGCATAAAAAAAGGAAAATTATAGACCAATATCCCTCATGAATACAGACACAAAAATCCTTAACAAAACATCATTAGCAAATAGAATTTAGCAACATATGAAAGAATTATATACCATGACCAAGTGAGATTTATTGTAGGGCACAAGGCTGATTCAATATTTTAAACTAAATCGATGTAATCCACTATATTAACAGGCTAATGAAGAAAAATCACATGATCACATCCCTCAGTATAGAAATGTATTCCATGCCATTGATGATAAAAAATAAAAAACCTCTCAGAAAAATTGGAATAGAAGAGAACTACATTAACATGATAAGGAGTACTTACCAAAAAAATCCACAGCTAACATTATACTTAATGGTGAAAAGCTGAATGCTTTCTCCCTATGTTCAGGAGCTAAATAAAGATGTCTGCACTCACCACTCTTATTCAGCATAGTGCTGGAAATTCTAGCTAGTGCAGTAAGGCAAGGGAAGGAAACAGAAGTTGTACAAATGGAAAGAAAAAACTGGTACTATTTGCAGATGACACGGCAGTCTACTTAGAACATCCCAAGGAATCTACAAAAACAACTTCCTAGAACTAATAAGTGAGTTCGGCAATGTTGCAAGATACAAGATAAGCATTCAGGAATCAACTGTATTTCAATCTACTACCAATGAACCTGTGGACACTGAAATTTAAATTCCAATACCATTTATAACTGCTCAAAAACAAAAATAAAATACTTAGCCATAAATCTAAGAAAACATGTTTAGGACTTGTAAGGTAAAGACTACAAAATGCTGATTAAAAAAATTAAAAAAAAATAGATGGACAGTTGTATGGTGTTTATAGATTGGAAGACTCAGCATATTAAAAATATCAGTTCTCCCCAAATTAACATACAGGTTTTACCCAATTTCTACCAAAACTGAGTAAGATTCTTTTGTAGATATAGACAAGATTGTTCAAAAATTTATATGAAAACTTAAAAAAAATAGAAGAGTTAAAATAATTTTGAAAAAGAAGAATAAAGTGGGAGGAACCAATCTACCTGATTTCAAGACTGGTTAGATAGCTTCTTGAATCAAGACTATGTGGTACCAGTAAAGGGATAAACACATAGATTGATGGAACAGAATAGAGAACCCAGAATACATTCACACAAATGTATTCAAATGACTTTTGACAGATGTACAAAAGCAATTCAATGGATGTTTCAAAAAATGGAGCAATTGGACATCCATAAGCAAAAAAAAAAAAAAAAAAATGAGCCTCACCATAAACCTCGGTCCTTACACAAAAATTAATTCAAAACGGACAACAGACTTAAATGCGAAACATAAAATTATGGTTAAAAAAGAATAGGAGAAAACCTTTAAGCTCTTGGGCCAGACAAAGAGTCATAGACTTGACCCCAAAAGTATAATCCATGAAAGGAAAATTGACAAATTGGATTTTATCAAAATTAAAAAGTTCTGCTTCGTGAAAGACTATTAAAAGACGAAAGACAAGCAACAGATGGGGAACATATTTGTGAACCACATATCTGACAAAGGAATAGGATCTAGAATATATAAAGTACTCTCAAAACTCAAGAGTTAAAAAATCAACAAATCAGGGGCACCTGGGTGGCTCAGTTGGTTGGGCGACTGCCTTCGGCTCAGGTCATGATCCTGGAGTTCCCAGGATCGAGTCCCGCATCGGGCTCCCTGCTCAGCAGGGAGTCTGCTTCTCCCTCTGACCCTCCCCCGTCTCATGCTCTCTCTCTCTCATTCTCTCTCTCAAATAAATAAATAAAATCTTTAAAAAAAAAAAAAAGTTAAAAAAAAAATCAACAAATCAATCAGAACATGGGCAAAAGACATGAAGAAACATTTCTCTGAAGAAGATATATAGGTGGCCAATAGACATACGGAAAGATGTTCACCATTGTTAGCTATTAAAATGTCATTAAACCACAATGAAGGGGCACCTGGGTGGCTCTGCCTGCCACTCCCCCTACTTGTGCTCTCTCTCTCTCTCTGACAAGTGAATAAATAAACATCTTAAAAAAAAACAACCCACAATGAAATGTCTGTATGTACCTATCAGAATGGCTAAAATAAAAAAACAGTGGCACCACCAAATTCTGGCTAAGATGCAGAGAGGTTAAATTACTCCTACTTTTGCTAGTGGGAATGTACCCTGATACAGCCACCCTGGAAAACAGTAATGCAGTTTCTTAAAAAACTAAATATGTAACTACCTTGTGATCTATTAATTGTCCTCCTGTGCATTTATCCCAGCAAAATGAAGACACATAAAAACTTGTCCATGAGTGTTTGTAGAAGCTTTATTTGCAGAAGCCCGAAATTGGAAACACCAGATGTCCTTCAATGGTGACAGTTTAAATGGCAGTCCATCCTACCACGGAGTATTACTGAGCAATAAAAAGAAATAAACCACAGATTGCACACAGCAAAGTGAATGACTCTTCAGAGAATTATGCTGAGTGACAAAAGGCAATCCCCCAAAGCTACACAGTGTATGATTCCATTTATGTAACATTCTTGAAATGGCCAAACCATAAAAGTCAATTATAGAATAGTGGTTGCCAGGAGTTGAAGATGGAGGGGGAGCAGGCAAAGGTGAGTGGGAAGTGAGTGTCGCTATTAAAAGCAACATGAGGGATCTTTGTGGGTACTGAAATGTTTACCTTGACTTTCTCTAAGACTATCCTGGTTGTGATAACATTCAATAGATTTACAAGATGTCACCATTTGGGGGAAACTGGGTAAAGCGTATGTAGGACCTCTGTATTATTTCTTACAACTACATGTGAATTCACATTTATTTCTCAGAATAAAACGCTTAACTCTAAAAATTATTTCTTTACTTCCTGTTGCTTGTAAAATAAAAGGCAAACTTCTTATTGTGGCCTGCAGGGGTTCATTTGATCCTGTCCTCTGCCTAATCCTCCAACCCTTTGTCACAGTGCTTTTGTTTTTCTCTAACTTTAGTCACATGATTGCTTTACTCTTCCTTTAGCTTCTTCAAGCTCTTCTCTACCCCTGGTCTTAGCCTTTGCTATTTCCTCTGCCTGTGAATGCTCTCCTCCCAGCTCTTTGCATGGCTCCTCATTCTGATTCTATAGGTCTCAGCTCAAACTCCACCAGCTCGGAAGAGCTGTCCCTCACCTGCAGAGCACATGCGTGCAGACCCACAGTGAGAGACAGCAGTTAGGCCCTCCAGCTGGGCTGAATCACAGCACCTGCACCTAATGGCTCTAAGACCTGGGCACCATGCTTAACATCTCTGTGTCCCCAGCTCTAAAATGGGCCCACCCAATGAGGTCTCCCTTCAGAAAGTTGTTACTAAGGATTAAATTGGTTAACATAGGCAAATCATTTAAATTAGTACCCGGGATGCAACAAAGCCCACATAGGTGTTATTTGTTATTATCTAAAAAAACCTCCTAAAATCTCACTGGTTTTCAAAGTGCAATCCCTGGAGCTGCAGTGTCCCATTAACTTGTGAGAAATGCATATTTTCAGGCCCCGCCCCAGGTCACCGAAGCACCGCC
>NC_138380.1:46314259-46338666 GCF_054177405.1 Leptonychotes weddellii
TGAAGCCGTCAAATTCTTCACTACTGTATCCCCAGCTGCTAGTCTGGCACAATGCAGGCACTGAGAAAATATTAACAAATAAATGAATGAAAGAACCTAGGCAAGGTCGTGTATTTAAATAACTGAACCGATTGATGGTGACTCCAGGCTGGCCTTGCCCCCTCCAACATGCTAGGAATCAGTGACAGGCTAATTCCTTGTTTTTAGTTAGCAGCCTCAAGTGCCTTTGTGGTGCTTTGTAAGATGGATGTCCCTGGCATGTGAAAACCTGACTTCCAAACTGCATTTTGTTTTATTATTTTTAAATATTTTATTTATTTATTTGAGAGAGAGCGAGAGAGCACAGGAGCGATGGGGAGGGGCAGAGGGAAAGGGAGCGGCAGGCTCCCCACTGAGCAGGGAGCCCGATGCGGGGCTCGATCCCAGGACCCTGAGATCATGACCTGAGCTGAAGGCAGAGACACTCAACGGACTGACTGAGCCACCTGGCGACCCCAACTGTGTTTTAAATGCAAATAGACCACAGCAGAGTCAAGGATTCTTTGTGCAAGGAAGGGGACACATCCCCTTTCCACTGTACTGTGTTGGCCACCTCTTATTTATTTATTTACTTAGGTGATTGTGAGTGGGCTGCTTTATGGAATGGCAACATGGCACCCTCTATCCATGGCTTTTAGTAGCGGTGGCTTGTGAAGCATCGTCACCTTTTGTCTAGGCTACCTTACATCTCAGTTTGGAGGGAGAGGAGATTCAGTGCATTCATGCCCACACCCCTTCCTATTGTGCCGGCCTCTCAGCTTTACTCTCATGTCTCTAACCTGTCCATCTCTGTGTCCTCTGTGGGCTTCTCATCTTCAGCTTCTCCCTGCCTGCCTTAGTGCTTGTCTGACAGGCACATTCCTTGGATAACCTCCTTCCAATTCAGACTTCTTTGTTGGCACATCCTCCCGGGCATCCCAAAGGCACCTCAGCACAGGATGTCCAAGACTACATGATTTATCTTTCCTTTCCCTCTTCCTTGGCATTCTCTTGTCTTACTCTGCTTAGTGGTTACCATCTACCCTGTCACCCAAGGTAGAAATCTGGGAGCCATTTTCATTCCTTTCTTTATCGCACTTCCCATATTGCATCAGTGTCCTAGTCCTTGAAATTGTTCCCCTTATGATGCCCCACATCACAACCCTCCATGTCCTCCGGGTCTGCTCAGGGTTGCTATGTCGCACAGCTTCAAGCATCTCACCTGGACTGTTTTAAACATCTAACAAATATCTTTGTTACTGACGTTATATCTATACATTCTCCACACAACCACGGTACAGTAATTTTTTGAAATGCAAAATTTGGCCCCTTTTCTTCCACTGCTTAAAGTTATTTCAAAGGTCCCATGTTACAGAATATGGTACAAATCCTTTAGCATGCTATACTAGGCCCTTCATTACCAATCCAGATATCCTAATCTCTGTACCTTGCTCCAAAACATGTACAAATCTCCATACCAAACCTACTATCATCCTGTTTTTTTTTTGGTCATACTCTCTTCTCAGATACCCAGGTAGAAATAGGTATACTCTCCTTTAAGCCCACCAGTATCAGTCAGGTTTTGCTGCAGTAACAACTCCAAATTAGAATGACAAACATTCATCTCTTGCTTATTTACATGAGTGCAGAGGGATGAGCTGTAGGTCTGCACCAGACAGTAGGTTAACTGTGGGTTTGCAACAGATGACTCTTCTTATGGACCTAGACTGAAGGAGCAGCTGTTGCCTAGGGCATGCTTTTCTTATGGCAGAGATCAGAAGTACAAGTTGGAGGCCATCTGAAACACACGGTTGCATTTAAAGCTTCTGCTCTCTTATGACATACATCATGCTCACTCACATTTTAGGACATCTACACAGTAAATGGAATCACATTCCATCATGTTCCTGGCACCCCAGCGACTGTGGAATCTGATGACAGATTCAGCTTTTGGGACAAAAATGCCAGAACAAAACTAAAAACTTCAGAAACAGTTAAATCAATCGATATCGGCTTGCTACTTCAATCATTATGGGAAAACATTTGCATATGCTTCTAGCGATGCCTGGTCAAAAGGACATGAATTCTGTAATCCCCAAAAGAAAAATTACATTTTCCTGTGTATGCAGCTGAAGAGCTAAAACCCAGGAATAAGAAGTAGTGGCTGGAGACTTCTAGGTTGTCTGGAGTTGTTTTCTCTCCACTTGGCCTTATCTCTGTACAAAGAGATGGTTGTCAGCCATGGACATGGATCAGCCCCTGGAGAAGACAATGTCATTGTTCAGCAGTCAAGAGCCCCGCTGGCCACAGTGACTGGCCGCCTCCATTTTGCTGTCTTTTGCAGATTTCTTTTGTAACTCTATGGGTATTGACAGAAGTTAGACTCATGTGGGAGACCTCCAGGTATCTTGCAGTGCTTCATTCAGCAATGTATTTAGTAGAGAACATTGGGAAACATTCTATGAAGCCTGTACTATACAATATGTAATAAAATGTATCAAAGATTAAAAAAAAAAAATCGGCTAAAGCAAGCTGCATGGCCAAGCCCAACATCAGTGATGTAGGGATTTTACTCCTTTTAGAGAAGGACAGACAGTTTGAACACCAGGGAAAAATTATGCAATTTATCCTACTACCCTACACTTGGTATATATTTTCATTACAGCGCTCCCCCCCCATTCCTTTCTTTGTTTAGCTATCTTTCTCCTGTAGAGTTTAAGCTTCTGAGGGTGGGGTCTGATTTGTTCTTTTATACCTTGCCAGGGCCTAGTACAATTTCTGAATGGGTAAGTAAATTAATGATAGACCCAAAAATTCAAGATGGGAAATGCAGGATGAATATTAGGTTTGTTAAAGATAATGAGTTCAGTACCAACCTCATAGGCTAAATATGTTCTGAGCACTGTCCTGGTAATGGAACTGTCATTTTAAATACAGTTACTAAGAGCTAGTATGTTCTGAGTTCTATACCATCAACTTAGAATCACTCTTTTGGAAAAGGGCTAATGAGCTTTAAACAGCCTGTAATTTTTTTAAAAATAGGCTTTACTTTTTACAGAAGTTTTAGGTTCATAGCAAAATTGAGTGGAAGGTACAGAGACTTCCCATGTTCTCCCCTCACCTATTCATACTTGGCCTCCCCCATTAGCAACATCCTCCACCAGAGTGCTAGATTGGTTATAATTGATGACGCGACACTGTCACATCATTATAACCCAAGTCCAAGGTTTTCCATAGTGGAGTTGGCATTGTACATTCTATGGGCTTGGATAAATGTATAATGATGTGCAATCACCATTACTCTGTGTCACATAGCGTGGTTTCCCTGCCCTAAAAATCCTCTGTGCTCTGCCTAGTCACACCTCTCTCCTCCCTAACCCCTGGAAACCATTAATCTTTTTATTGTTTCCATAATTTTACATTTCCCAGAAGACATGCAGTTGGAACCATACAGTATATAGCCTTTTCAGGCTGGCTTCTTTCCCTAGTAATATGCATTTAAGTTTCCTTCATGTCTTTTCATGGTTTGATGGTTCATTTCCTTTTAGCACTAAATACTATTCCATTGTCTCAATGTATCACAGGTTATTTATCCATTCACCTACCAGAGGGCATCTTGGTTGCTTCCGGGTTTTGGCAATCATGAATAAGCTGCTATAAATATTCATGTGTAGGTTCATCTGTGGACATAAATTTACAGCTCCTTTGGGTAAATACCAACGAATGTGATTGCTGGATCATATGGTAAGAGTACTGAAAGAGTTTTGTAAGAAATTGCCAAACTCTCTTCCAAAGTAGCTGTACCATTTTGTATTCCCACCAGCCATCATTGAGCATTCCTGTGGCTCCACATCCTTGTCAGCTTTTGGTATTGTCAGTATTCTGGATTTTGGCTGTTCCAATAGGTGTGTAGTGGTAGCTCATTGTTTTTTATTTTGTATTTTCTGATGCCATATGATGTGGAGCATCTTTTTATATGCTTATTTGCCATCTTTAGGTCTTCTTTGGTGAGGTGTCTATTTAAGGTCTTTGGCTCATTTTTCAATCATGTTGTTTGTTTTCCTATTGTTGAGTTGCCTATAATTTTTTAATTGAGTGATTACCTTGATCTTAAATTTTCTCAAATCTTAAATATAAACACTGACAGTTTTTGTGTTGGTTTTTCTTACTTCCAGAAGCTGGCATTAAAGATAACTAATTAAATAGTTGTAAAATCTGGATAGCCACACAACTTGAAAATGACAGTAAGAGAGAATGGGAAGATAGAGGAGGCCAGAGTTCTTTAGACTCCAGGAAGTCCGTGAACCTCTGAAATTGCAAAATTTCAAGTGTGTACACACACTTGTCTGGAGAAGTAGACCATGGCTTTGCATCAGAGTCTTAGAGGGGTTTTTGTTAAATAAACTCCTTGTTGCCAAGGGAAGATAGAAGAAATGTCATTTTTATTTATTCCCGGATGATGGTATTAACAATAATTTATTGAACAATTATTTTGTGAGTTGGCACTGTTCTAAGCACTTGTACAGACATTCTCATTTAATTTTGAAAACAACTCTGTTATTATTATCTTTAATTTTCCAATGAGGAGACTCAGGTTTAGAGAAGTATTGTTAGATGTTCCAGGTCATATGCTTAGTCAGTGGCAGAAAGAGATGCCCCAAAAGTTGCCCTCTCAGCCATTATACTGTATTTCTTCAGTCCTCAATTTAATTTTACTTTACCCCTCTTGGTCTCTCTTAATAATTTTGGTTAAAAAATCGCTTTTAAATTTAGCTCCCTGGGCAGTCACAAACTGACCAGCTCTCAGATTTCTGGCAGGACAACCCAGGTCACATGTCATAAATATAACTGGAGACATAACCAGACACTTAAATACATTTTCATCATTGTGCAATCTTACTAATGGATTGGCCTCAGATTCCAAGTGGAAGAGTTCTGGTGCCTCACCTAATTGGCAGGCACTTTCCAAGTCCTGTTTGACTATTGAATTCTGCTCATTAGGTTAATGAAAAGCAAATGTGCGGTACCCCTGGTGATGTAAAGCATTCTAGCAGCGATGAATTCATATGGAATTTATTTATCAGTTCTTATTTAAATAGTTGCAAACCTCCAGAAATGGTCCTGCATATTATGGGAATTCATTTGCTGAGGATAACACTGCAAATCTGTCCCATTTTCAGAGATCCGCTTTCAGAGGGATATTTAAATGAGGACATTAAATTGATTGTACCAAATGTGATGAGTGATAGGCCATATTGTGTGTGCACTGGAATGGGTGTTGGGTTTATGGTCTGCCTGAACTTAGCAATAAATCAGTGGTAGTCACTTTAGCCAGAGAGTTCAGCTTCTCCACTCACCTTTCATCACTGAATGGTTACTCTGCATATTTTGCATTTACATTTGCAAAGTGCTTTTGTCCTCCAAATGTCACTGTAGATGTCTGCACGTTTTATGATTGCTAGTTCAAAGGGGGAGAGACTGGCATGGCTGTGAGGGGGAAGTGGCTGACCAGGGTGCCAGGGTGCCTCTGAAGCAGTCACTGTGGTCATTCCTCCGACATCACTGCCTTCGTATATCTCTTTTATGGGTTCCCTTCCCCTTTCCTGGTTTGTTTTTTTTTTTTGCCTTTATGCCCCCCAGTCATATTCCACAAATACGACTTAAATTACAGGAAGTAGCACATAGCAGAGTGCTTAAGAGAAAAGGCTCAGAAGTCAAATAGACCCAGCAGAGCTGAAGTGACCTTGGGCAATGAACTCATCTATAAAATGGGGTTAATAGACATCCCTTACAGAACTGGTGCGGGGACTTTATTCAGTTAGATCATATATGCATAATGTCTGTTACAATTTTTGTTCCATCATCAGAAATAAAACATGAGGCAGAACAATTAAAGGTTTACCTCTATGGTACAGACAACAGGCTGTGAGATTTTTATTAAAGGAGAAATGACTTAGGGAGCAACCTGAGATGTCTTCAGGGGAATTCTTAATCTGATTGCAAAGGAGGACAGGATCTGGATAAGCAAATAGGAAGAGAAGGGAACTGTGTAACTGTGGTGATTCTGGACACTTCTTCCATAAAAGTAGTGTCTAATCCTCCTCCCCTCACATGTGAGCTGATCCTGGTGCCTCACTTCCAATGAGTAGAATGTGGTGGAAGGGAGATTGGGTGACATCTGCTACTAAATTATAAAATGTGAGACAGTGTGTCATTCCCTCTATTTTCTGTCAGTCTGTCTATCCCCTTTAGGGCCCTGAGCTACCTTATAAGAAGTAAGGCTACCTTGAAGCTACCATGGGACCATGTGGGGAGATCATACAGAGTTAGAGATACATGACCATGGAGCTTCAGCTGCTGAAATCTCCCCAGCTCTGGCATCAGATATGTGAGCGAGCCTCCGGATAATTCCAGCCCCAGCCACCAGCCAACGGTAACTGTGAGAGGTCCTGAGCGAGATCTGCCTAGCTGAGCCTAGTCAACTTCTAGAGCCCTGACAGAGAATAATAAGATGTTGTTATTTTAAGCCACTAAATTCAAATGTTACTCACCCGTAGAAACTGGAACAATAACCAAAGGCATTAGAGCACTTATAAACCAAAGAAAATTTACAATTAACAAGACTCCTAAACCAGTAATATTTGGTTTCAATAGGTTAATTTTTTTTTTTTGGACAGATGATGCTTCACAGTAGCCAAACTGATGCCTACATCACTGAAAGGTGGATGCCACGGTGCAAGCTTTTGGCAGATTGATACATGCGTGCCATGTGATGACTCAGCTCTCCTGCTACACCGCTCTGTCCCAACTACCAGGAAACCTTTGCTTCTGTAGTGCACAGAGATGTCTGGCCTTTACACAGTGCTAACATGTCATCATTATTTTCTGGTCCTGTCTCTGTTCTTAGCACATCAGCCCATTACAGTGGAAGATGTTCTCCTTGATGCCGATGTGATCCTAAGTACATAGAAGAATCCAGGCACTGATGGTGAATGTCAGCACTCAGTGATCAGGGGTCACCCAAAGAAACCAGACTTTTAAAAATATACATTTTTTAAGATTTTAACATGAAAATGAAAATACAAAATTTAAGAACTCTTGCAGGGAATTATCAACTGCACAGAAAGTACTAGAATTTGGCTGGACTAGAAGGGAGAGAGATACACTGCAGGTAGTTCTCAGCAAAAAGGTTAGCTGAAGTAGACTGGAGTTATGGATGACCCTGAATGCCAGCACCTAGAGTCTGAGCTATTGACTTTTAGTCACTATTGGTTCTAGAGTAGGGGCGTGACAGCATGAAAGCTCTAGTTCAAGATTCCTCTCAAAGTTGTATGAATTAGACAAAGTTGAGGCTGGAGTCAGGAAGACTGGCTATCAGTCCCTTGTACTATACAAATCCCTGAGCTTAAAAAAATCAGTGTTCGCCAACTGTGGTAGTCTACTGGGCTCTTTGAAAACTCGAGTATAGGTTGTGAGTTGGATTTCATTTCAGCCCTCAGGGATTTACGGTGTTCTTCCTCCTACTCCTGCTTGTCATTGATAAATGATACAACCTTGGTTAAACCATTCATGTCCCAGCACCTCTGAGCCTTCATCTATCAAACAAGGGATAATGATATATATATTCTACCCATGTTATAAATATTAAAAATTATATATATATATATAATCTTTAAGAAGCTTCAAGTCTTCACAGAATAGAATGAGTTTATACTCTTTAGAGTATACTTTACTGTTAGATTATACTTATAAGAGCATTTAAACAGTTGCAAAAAAGATGTTTCTTTTTGAATGCACGACTGTATCGGAAGCATCAATAGAAATTTTGAAAAGAAATAAAAGCTGTCAGGATTCCATAGTTACCAAATATCAACTTTTTATTTTCCATATTTCTTGCTAGTTTACAATACACAGTGTAGATGTATTGCTGTATTTTGTTTTTCACATAAACATCAGCATTTTTACATTGTTGTATACTGTTTATAATTATAATTTTGTAATAGTCCCTCAAATTGATATACTACAATTTACTTAACTAATCCCTGTTATTGTCTGAAGCACATTTATATGTGTAACATCTTCCTGCCTGCCTGCCTTCCCTCCTTCTAGCATGGAAAAGGAAAAGAAGACAGATTATAAAGCACTAGGAATAGAATTACTGAGGCAAAGAGAACGAATATTTTTTTCTTTTAAAATAATTTATTGAGCTCTCTCTTGCAAAATTGGGAGATATGGGTTTTAGAAAAGGCAAACTTTGGAGTCTGATTGAAAACACTGCACAGGCAGAACCAATCAGTAGATCCCTTCACTGAAATTCTTCATTTCTGACACTTGGTTTGCTCTCGTGGCAGGGAAGAAAGCAGGGGGTGCTTTCCAAGTCTGCTCTGAAGAGTGTTTTGAGGAGTATTATTTGGAAATCAGGGTTTGTTGACTAAGTTAAACAAACAGGTCATTGAACCAGCCCTGTCATAGGTACAATTTAGAGTTAAGTACAGCCTTAGCCCTTCAGTGATGTCAGATGGACATCAATTTGAGAAAATCTTCATCAATCCCACTCAAAGGAGGTTAGGGTAGTATATTAATTTGCAGGTAGTTCTCCAATTTAGAAATGAGCCAAGGTTTGTCTGCCTGCTTGCATTAATCATTTGGGGACAGCTGCTGGAAGCACGCTCCTGGAACTGGGGATGCCAATCTTTTCGGAGAGCAAGTAAACAAGGTTATCAGTGCCAAGAACAAGCTTCAGCAGGAACAATATTAATCCCGCTCCCCTAAACTTTTTTTTTTTTTCTTGTAAACAGTCACATTCTTGAAGATTAGGAGCTATGATCTAGGACTTGCAAAGTCTGGAGCTTCACTAGTCCAAAGTCCATGAACTCTGTCATACAGACCCCCGAACTGCCATCAGAGAATTCACATGGACTCATGATGCAGCAAATTCTCTATTGTGTGCCATGGTTCCAGTGCTTATTGACCTGTTTTGTAAACAGTATAAATACTGACTTTGTTACATGCCAAGCCAGGATTAGGTAAGACGGAAATAGTAATGACAGTCACTGAAAGCTAGATTTAGTCAGGTAAATGATAAAAGGCTCTCAGTTCTGTTATTTGCTTTTGATGGGCAGATGGAAGTGTCTGCCTCAAGGAAGAAGCAGAGAGGCACGTCAGCACTCTAAATCCATTGGTTCTCAAACTCGACTGACTTCAGAATTCCCCAGATACAAAAGTCTTGTAGACCCTACCCACATCAACTGAATTTGAAATTTGTGTGTACACGGGGCTGGGGGATCTTCTGGAATTTTGAATCCTGAATCAGAACTGAGGATCACTATCTCTCATGCTATAGCAAAAAGATGTGGACTTAAATATAATTAATGCTGATTGCTACCTATAAATCAACATGCTTATTATTCATTGAAATCCTGCCCCTCGCATTCTTAGCACTAGCTCCTTATCTGCAGCTTCCAAAGTTTATTTCCCTGAAAGTTTCTCCCAAACCACAGTGTAATTTTGGATAGACACAGCCTATAATCTCATCTACAATACTAGACACAGTATCATTTAGTTACTTTGAAAATTCTGACTCCTCCTTGGATAAGGGAAAAGCACAATCTTTGCCAAAGTTGGGGGACAAATGTGGAGCTCCTGTTGCTCAGGGAGGCTGGCGTGGGTTCTGGAAAAAGCAGATAGGAAGACTTCAAAAATTGTGGCTATTAGAATGAAAGGGACCACATTGTCTCTTCCTTTTAATAAGTGAGGGAATTGAGAACAGAGAGGTTGGAACTTGTTCAAGGTCACATACAGCCAGACAGTGGAGTAGTTACTGGATCTGAACACGGTTCCCTTGCACCACCTGGTCTCCTGATTCCCCTTACCCCCTGGAGAGGTTTCACATAAGGGGCTCTTAGAAAGAGTTGAAAACCATGGCATACTAGAGCGTACTGGCGGTTCTCGTTTCAGTCGTCGTATTTTTCGCAGGTTCTGCTAATCCAACAAAGCTTGTTTACAAAGCGTTTAGCAGACAAGTTTCCAGTTCTTTAAAACAGAACCACCTCTCCCCCCAAACACACACTCATTTAGGGACTCCACCAAACCCTATCTCTAGAAATCGATTGCTCCCTTTCACTCAATCCTTTTAACTTGCAAAGGGGCCAAAGATCACTGGATCTTGGACACTCCAAAATATAAGAAGTTAACCTTTTTATGCCTCTGTGCAAGGGCACTTTCCTAAGTTTACAACAAACACCCTTGATTGTTGACTGTGTGACCTCCGCGAAGTTCTCTTTTCAGATTATGTATAGATATGCAAATTTCTAGCCATAACCTTTCTGTGCTTCGGCAGTCTGCAAGGATTAGAGCATTTAATTCTCACAACAACCCAGTTATATTAGCTCCATTTTTCAGGGGCAGTCACTGAGAGGTTGGGTTCTTTGTCTAGGCTGAATATCGAATTAGAAGAAGATTTGAACCCAGATCATTAAAAATTCATTTTTATCTGGATGAGGCATATAAAAATCACTATTTTTTTTTTTTAGGTCATCTTCAAAAGAAGATATTTTGTCCCACCTCTTATTTATCTGAAGAAACAAGTACAGTGAATTATTTCAAGAACAGCTAGAATCGCCGTGAGCCAGTAACAGATGGAAGTCACACCCAGAGCAGAGTAAAGTGCTAAGGACCCAGAGATATGGATAGCAGCACCATCAGCATCTGCTATGTTATTTATTCGACACTATATGCACGGTGCTAAAAACTGCAGTTACAAAGTTAAATAAGAATGTACTTTCTTTCTTGGAGGAACTCATAGTCTACTGGGGAAGCCAGACTTATAAATGGACAATTTCAGTATAATAAGTACACCATTAGCACAATGCACATTTTGAGCAGAGATGAATTAATGAATCCAGGCTGTGAGGAGGGGATGGCCAGAGAAGCCCATCTCAAGGGCATGACCCATATGCTAAGCCTGTGAGGAGGAGGGAGAGCTAGCCAGACACAGAAGGTGGTTGAAGAGCAGGCAGGGAAAGGTATTATGGGCACAAGAAATAGCACAAAGGGTAGGGCAAAATCTGGAATAACACAGGAGGTGCAAGGGAACCGTGTTCAGATCCATATATTAACCTGCAGAGCAGGAGGTGGGAGGGAGGCTGGTGAGCTCACAGCTGGCCTTATGTATTATGCTGAGTTTGGAATTCTTTGTAGACATTGGGAAGTCATTTAAGAGTCTTAAGTTCATGAGTGACATGATCAGATTTGCACTTTAGGTCAATCACCCTGACTGGCTATCTGTTTCCTGCTATCACCAGTGACTCTCATCCATGTGACATTTCCCCATGAATTTATCTAGGGGTTATGAGAAATTACTAGCCAGGGTTTTTTTCCCTGCTCAAGAAAACATGCTAGAAAATGCAAGTGAGAAGACATTTTTATAGGGATATGGTAGACTGAAAAACTGGCCACAGTTCTCTACCCCTCCATGTAATCCACATTCTTTGTAAAGTGACTTCGCTGTTTCATCAACACAGGGAGTCTATTTCCTCCACACGTTGAATCTCAACTGGCTTTGTGCCTTGCTCTGGCCAGTAGAGTGAGGTGAAAGTGACTGTGGGCCAGAGCCATGCCTACACCTCCAGAGGCCACGTACATCTTTGCTCTCTCCTTGTCCTGACTCCCCCATATGAACAGGCCTCGCTAGCTTGCTGTAGGATAAAAGACCATGCATGCCAGCCCTGAGTCAGCCCTGTCGTCCAGATTTGGGAGAGCCCAGCCAAGGGGTGGGCTTCAGCTGATTCAGAACAGACCACAGACACATGAAAGCAGCAATCCAGAACAGAAGCGCCTAGTGGAACCCAGCCCAAACTTCTGATCTGCCACGAGGCAAATAAATGGCTGCTTCAAGCTGCTAAGTTTTGGGGTGTTGGTTATCCTGCAAAAACTAACTGGAAGGTCGGATAACCCTGTATCTGCTCTAATATATCAAAGAGTAAATCATTTGCAAGCCTTGACACCTTATCAGCTATAAGTAACAAAGTGCTTCAAACATGTTGGCATGTCACAACACAATGGCAAAGCATGATAAAGAACATTTCTCAAAGTGTGCCTTTGGAAAGGCTTCTGCTTCAGGAAAGATAGAGCAGATAGGTTTTTTTGTTTTGTTTTTTTTGTTTTTTTTTTTACTCCTCTGACAAATACAACTAAAACTGCTAGACATTACATATAAAGCAGATAAAACTCTGAAAGGTGGAAAGAAAAGGCAGACCAGCTAGGGAGCCATGGGACCTGAGGAAGGACACAATGGTGAGTGCCCTGGGGTTTCTTTTTGCTTTGTCTATCCCAGATTTGGAGCTGAAGATGCCGGCCATTTGGAAATGCCAACAGACACGTACCAAAAAAATACCCACAAAAACTTGCTCTCTCTAGTCTAAGCATCAGGAAAGAGGCAGCCTAGCATGAAAAAAACTTCTGGACAATCACCACTCTCCTCCAACCAACAGCATAGGAACAAATTGTGGCCCCATTCCCACCAATAGAAGCTGTGTGGGAAGCCTAGACTTCAACTTTTGAGAGGCTATAATGAGGCATCTTCATGCCCTTCTGGGGTAGTGTCAGAGAAGGTCAAGCAATGAGCTGCCCTGCACCAACCCCCCAACCCCGTGTCAATGGAGACCATGCAAGAGAGCCCAGACCACCACTCCCTTGGCAGTTAGGGTACCTAACTAGGGGGTGATTTCAGAGGAGTCCAAGTGGACAGCCAGTCTCTCACTGTTGCCAGAAGTGAGGTCACCCCCAGAGAGTTGTCAGTGGAACCACAGGTGGTTGGGGGGCTGGAATTGCTGTCTCTGCCCAGCAGTAATGGGGAGCCCCCTCCCTGGGTGTCAATGGGAGTTGAGTGGGAAACGTGGACTTCTACCTTCCCCTGGCAAATGATGCAGCACCCTGACTTTCCATACTGCAGCAGGTTAAATAAGGTTAAAACACAAGGTTAAACAAGATCCAGACTCTCATAACATGTGAAGATATCCAGGCTTTGATAGAAAAATCATTCATCATAGCAAGAATTGGAAGATCAAAGTGGAATGAGAGAGGCAACACTGGGATGACAGAAATGGTAGAATTATCTGACAAAGATTTGCCATGTTGAAAATGCCTCAAAGAACAATGACAAGCATGGCTGAAACAAATAAAAAAAAAAAAAAGAAAGTCCCAGCAAGCCCCCCACCCCCCCAAAAAAGATATAAAGAAGAACCAAGTGGAAATTTTATTGCTGGACAATAACTAAAATAGAAAACTCAGTGGAAGGGCTCCACAGCAGACTGCAGGGGTCAAAGAAAAGAATCAATGAACTAAAAAATAGAACAGTAGAAATTATTCAATCTCAACAGTAAAGAGAAAACAGACTGAAAAACAATGAACAGAATCTCAGGGACCTGTAAGACTCTAACAAAAGATAAAACATTTGTATCATTGGAGTTTCTGAAGGAGAAAAGAAAGAGGGTGGTACACTTCTGACATTGATTCCCAAGTGTGGGCTTTTTCCCCACGCCACAAAGAAATTCTCTTATACCAGCTAGATGTCCAACAATTCAACTATCTCCAGGTAGCTAGTCTCAGATACCTCAGGCTGAAGGCTCAATCTCACAAGACCGTGAGATGCCAATCATAAGCTCAGGTGCCAATCATAAGCTCAGGTTGTCTCTGTGCTCCTGGTGGACCTATAGCTATAGATTGTAGAGTACCATGACCTTAATTTGCTTGAACAGCTCCCAGAACTCAGAGATGCATTTTATTTACTGGGTCACCAGTTTATTACAATAGGATATAACTCAGGAAGAGCCAGATAGAAGACATATATAGGGCAAGGTATGTGGGAAAGGGCACAGAGCTCCCATGTTTTTTGAATGGGGCACTCTCCCCACATCTTCATGGGTCCAAACAGGAACCTCTCTGAATCCAGTCTTTTTGTGTTTTTATGGAGGTTTCATTACGTAGTGATAGATTAAATCATTGGCCATTGAACTCAATCTCCAGCTCCTCTCCCCTCCTCGGAGGTGGGGAGTTGGGGGTACTGAAAGTTCTGACCCTCTAATCACGTGGTTGGCTCCCCTGGCAACCAGCCCCCATCCTCGGGTGACCTAGGCCTTTCCAAAAGTCTATTCATTAACATAACAAAGACACATTTATTGCTATCATCACTTAGGAAATTCCAAGGGTTTTAGGAGCTCAGTGCCAGGAAAGGGAATGGGGAAGGGAAATATATATTTATTATAAATACACAATATCACAGTGGGGCTGAAAAAGTCTCAAGAAGTAATGGCTGCAAACTTCCAAATTTGGCAAGGGACATAAACCTATAGATTCAAAAAATGAGCAAGCCCCCAAAAGGATAAACCCAAAAGAAATCCATGCTGAGACACATCCTAATTACACCGCTGACAACTACAAAGGAAATAATCTTGAAATCAGAGAAAAATAATAGCTTATGTATAGGGAGAAAGCGGCTAAAATAACAGATTTCTTATCAGAAATAACGGAGGCCAAAAGAAAGTAGCAATCTGTCTCTTAAATGCTGAAAGAAAAGAACTGCCATCTAGAATCCTGAATCTAGAAAAAGTGTTGTTGGTACGTTGGACTTTGTCAAAAATTAAACACTTCTGTCCTAAGAACAGCCCTACTGCCAGTATGTTGCAGAGGGGGAGAACATATTTGTAAGCCACATATCCAACTAAAAACTACTATCGAGTACAAAGAATTTGAGGTTTGAGTTTGAAAAATCCAATTAGGACATGGGCAAAAGACATGAAGAGACAGGTCACCGGAGAAGATATTCAAATGGCAAAAAAGCACATGAAAAGATGTTCATCATTTGCCATTAGGAAAGGTCAACAAAACCACAATGAAATGCGGGCACACCCCCACCAGGATGTCTAAAAGAAACAAGTAGTAACACCACCAAATGCTGGTGAGGCGGCAGAGAGACTGGATCACTCATCGTTGCGAGTGGGAATGCAAATGGTACAGCCACTCTGGAAACAAGTTTGGCCTAACAAAGGGGTGGGTGAATGAGAAGCCTGCTAGCCCTGGAAGGTCGCAGATGGGTCCTGGCTGGCCGTGAGGGAAGTGTTCTGTGTCTTGGCCGCATCAGTGTCCTTGTCCTGGTTGTGACCTTGTCTTGCGGTTTTGCAAGATGTTGCCATTGGGGAAACTGGGTAAAGGGTACATGGGCTCTTTCTGTATTATTTCCTACAGCTGCCTGGGAATTTGCAATTATCTCAAAATAAAATATAATTTACTTATTTATTTGTCAGAGAGAGAGAGAGAATGAGAGCGCACAAGCAGGGGGAGTGGCAAGCAGGGGTAGAAGCAGGCTCCCCGTTGAGCAAGAAGCCCCATGCGGGGCTCGATCCCAGGGTCCTGGGATGGAGCCCCGCATTGGGCTCCCTGCTCAGTGGGGACTGCTTCGCCCTCTCCCTCTGCACACTCCCCCTACTCCTGCTCTGTCTCTTGCTTTCTCTCTCAAATAAATAAATAAAATCTTGAAAAAAAATTAAAAAAAGAAGTTTGGCCTTGAAAGGCCAGTACTGTGTAATGTTAGCGGTACTACTTGAAAAAGAATTTCTGTGATTAAGTAAGTTTGGCAGATGCTTGGATAAACCGAGTGTACCAGGTTTCTTTACTACAGGACTCCTCGGAGACTGTGTTTGCATTTTCTATCATGAGTAATATGCCTGGGGATATCAGAAGACTTCCTAAGATGGCTGCTGTGAGATTTAAGCCAGAGGATCCACATAAAGAGTACATAATATTTGACAGGAATGTTAAGATTATCATTATTATTGTGTTCACTCTGTACCACAAATTTATCACATTAGAGTTATTGTAATAATTTAAAATGTAGGGAGACTGAGCCTTAGAGAAGCTAAACAATTTGAAGGGACACAGCTAGTAAGAGGCAGAGCCAGGATTTGATCTCAGATCTGATGCCCAAATACCTATTAACTTTGATGTAATAGTCCCACAAAAAGTAGGATTGAAAAAATAAAATTGAAAATTAAAAGGTAAGGGACAAACTAGGGAAATATTTACAATGACATCACTTTCCAAGTAACTCATTTATTTCTATATAAAGGGCCTTCATAAATCGATAATAAACTTTCCTAAAATAATAATGGGCAAATTATCAATACGGCAATTCATAATAGTGGCCAAAGGGCATCTAAAAGGTGTTCAGGGACACCTGGGTGGCTCAGTTGGTTGAGCATCCAGCTCTGGATTTTGGCTCAGGTCATGATCTCAGGGTCCTGGGATCATGCCCTGCACTGGGCTCCACACTCATAACAGAGTCTGCTTGAGATTCTCTCTCGCCTTCTGCCTTTCCCCTGGCTCCCACTGTACATATATAAATAAATAAATAGTGTTCAGACTCAATGGATTTGCTAATTTGGACAGTATTTACAAAACAAAACAAAACAAAACAACTTTAAACAGACTCATGGCTACAGAGAAGGATCTGGTGGTTGCCAGAGGGGAGGGGTAGAGGATGGAAGAAAGAGCTGAAGGGGATTAATAGGTGCAATCTTCTGGTTATAAAATAAATAAGACATGGGGATATAAAGTACAGCATAGGGAATAGAGTCATTAATCCTGTAACAACTCTGGATGGTGACAGATGGTAACTAGACTTACTGTGTTGCAATGTATATAAATACTGTATCAGTATGTTGTAGACCTAAAACTAATACAGTATTGTATGTTAACTATCCTTCAGTAAAAAATAATTCCAGAAACAAACAGACATCAATTGCACACCTGCAGACTCAATACAGAGAGAATTAGAAAAGAAGAAAACCACAAAAATT
Organism: Leptonychotes weddellii; assembly: GCF_054177405.1. Taxonomy (NCBI): domain Eukaryota; kingdom Metazoa; phylum Chordata; class Mammalia; order Carnivora; family Phocidae; genus Leptonychotes; species Leptonychotes weddellii. The sequence continues at coordinate 46,331,131 of NC_138380.1, forward strand.
TTAAATTAAATAAACAAAATGCCATTTTTCTTTTTTTTTTTTCCAAATTGAGAAAATCTTACGTCCACTCACATAATGGCTGTGGGGACACAGACATTTTCAAACAGGTTTTGTCATTGTTACTAGCACAACTTTGGTGGCAGGGAATTTGCCTTAAAATTCTTAACTCCTGGGGTGCCTGGGTGGCTCAGTCAGTTAAGTCTCTGCCTTCAGCTCAGGTCATGATCCCAGGGTCTGGGATTGAGCCCCACATCGGGCTCCTTGCTCGGCAGGGAGCCTGCTTCTTTCTCTCCCTCTGCCCCTCCCACCTGCTCATGCTCTCGCGCTCTCTCTCTCAAATAAATAAATAAATCTTTAAAAATTTTTTTACCTTTTGACCTAGTTATTTAATTTCTAGGAATCAAGAAAACTAAAATTTTTAAATGAATCAAATATGTAGACAAAGATTTGTGTTTAAGGATGTTTGTCACAGCATTATTTCTATGAGCAAAAATGTGAGAAGGAAATCTTAAATTCTGTCGATAGGGGATGGTTAAAAATTACGGACATTCATATGATTGCAGTCATTAATAATCATGTTTTAGAAAAGTAATGACATGGAAAAATGTATATGATATACTTTTAAGTGAAAAAAGCAGAAACCTCCAATTTTATGAAAGAAAAATATGTATATATATGTATACACACACAGATTTATTTGAAGAAAGCACATCAAAAGTTCAAGGGTGTCTCTTTGGGCATAAGGATATCATGAATGATGCTTATTTTCTTTACTATAACTTCCAAATTTTCTGTCATAATAATTCAGAAAAACATAGCAATAATTTACTTCCCAGAGTTGTTTAAATTCAAAATTTCTTTGGTGTGAACACAATTTTAGTCACTACCTTATAGTTGGAGGCTGGACTCCTCTGAAGAAGAAGAGTAGGAAGTGTTCCTTGTCCAGGTGCCATATTCCCAGGGTCAGGTCAGAGGTGAGGGGTGGAGAAAGAAAGCAAGACCTCAGCAGAAATTCCCTCCCATGCATGGTCCTCAGCAGCCAGGATGCAATGTGAGAGGACTGGCATTTGGCTCCCCCGCACCAGATGCCTCCCCAGCTCCTTCTGTTCACTTTACCATTGATAGACTCTGCAGTTACATGGGCACTAGGTTAGATGTGTGCCTTGAATACAGAATGACTGTCACAGTTGCTTTTTGGTTTTTTTTTTTTTTTACCAATTTGTTGAAAATCATAAGAATAGTATTGACAGCATAAAAATGTATGTTCACAGATGTCTGTCACATTATTTATATGAGCAAAAATGTGAGAAGAACCTTAATAGGCCAGAGTATACCGTTTTCCATCCTGAATATGATTTAGATCTTACCAAGTATGAGGATGCTATGCTTTTTTAATTTGCTGTGTAAATTGCCCAGTAGACTGAATGCGTAAGAGATTATTTAGTGATTGGTGCCTAATAGGCATCTTAGATGGAACCTGTCTGTAGTTCTCTTGGTTTTTTTTCTGCCAACTGTATTCTCCTAGTTTTCATCATCTCAGTTAAAAGTGCTACTATTAACCATTTTTTTACCTTCCAATCTGCAGGTTGTTCTTCTTCGCTTTCCTTGATGCCTTCTTGTACCAACTCTTCCCCAAAAGATATTTTTAATTCTATCTGAATTGCAACCCATTAGTCCAGGCCAAGCCAAATGGATCTGGATGGATACATTTTCCTTCTCAACAGGTCTCCCAGCTTGCACTCCTGCCCTTCATAATTTATTCTCTTCCTGGCAATCCAAGTGATGTTTTACAAATGTAAATCACATCACTTCCAGCCTTTACCTAAGGTCTGTCAATGGCTTCCCACAACTCGTAGAATACTATCTGTACTCCTTACATTGGTATCATGGTTCTCCCGGATCCTACCCTGCCAACACCTCTGACTTCACTAGGTACCTCTCTCCCCGTCACACCCACCTCCATAGCCTTCTTACGGGGTCGTCGTGAAGCGGGGCTTGTTCCCGCCGCAGGCCTTTGTCCTGGCTCATCCTTCTGTCTGGGACACTTTCCCCACCAGACCTCTTCATCATTCACACCTTAACTCACACACCACCTCTTCATTAATTACCTTCATAACTCCCCAGTTTAAAGTCCCTCGCTTGACCCTGTCGTAGCCGCTTCCTAGTACTCAACATTCTTCAATAGTTTCTTCTTTATTTGCTTAATGTGTGTCTCATCTAACTAGAATGTCAGCCTCATGGAACAGGAACCTGGGCTGTCTTGTATCCCACACCCCTAGAATTGTGCCTGGCACATAAAAATATTTATTGAATGAGTGCACATGTATTTAATCATATAAAATATAGATGTTCTCTTACTGATCTGTTGGGGAGTAAGCACTGTAAATCACATAAACATTCTAAAAGGCATTTCAAACACCGCTAGACTATTTTGGGGATGAAATGTATTAATATCTAAAAGTCAGTGACCGGTTTACCTTTAGTAACTGCTCCTGCTTGGTCACAAGAGAATCCCATCAAGTACCATGGGGTGACCGAGAGAGGGACTGACAGCGTGGGACAGAGCTGGGAGCACAGTGTCTGGGCCAGGGAGGAAGACAATCCAACCTGGCCGCTAATGGCCGCCACCGGGAGGGTGTGGTCAGTGTGCAAAGCACAGCAGAGGGTGATGTAGCAAGGGGTGATGGCTTCAGGAGACGCTGTCTGTGAATCACAGGCTCAAGGCAACTTGATAAATTGCAAGTAGAACTCCGCTTCAGGGAGACATGTCAAGACAGGTGATGCCCCAAAGTAGTAGGAGTTAGAGAATGAGGCAGGTTATTAAAACAAAGTCAGACTCCAGGAACCTGGAGGGTCCCTGCAGTTAGAAATGATGTACCAGACAGAGTGTGGGTCTGCAGACAAAAGCAGAGGTCTGGCAGCTTTCTGCTGAGCCTCTTTCAGCCCTTTCAGCCTCTGCTGAGCTAGAGGACAGCCAGCCCTGTGACTTTGTGTGTGCGTGTGTGTGGTCCAGTAATTTTAATACATTTAAGAATACTTAATGGAACAAAACACAAACTATCATCAGTCCGCAAAAGCCTGTGGTCAAGAGAAACAGAAACATAACTGGCCCTTTTGCAGTAAAGCTTGGGTTTGAAGGAGGAAGAGGCAAAAATCATTTCTTGAAGGCTTTGCGTCAAGTGCCACAGGACGAAAAGCACCTGAGAATATCACTTTAGATCTCTGTATAATCATCCCATAAAGCCAACAGTGGTATAAAGATCCTATTGGGGAAAAAAGCACTTCTCTCACCTGTGGATCCACATGCAAACAAGGGCAGCCAGCCAGACACCCCTTCTCGGTCTGTTGTCAGGAAGGCAGAGATGGGTCCCCAGACAAGCTTGGACTGAGCCAGGTCCTCCCCATGGAGATCCTCTGTCCTGTCACTGAGCCAGGGACGTGCTGCTGGGCAGGGCTTCCTTTCAGCCCTTCTTCCCAAGGTCTACGTAGATCCTAGAGCAGTGTTCGCAACTGTGACTGCAGAGTGGAATCACCTGGAAGGCTGTAAAAAACACCAAAGCTTGAGTCCCACCTGGGGACTCTGATGTAATTGGCCTGAGGTACAGGCAGAACTTCTATGATATTTAAAAGCTCCCAGATGCATCGAATGTGCCGTCACAGCTGAGAAGCATGGCCCCAGCACAAACATCTTTTGTGTTCCTTGACATCATTAGTAAATAATTTCTAAAATTTTACCCAGATTTTATTTCATTATTTACAAGAGAAATTTTTACTTCTTCTTGTTCCATTTGGTGGAATAAGAGACTCTTAAGCTTAGGGTTATGGCTTAGGGCCAACGTGGGGCACTAATTATTTTGTTTGATGCAATATTGCTTAGTGATGAATAAAGCAGGCTCTAGAATCAGACAGACCAAGGTTAATATCCCAGCTTTGCCACTTCTGTAATCTGCAAATGAGAAGTGAGATTAAGAGTAAAACCGATAAAGGGGCACCTGGTGGTGCAGTCAGTTAAGCACCCGACTCGGGTTTTGGTTCAGGTTGTGATCTCAGGGTTGTGAGATCGAGTCCGATGCTGGACTCCATACTCAATGAAGAGTCTGCTTGAGACTCTCTTTCCCTCTCCCTTTGCCCATCCCCACTCTGTGTATGTGCCCTCTCTCTCTCTCTCTCTCTCTGTCTCAAATAAATAAATAAATCTTTAAGAGAAAAGTAACATGGATCGAATATGGTCTTTGTAAAAATTAAATGAACTTCTATATGTGTAGTACGTAGCCTGGTAATTAGCATATAGTAAAATACTCCATTATCACCTCCACATCTCAGTACTAATTTTTTAAATTGAAACCTTTCTTTAAAAATTGCAGCTTTTCTGTTTTAGACTCACCCCACCATTTAGGCAACTTAATAGTACTTTCAACAATAGTTTCATTCTATACTTTTGTATTAGTTATGGTTCCTTTAGTTGCAAAAAGCAGAAGCCAACTTTGGCTTCCTAAAGGGAAAAAAAAAAGCAAATTGTTGGGGAGGATACTGGGTACACGATAACAACCAAGTCACGATGACGCCAAGAATCATTCAGAGCAACTCCAAATGGGACTAGTGTCTCTCTTCCAAATTCCACATCTCCCAGGAAGGTCCCTGTAATGTGCTTCATTTGTAGACCAATTTACAGGGAATGAGGTTACTGAGATGGTATATCAGTTTTCTACTGCCATGCAAAAAGTTACCACAAACATAGCAGCTTGAAAGAATGCTCATTGAGTATCTCAGTTTCTGTGGGTCAAAGGTCTTCTACTCAGGGTCTCACCAGGCTAAAATCAAGGTGTTGGCCAGTCTGAATTCTTGTCTGCAGGCTCTCAGGGAAAATCCATTTCAAGCTTGCACTCAGGTTGCTGGCAGAGTTCAGTTCCTTGTGGCTGTAGGACTGAGGTCCCATTTTCTTGCTGGCTGTCAGCTGGGGATTGCTTTCTTCTCCTTGAGACCACCCTTGTGTCCTTGCTCAAAGCCACCAGGTGAATCTCTCTCCAGTCTGCTGTGATGGAGTCTTCTATAATGTAATGTAATCACAGAAATGACTATCCCATCATTTTTGCGGGTGCTGCCTACTCCTTTAAGGAGAGGGAATTACACAGGGTGTGTCCACCAGGAGGTGGAGATCCTGAGGGGACTAGATTGAGTTGAAGAGAATCACCCCAAATTCGTGTCTACCCAGAATCTGTGGTTGTGACCTTACCTGGAAGTAGGGTCTTTGCAGATGTCATGGAGTTGAGATGAGTTCAGATCCCATGAGTGAACCCTAAATCCAATGACTGGTATCTCTATAAGAAGGGGGAAATTTGGACCCAGAGACAGGAAACACAGAGAAGAAGACTTGAAGATGGAGGCAGAGACTGGAGGTATGTTGCCATAAGCCAAGGAACACCAGCGATTCTGGCAACCACCAGAAGGTAGAAGAAGTAAAAAACAGTCTTTGGAGGAAGCATGGCCCCATGGGACACCTTGGGTTTCTGTTTTTTTAAGCCTAGCAAGTTTGTGATACTACATTATGGCCACCCTAGGAGAGTAATACAGGGACCACTCAGCATTCTGTGGATCAAAGGTGGTTGTTAAGAATGAAGTTGTGGGAAGGGGAGGAGCAATTCCTAGAAAAGGGAGGCCAGGGGGCAGACAATCTCTTGGTGAGCACTGCAGGTCAGACATTTGATTCCCTCCACTTTCCAAAGTTTGGTTTCGCATGACTTTTATTTTTTTCCTTTTTATTTAAGAAAAAAAAAGTACTCAAAAATTATAGGAATAGTACAATGAACTCTTGTATACCCTTCACTTAGATTTATTAACTGTTATTATTTTGCTTTTTTTTTTTTTTCTTGCATGGTTTTCTCTTAGAAATCATGGAAAGGATAAAGGACAAATCATGATCCATCTTTGAGTGGAAAAGACACGAACTGAAATTAAAGTTTTCACCACACAACACTTGCTCTGTGATTTTTAGAAACATTATTTTTAAATACCTTGAGCATTTGTTTAATCTCATACAAAATGGACTTAGTGATGTCCTTTCTTAGAGCTAATTGAGACTGGGTAAGGCAGCCCTGGAAGGCACCCAACAGAGAGACCGGCACATGTGTGTGCCTAATACCTGTGTGTTTTTCAACTCTTTCCACTGGTTTTCCTAATTTTTTTAAACAAAATTTTTCTACTTCAGTTGATAAGGATTTTTCCTTCAGGTCCCTTTTTCTCTCTCTATGCCAAGTGTTCAGGCAGCAGATACCGCTAGGGGACAACTGGGGTGACGTTCATATCTATACCTACATTTACTAACCTAGCGCCTCCACCTTCTTTTGCAGCACCTCTAGTCCCTTCAGAAGCCACCCTCGGGTATCCCGGATGCCCCTCACATGCTCTATGACCTGGTGACCATGGGACTCTGCTGGACTTCACCACCCCTCTTTCCATCCCACAGGAGTGGCCATCTTCCCTGACTGTGGCCACTGTACTTGGCTCATCACTCCATGCTCTGCCACCAGCTGACCTGCCACTGCTCTGCTGGACACAGTGTCCACTCTTTCAGTGGTCAGTGCAAGGTCACACCATGAGTTATAGGAATGTGAGGGAAACCGGGACCCTCCTCATTCGAGTGTCCTACAGCAGTCACAGCCTGTACACACGGCCATTCACAGTTTGGAGAAGTAAATCTTCATGTTTTCACTCCCAGCTTTTTTCTCCTAGACACAGACATAGATCTGAAGGTGAGGCTGGGTAAGGATTCAGGCCACAGTGATTTGGATTAGAAGTCCCCATCTGTTTTAGTCTGTCAGGCTGATGTAACCAAAATTCCATGAACTGGGTGGCTTATAAATAATAGAAATTTACTTTGTACAGTTCTGGGGATTTGGGGGTTCTAGAGAGGGCCCTCTTTCTGGTTCACAGATGTGTCCTCACATGGCATAAGGGACTAGGGAGCTCTGGAGGGGGGGATGTTCTCCCTTATAAGGGACCAAATCACCTTCCAAAGGCCCCACCTCCTAAGACCATCATCTTGGGGGTAGGATCTCAACATATGAAATCTGGGGGGACACAAACATTCAGACCATGGGATCTTCCCACTCCAAGGGCTGCTTAAAGGTCTCTTTAGTCCTCATCTTTCCTAAGGAAGGGATCTCTCTCTCAACATGCTCTTCAGGCCTCCCCTCTCCCCAAATTCCATTATCTCCCTCACCTGGCCTTCAGAAGGTGTCCAAGGGCTCAGAATCCGAGCAATGGATTGTTTCCCCAAAGGCTGCTTAGAGACCATGTCAAAAACCTCAGTGAGGCCTACCAGTCCTAACAGTTCAACGAATGTGCCCAGAGGTCTGGACCCTATACTGAATAGAAGGCTCCAAGTCAAGAACTTCACTATGTCTTCATCAAAGCATCTTTTACGTCCTTTCCTCTTCATTTCTTATTTTCTTTTTTTTTTTTTTTATTCTTATGTTAATCCCCATACATTACATCATTAGTTCTAGATGAAGTGTTCCATGATTCATTGTTCGTGCA
>NC_138380.1:46339166-46354194 GCF_054177405.1 Leptonychotes weddellii
CAGAGAGTTGTTGCTATTCCTTTCTTCGATCTCCTGTTGAGTTTGTAGGTGTTCAGAATGGTTTGATCCCTATCCAGCTGAATTCCTGAGAGGAGACGAAATCCAGGTCTCCTACTCCTCCGCCATCTTGCTCCGCCCCCCTTCATTTCTTATTTTCTATATCCTTTCTTTTCATACATCTTTATCAAAATTTTCATTAAAAGGGTATATCTGAATGTTCTTTCCTTTTAACAACAGAAGAATTTCAGAATGATTACAAGAAAAATAAAGGCAGTAACACACACAAAACCAAACAATTTATTTACTTCAGTTGGATTTATCATCTTAGCATGGATAAAAAATATTATGGTTGGACAGAAATTAGTAAGAGAAACAAATTTTTCTTTCACATAGTTTAAAATTTTCAGTGGCATAGGAGTTCCATCTACCATTTGAAATGTCCCACATGGGGCATATTCAAAGTCTAAAACTCCAAGAGCAATGTAATTTAGTACTTAAAAAAAGAAGTATGTGTCAGAATATAGTACTATTGCCAGAGGAACATTCCAAACAGATAAAAGTCAAGCTAAAGATAAAACAGACATTTCAACTGAACAAACCTTTACAGATTTTAGTTCAACATATCTTTGTTGCGTGGCCAGCTCTGTGCTAAATATGAGGTTCTTGAACTCAATAGTCAGAGAATTACAAAAATAAAGTTAGTCTTGCTATCATTGCTAAGCTTCTAAATGTTTTTTTTTTTAATTTAACACTGAGAAAAGAAAATGCAATGCTTCCAATTCATTACCAAAATATTTTGTGCCAATTGCAGCATATTCAAGAAACAGCGTTTCTTTTTCAATAAGGGACTTCTGAATTGTTTACATGGAAGATAGATTCTCAACTGGCACTATTTTGAAAATAGAATTTTATTGTATTTTGCAGTATTAGCAATGCCAAATTAGCCACATCTGTCACATTTAGTCTGTAAATCAAGGGGTTAGTAGAATCTTATTACTGTTCAGTAAAGAACACTATTTTTTAAATCCCATCTAAAATCTGTAAAGTCGATTTCTTTTGGCATACGGGATTTGACAGCATACCAGGGAGCAGGGAGCATGTGTGAGGTCCTGCCCGCCTGTGCGTGGGAGCCTGATTATAGCTGGGGAAAGAGGGGAAACTGATTTACTTACACAGATTGAGAATTAATTATCTCCATCCAACACATTTAGCACTTAAGCGAGCCGATCTCACTCACTGTCAGATACTGCAGAGCTGGGAAACAGATGATGGGTCCATGGCAAACATCCTTTTCCTGAATATTCTATGTATGATTAGTGAAATGATTGAAAGATGAGTTCCAATACTGAGGCATTTATAGCATCCAGCTGTTGAGGCTCCTCTGATTCGTTTTGGGCTCAGTAGTCACCTCTGGTTTAAAAACAAAAACCCAAAACCCTTTTAATATTTTACAACAGGCAAATAATCTGAAGTTCTACTGAACCACACTTTTGCCTGGCCCCAAACGGCATCTAATCAATACACAGAGATCCTTGAAAACACCCCAAATGTGACTCCAATTATCCAGCAACATGTTGTTTAGTAGCAGATGAAAAACCCAAAAAGCTTTGGAAGGAGAAATGTTTCAGGGCTCTGAAGCTAAATTGGGAATGCAAATTTGTGATGATTGAAACAAGTATCACTGCTGGGACTACTTTTTTTTTTTTTTAAATCAACCTCATCTTTCCTCTGTCAAATAGTCTCTTTCTTTATCCAAGTGTTTTGTCTTTTTAGTGGGAAATAAAGCTAAACATCATTTTACTAATTACTTACTTTCCCATTTTAAATAACCAGGTCCTTCTGCCTTGTACACAATGCTAGGGTGAAACCCAAAGATTGACAATCTTGTGATCCATCTTTCTTGGCATCTGTACAAGAGAATGAACGACAACAACAAAATACTGTGACACTGAAATTTTATATCTGTAGTGAGGGTGTTTGTGAGGGTCACCTAATGTTAGGGGAGGCAATGAGGGGTCTTCTGTACAGGAGTCTCCACTGGATCTTCTGGGAGGGAAAAGTAACATGATATGGCAGAGCTGCCCTCTATAGCCTCAAGGATGGAGACTTGTAAAGGAGAAGCAAAGGAAAAAAGACTATCTCTTGCCCTTCTTCAACATTCAGTATGGACAGAGAATTTGTACTTGGGGGCCGAGTGAAGATATCAGAACTCCATCTTGGAGAGGTGTAACATTGAATGAGGCCTGTGGTGTCATTTTTGTCTTTTGTCTATCCAACCTCAGTGCCTAACCCAAAACCTAGCAAATGGTGAGCATCCACAAAATACTTGCAGAGTTTGTTTATATTTTCTTTCTACCCAAATTCCAAGAAATTTGCCAAGGTTTAAAGATGCAAAATATATGTGAGAAGCAACGATACAAATTATAGCTCTGATGCTGGGAGCATTTTAAGAAACAAAATAGGCTATAAAATTTCAGAGTTGCATTAGTCAAGATATGTTAGTCTATGCTGCGGTAACAAACAACCTCTCAAATCTCAGGGACTTAACATAATAAAAAATTATTTCTAACTCATGCAAAGTCTAGTGCAGATTATCGCGGTCAGGTCATTCCCTTAGGAGGCTTTCTTCCATGTGATAACACAGGGATCCAGGCTCTTCTTTCCCAACCAGTCAACCATGGAGAGGAATGAGAACACAGAGAATGTGCATCCACTTTTCATTGTTTCAACTCAGAAGTTATACATCAAGCCTGCAACAAATTTCCATTGTTTAAAACTAGTTGGATGGCCTTACCAGATATGAGGGACAGGGAAATATACTTTCGCCATGTAGCCGGGGGGGGGGGTTGAGTGAGTATATAGACCATCTTTGCCATGAGAACCTGATAAAAGTACTGATAAAGAGAGTAACAAGATAGAGTGAATGGGTGGAGAAGCCAAGCCATGGTAACCATGTCCACATGCCACCAGTCACAGAGACTGCAGGAGGGGCAAGCAAACAATAGCAGCAAACCAGGGAGAGGCAGGTCAAGTCAGCATAGTCACACTGAACCACAGAGAAGGCCAGCAGCAGTGAATGCCATGGGTTGCAGAATGAACGTCTGGGCTGTATAATTCCTAGGTCTCCAAGGAGAACCACCTTAAGATATTGCTAGGAGAAGAAAGTCACTTAGAGGTAACTTACCTACAGTTACTTAAGGTTTAGGCAGGCCTCCTAAGCTGAGGCCAGATAGATACATAGACCAGTTGTCAATCTATTACTTGTAAACCAGTGGGCTCCAGGAAGATGAAACTTAGCCGTTATAAGTCACGTAACATCAAACATATACACAAATGCACTAGTCCCTTTCATCTATTGAGTGCCTATTTCCCAGGCACTTTATATATAATCATCTCTCATCTTTACAATAGCCCTTCGACGTGCTAATTTTCCTTAGTTTCTATGAGGAAACTAAATTTAGAGGGATTCGCTTGTCGCACACTTTGTGAGTCATAAAGCTGGGATTCTGGACATGTCAATCTGACACTAACGTCCGAATCGCAGTGTAGCAGGACCTCTGTCTTTGATAAGGGTTCACTTATACTAAACTACTATGAGGAAGTATAGCCAATAGCGAGCGCTGTACAACAGACCACCCCAAAATACAGTGGCTTAAGAAGAACTCTTCATCATTTCTTACAAGCCTATGGGTTGGCTGAGCGGTTCTGCTGGTGTGGACTGGGTTTGGCTGGTGTCTCTCGGGCATCTATGGCCAGCTGGCAGGTTGGCTGGGGGCAGCCTGATCTGGAATGGCCTCAGCTGGGATGACTTGGTTCTGCTCCATGTGTTCTCTCACACTCCAGCAACCCAGCCCAGCCCTGTTCCCCTGACAGCGGCAAGGCTATGTAAGACAGAATGGAAGCACAAGGCCTCTCGAGGACTAGGAACGAGCGCATCACTGCTGCTGCCCTATTGGCCAGAGAAAGTCACAAGACCAGCCTGGGTTCAAGTGTGGGGAAATGGACTCTACTTCTGGATGGAAGGAGCTGAAAAGTCACTTTGCAAAGGGCTTAGATAGGAGGAGTAGAGAATTGCGGCCCTTTATGCAATCAACTTAGCACATCTCATATCTTAGGAAAAAAAGCAGATAAGAGAAACATGTTTGCTTAAAATGTGGTTTTATAATTGATGAAATAGCATCAGAGTCTTCCAAAATGTGTGTGCTGTCTAAGTCCCTTCGGTCTAAAAAGCTGAAAAAGACAATGTGCTAAATGGATAAATACCTTTTTTATTTAGGGAGGCAGGACACAAAAGTACCTACTTCCAGGCACCAGAGCCATCTAACTAGAAAATAGCCTTGCAGTAGAAGATTAAGAAAAAGGCAAAATAAAACTGAAAATCTGACTTCCTGTGTGCCCTGCAAAGAAGGGGTGGGAGGAGCTGTGAATGTATGATGAGCAGCTGGCTTTTATTTTTAAATGCATATTATTGCTACTCAGATTTTTTTTTTTTTTTTAGAAAAATGGAAGGAGACTTACTAAGGGATTCTAACACACAGGAATATCATTTCAAGTAGATGCTAATGTGATTGACATTGTTTTTCAGAATAAAGTCTTCTCTTCTTTGTGATCTATTTGTTTGGTCTACGGAATAGGAAAAAGAAATACACAGTGGATCCTGAAAGGTAAAAAATGCTATAGATTTTTAGTAGGCCCTCAAGAAATGTTTGAAGTCAGCCTGAACCAGACTTCTGAAATAAACTTTTCTTCCAGGGAGTCCAGTTTTGATGTTCACGAGCGCGAGAACCTGCATCTCACATCCCTAATAACACCAAAGGCCTTTGTTCAGAGGGAATAATTCAATGCCATCAATGGTAACCAGGGTGCTGCAATATTATTTTTAGGTCCAGAGTTACAAGTAAACTAAACACATAACATTAAGAAAGCTGCAGGGAGAGCCAACCTAAGGCCACTTTGTAGTGAATCTAGAAATAATAAGGCAACTGATGCATAACCAAATTGCTTTGTAGGTTTTATAGTCAACTTATGGAACTAATTTCTATACATTCTCACCAAGGACTGCACACAAAACAAAACAAAACAAAACATCAGTAAGATAATAGAAATGACTAAAGCAAGCAGGGCATAAGGGAGTAATGGTAATTATGGTAAACCCCATCTAAAAGGAACTGATTAAAACTCAAAACAAACAAAAAACATTGTACAAGCCAAACAAAGCAAGTCTGGGGACTGACTCGACTTGTACTGTGCCAAATTCGTGACTTTGATTCCACAGCAATGCTAGATCAATAGAGAGCTCTAGTCATAACTTCTCTTATTCCTAATCAACACAGACATTAAAGAAATTTTTGTTTAGGCTCCTTTTCTGCTCTCTGCTTTGGGAAGTTAAAATAATATTACAAAATTATGTGCCAATTTCAAGAAGTACATTTATATGTGATTATCACCTATGAGATGTTACCTGGAATTTTCTCTGAAGTTGTTTATACCTGTCAAGAAATGCAGAGCAAATTTTGGGAGATACAAAGATTCTAAATGCTATATTTTCTCTTGAAACAAAATTGAAATCTAAACAAAAGAGTAACTTTTGTCTGCATTATGTAGCTAGGTCTTAAAGAATATAGTGTGAAACCCAAATATAATTGTGTGGCTCAATGAATGTGCAGTGTTAATGGAAAGAAACAGCAAAAAAACACAAAAGAAATAAACATTTGTCTGTATGTCCCCAAACAAAACAACCCTAGATATAAATAAAAATTTCTATTTTCCCCAATAAGAAAAATCACTAAAAATGTAACCGAAATCATTGTTAGAAGCATTCCCAACAGTGTTCCAGAGTGCAGCATCTTTATTTCCATCTAAGCTGTTGGAGAATCAGTGCTTTTTGATTCCATGCATGATGCTGTCGCTGGTAATGTTCCTCCAGGAGCAAGTACCCATTTGTGTACTATTAGATGTCTTGTTTTTATTCATATTCATTTTGTTGGTGTTTATGTTTGGTCTCCATAACATAAACCAATACTGTTTTGCTTTTTAAAGACCTATAAAGATCTATTTGAAGATTTATAACAGATTTGTAAAGATCTATAAAAGATGTTCTGTAGACATCAACTGTAATTGCAACCTGATACTCCAGAAACAAACAACAAAATTTATATTAAATATATTTGCTTTTTTCTTAGACTCCACCAAGTGATTTTTAGAATCACTCAAAAATGGCGTTGACTGGGGCGCTTGGGTGGCTCAGTTGTTAAGTGTCTGCCTTCAGCTCAGGTCATGGTCCCAGGGTCCTGTGATTGAGCCTCGCATTGGGCTCCCTGCTCAGCGGGAAGCCTGCTTCTCCCTCTCCCACTCCCCCTGCTTGTGTTCCCTCTCTCGCTGTCTCACTCTCTGTCAAATAAATAAATAAAAAATCTTAAAAAAAAAAATGGCATCGATTGAGATCTTTTAGGCCATTGTGCCTTCCCCCAAACAGCATTTAACTGTTCAAAATGAAGTAAATGGAAGAGAGCTCCAAATATGAGAAACTTTGTAGGGACTTGGCTATGATTCCTCTCCTCTAAAGGACACTTTTGAAAACCAGAAAACGCCTCGGTTTACAAATAGGCATGTATGATAATCAAACTATCCCAATGCTATTTAGCCTTTTAGAAAAGATCAGAGTTGGAGGTGAAGACGGCATTCTTAATGCCCAACAAACCTCTTAACAATCTTCTCTTCTGCTTTCTGTTACTATTTTCCACACAATCAGCGGCTGCCACTCCATAAATCACTCCCCATCCCCATTGCCCACCATGGAATTTTTCCCCCACACGCACCCGGCGCCGTGTCTGTCTCCCACTCACAGAGCTGACAGAGTGGCTCACAATCTGTTTCTTTCTCTCCCATCCACGCTTTGCCCTTACCTCCACATGACTCCTCCATTCTCTCCCCACCCCCACCCCACCCCCAACCCCAGGGCTTCCATTTCTGCTCCCCCCAAAATCATTCTGGGAGGCATAGTCTAGTCCCTTACTCCAATTATTTTTCTTGGGAAAATCTGTCCATTGCCCAGACTCTGTCCCAAAATCAGGAAAGTCCAGGTGCTGATATACCTACAAACAAGAACCCTTCCTTCTTGAAAATCAGACAGAAAGGAGAAAGGCTTTGTATTCATTTTTTTTTTTTTAATTCCTGTGACACTTGAATAGATACATTCTATCCTGTGTGCTGCCCTACAGACCTGAATAACTATGCCAAGGAAGTTACAAGCCCCTATATGGCAGTAAAAATGTAAACCTTGTCAAACACATGCCAAAGTCCTCTTATTTCCCAAACCACTTATTGTTTTGTTTTATTTGCTCATGTTTCTTTCGAGTTTTTGGCTGGAATTTTGTGGTAGGAAAAAGGAATCATCTCATGCCCTGCTATGTAAGACAAGAGGTCAATTGCTTGAAGCTTTACCATGTATTTACCAAGAGGAGGAAACAATGAGATTCAGTGACTGTTAGATTTTTTTTAAAAAGATTTTATTTATGCACTTATTTGAGAGAGAGAGGGAGAAAGGGCAAGACAGCACAAGCAGAGGGAGCAGAGCTGAAGAGGGAGAGGGAGAAGCAGGCTCCCCACTGAGCAGAGAGCCCCATGTGGGATCATGACCTGAGCCCAAGGCAGAGGCTTAATGGACTGAGCCACCCAGGCGCCCCAGTGACTGTTACATTTTAAATAGAACAAGAATAATCTGTTCAGACAATCCACCTAAATTTAGTGACTTCAGAGAATTCCTGTGGGTCATGAATATGGGCAGAACTTTGTAGCATGATTCTTCTACCTCCTACAGCTTGGGCTGGGGGCAGTCGGTTGGTTGCTGGGCTTCCCTGAAAGATCCATGACCATTTCACTCACATGCCGGGTGACTTGGGGGGATGGCTGAAAGATTGGGCTTCCAGATCCTTTCTGCTCCCCTCTAATCTCCATATAATCTCAGAGCCTCTCCATATAGTCTTTACAGAGTAATTGGACTTTCTACATGACAGTTCAGGCTTTCAAGAATGAGTGTTCCAAGAGATAGAAAGAGATCTGCCAGTCTCTTAAGGACTGAACCAGAAACGGGCACATTGTCACTTCCACTGTAGTTTATTGGTCAAAGCAGTTATGAGCTTTTAATGTGAAGATTCAGGGTGCCACTAGTTGATGGCAAGAAAGGAAAGAAAGAAAAAAAAGAAAGAAAGAAAGAAAGGAAGGAAGGAAGGAAGGAAGGAAGGAAGAAAGAAAGAAAGAAAGAAAAGAAAGAAAGAAAGAAAGAAAGAAAGAAAGAAAGAAAGAAAGAAAGGAGAAAGGAAGAAAGGAAGGAGAAAGGAAGAAAGAAAGGAAGGAAGAAAGAAAAAGAAAGAAAGAAAGAAAGGAAGGAAGGAAGGAAGGAAGAAAGAAAGAGAAAAAAAGAAAGGAAAGAAAAAAAGAGAAGAAAAAACTGTGGCTATCTCTAACCCACCACACTTCCTGATCAAGATCTTTACATGGAAGATTCAGCTCAACTGGTTTCTTCCACAGCAGGGGTCGGCAAACTATGGCCCACTGACCAAATCTGGCCCACCTCCTATTTTCACAAACAAAGCTTTTGTGGAATATAATCACACCCATTCATTCATATATTGTCTAGGGCTGTTTTCACACTACAACAGCAGAGTTGAGTAGTTGTGACAGAGACCATATGGCCCACGAAGCCTAAAATATTTACTATCTGGCCCTTTACAGAAAAAGTTTGCCAACTCCTGTTCTATAGCATAAAGAGAACCCAGTTATGATGGAGACAGTAGTAAAACACACTCCTTCCAGCCCTGGTCAACTGTGAGGCAGAGAGGTAGGGGAAGGAGCTCAGTCATATGTGTCCCATTGTGCCCACTAGGACTGAGTCCTCCAGGAGGTACTTAGTAAAAATATCCAGAGTAAGGGAATCTGAGGTCACCACGGGTGAAGGGCTAGTGGCATGCTCTCCTGCTTGGGGGGTGGGGTGGGGCAGGAGGGGCAAGCCTCTAAGAAAAGAATTGCACCCAGGTTCTGCCAACATGACACAATACCATAGCGGTGCAAGCAAGGCCACTATTCAGATGAGCTGGAGTAGCTCCCTCAGTGGGATCTGTTGGGGGTTAGAAGGTCCTGTACATTTTTGGTAAACAGGAGCACAGAAGTGGGCACATCCCAGGGGCACATGACCAGGGAAAATGTCTGAAACCCAGACACATCCTGGTGGCCAACATTCTAGAGACTGGACCAGAGGCCTCATTCCCCAGCAGAACAATGCAAGTCTGAAGCTCTCCACCATGTGGATACAGGCCCTCAGGCCATGCGAGCTGCACACGTCTCCACTCCCCCCAAGAAAAGTCGGAGGAGGGGAAAGTTGAGTCATCTAAGAGAGTAAGAGAGATGGTGGAACTGCAATACACTGTTGCATCGTCTGTGGTAAGTTCAGATTGTGTTTTTGAACCTCCACCCCCATGCAACTGATGTAGCCCTAAGGAATATCAGATTATTTACAGGAAATAGAACTACATTTCCCCCCCACACATCTGAGTGTAAAGAATAAATTTTAGACCCTGTTACAGTGAGATTTTATGAAATTTTTTATATTCTTTTGAGTTAAAATCATATTGTAAAGGTCTTAACGTCATTACCAGGTCTTAACATCAAACTTCCAATAGGACGGGAATGAACATCTTCTTCAGAGATGGAGGGCATTCCTGTGGTAGGGCATAAAGTGAAGCTTACGAGCAGTTTGGCCTAGTTCCACCATGGTTGGGGTTGATAATGACCTTGGGTAATGCAGTGTATTACTTTGTTGAAAGGAAGCCATTAAGGCCCCGTTTGTCCCAAGAAAATAAAATAATAGTGGAGTTAATTCAGATGACTCCATGGCAAAGTTTCTTTCTCCACCCCAAGAAGGCTCTATAAGTTAAAAAGGTGTGGTTCACTTTTCTTGCTTGCTAATGAACAAATCATTGGCTGTTGGAAAACACAGTGAAAGGTTTTTAGTTTTTAGCTGCTTGGTTCAAGTGCAGAAGTATAATTCAGGTTCATGATTTTTCTCCAGCTGGCATGTTAGCTTAAACTGCTTGAAGACTTAGGGAAAGGAGAGCCTGGTTTGAAAATAAATTTTCTGGGAGCTCTAATGGATTCTTACAGAGTATGGATGGAACCATCCCAAAAAACTGAGTTGTTAGTAGACAAAATGCCTACCTTAGGCCAAATTTTAAGGTAGGCTATCCATTGCTGTGTAACAAACCAGCCCCGAACGTAGTGGCTTAAAACAACATCAGTTTTCTTATCTCTCATGATGCTATGGGTTGACTGAGCTCAGTTAGGTCATTCTTCTGCTCCATATGATGTCATCTGGAGCCATGGTCATCTGAGGGCTCATCCGGTTTTAGAAAATCCAAGATGGTGCTGAATCCTCAATGGGACCTGTTGACCGGAGTGCCTAGATTTTCCTCCACACAGTCTCTCTTTGTGGTTAGGGCCTTTCAAAGCATGGAAGTTGGGTTTTAAGTGGAAGCATTCCAAGTGCAAATGTCCCAAAAGGAAGAAAGTAGAAGTTTCAAGTCTTTTATGGCCTAGACATAGAAATCTCAGAATTTCACATCTGCCATATTTCACTGGTCAAAGAATCACAGGGCCAGCCCAGATTCACGGGGAGGAGAAATAAACCCTATCTTTTGGCTGAAGGAGTAGCATGGGTGTATAGGGGACCTTGATAGAGAGACAGAGAGAAGCAGAGAGAGACAGACATTGATTGATTTTAAAGAATTGCTCATAGGATTTTAGAGGCTGACTATGCCTCTAAAGTCCAAAATCTGCAGGGTAGGTCACACTCTAGAAAAGAAGGGAAGAGTTGCAGTTGGGTCTGAAGGCAGGCTGCTGGTAGAATTACTCCTTGCTTGGGGAAGGTCAGTCATTTTCTATTAAGGCCTTCACCTGATTAGATGAGTCCCACCAACAATATAGAGAGGAGTCTTCTTTACCTAAAGTCTACTAATTTAAATGTTAATCTCATCCAGAAACACCTTCACAACAACATCTAGAATAATGTTTGACCAAATATTTGGATACCATGACCTAGCCAAGTTGACACATAAAAGTAACCATCACAAGGGACCAACCTTGGAGCCTGCTACCACAGTAGCCAAGGTTCTTCCGGTCCACACCCCTTCTGGTCACCCCTCCCCCCATCCCTCCCAACCCCCACTGCTTCTCTGTATCTTCCCTTCTCTTCCTTTATTCCTTGTGGCCTCTAGGTTCCTCTTTTCTGCCTCAGCCTCCTGTTCTATGGCCTTACCTCTCTTCTACTGCTTTATTTTCCTTAAGCAGAAAAGTTAATGGAATATTTTCAACCTCAGCTATTACTCAGGGATGCCTCATTTGTTTAGTGCTCAGGGAATGAATATTCTAAGAACTATGGTGAGTAAAGTGGAAAGAAAACCAGGTTAGGAAATGGCCCCCTGGTGTTGCAGGATGTGACTGGTAACTTCGCCTCTCAGACCTGGAGCTTCCACTCCTTTCTCAGATGGTACATTTCAGACTCCTCACCCATGTATCCATTGAAAAAGACTAGAGGAGCCCAAGGTTCTCTTTCTCCTCCCAGGCACCATATGTTCCCTGCAACAATGGCCATCTGGAGATAGTGCTGTCTTTTCTGTTTTGCTTTGTTTTGAAAAAGCAGACATTTCTGAGTTGATGGAAGGAAAGAGGGGCACCTTGTCCAGACAGTGGGAAAAACTATATTCTTAACAGGTGGAACTTGGAGGGTTCCAGTCAAATCTTTGTGGGTAAACAACTACTATTTATGTTTATGTGGGAGCATGAGTTACCCTCTAAACTGGGTGGAAAATGTCTCAGGAAACTTGCATTTCACACCTTTACCTAGTGTCTTGCAGTGGGATGAACACAAAGCAAGTATACCTATATGTGCAATCTCCAAAAGCTTTTCCAATGTGTGTATTTTGAGTCAGGGAGATCCTTCTGTTTGAATTTTTCTTTCTTCCTAGGAATGATTATTAACACACACACACACTTCAATGGATTATTGAAGAGAAAGAACACTTCTAACAACTGATACAAGAACAAACATTATCTTAGATATCTGAGAGAAAGATTACAGGTAACAAAAACCCAAAGTCAGAAAAACTAGGTTCAATATACATATGGGAACCTCTACAAATATGTATGTCAATGCATAGAAAAGGTTCTAGAAGGATAGCTACCCAATATAACCATGGCTACACTGGGAGGGGGATGGTATTGACATGATGAAGTGGGCATTTCATATTTTATTCTATATAATATATTCTGCATTGTTTGAATATCTTATACTAAGCAAGGATTCATGTATTTCTTTGATTTTTAAAAATTGTGGACTAGAGTATATATCAGTTTGCTAGAGCAACTGTAACAAAGTACCACTAACTGGGTGGCTTAAACAACAATAATTTGTCTCACAATTCTGGAGGCTAGACATTCAAGATCAAGGTGTGGCAGGGTCAGTTCCTGCTGAGGGCTTTGGCAGAGAATCTGTTCCATGCCTTTCACCTAGCTTCTGGTGGTTTGCCGGCAATTTTGGCATTCCTTGGCTTGTAGAAGCATCACTCTGATCTCTGTCTTTATCTTTATATGATCTTCTGCCTTTATCTTTATATGTGCATGTGTGTGTCCAAGTTTTCGCTTCTTATAAGGACACCAGTTATACTGGATTAAGGACCCACCCTAATCAAGTATAATCTCATCCTAAATACATCAGCAACAACCCTATTTTAAATAAGGTCACGTTCTGAGGTACAGGGGAGGGGAGGGGGGAAGTTCAATATATGAATGAGGGGGAGACAACTCAATTCTTAACAGAACAGAACAAAAATGAGTGTCTTATAATTGCTTTCTAAATAAAAACACTTTTGAAAGAACTGTGGTCAGCACCCTGCTGTGCATAAGCTCTGGCAGGACTAGGAACCAGTCATGATCCTAAGCTTCCCTTCTGCATTTATAAAATGGGGCCAAGAATATCTGCCTTCATTACCCCATGGAGTTGTGGTAAGGGTCAAATAAGGCACACCAAAGAGCTTTATACCATGCAAAGGTCTATGTTAAGGGGAATACAATGGCACACATACTGCAATTGAAGAGATATCCAGTCTCAGGAAGCATGCACCTTGAGCAGTAAGGAGGAGCAGACGTGTCTAGCCCTTTTGACCATGAGGTGGCAGGTGTCATATCTAGCTCTCCTTCAAAATTGCGGGGTGTCATCATAAGTTGAACCTGGGGAAGAGATAGCAGGCATAAAGTTCGGGTTTTTAAGGCTTCATTTTATTTTTTTAAAGATTGATTTATTTATTTGAGAGAGAGAGAGAGAACATGAGCATGTGAGTGGGGGAGGGGCAGAGGGAGAGAAACTCAAGCAGACTCTGCACTGAGCGTGGAGCCCAACTCGGGGCTGGATCTCACGACCCCCCGAGATCACGACCTGAGCCAAAATCAAGAGTTGGATGCTCAACTGACTGCGCCACCCAGACACCCTGGGTTTTTAAGGCTTTAATTCACTGCACAGAATGATGATTTTCATTTGAACAGATCTTTACTTTCCAAACTTCAAAACATGGTGAAAGGAATCCACAAAAGTTGAGGAGGGGGGAAAGATGGCGGAGGAGTAGGGGACCCTATTTCAACTGGTCCCCGGAATTGAGCTGGATATCTACCAGACCACTCTGAGCACCCACGAAACCAGCGTGAGACATAAGAAGATCTGGATCTCTACAAACAGAATATCGCAGGCAGTTGATTTTGAGGTACGAAGCCGAGAGCTGTGATCCTGCGGGCAGATATCGGAGGATAAATGGCAGTGGGAGGGTGCCTGGCCGTGGGGATCCTACACCGCCGGTGAGTGACAGCCTCGCGCACTGTGGACAGGGCACAGACTCGCAGACTGGTAGCAACGGGAAAGAACTTTAGGGCAGCCCCCAGGTTGGAAAACCAGACCGGCGGGGTCCCGCGCACGCGAACCGCAGCCGCCCTGGACAGAAACCAGAGCGACGGTCGCGCGCACGCGAACTGCAGCCTCCGAGAGGGAAACCGGGTGTGCCGGGGTACCGCCAGTGAACTGCAACCCCCGGGGCGGAAACTCCAAGCGGCGGAGTCGCGCACACGCGAACTGCAGTCCCTGGGACAGAACCCCAAGTGGCAGAGTCACGTGCGCGTGCGCGAACTGGGAGCGGCTGGCGGTTTTAGAAGCACAAAGGGCAGAGACGTGGCCCGACCTGGAGGCAGGACTGGGGGCGCTGTGGAGGGGCGCACAACCCAGGACGCTGCAGTTTATAGCAGCACGGACAGAAACGGAGACGGTGTGGCCTGGAGAGCTCACTGAAGAACAGACTGCAGTCTCTCTGCTCTGAGGCAGAGGGTTGGAAACAGTCTCTTCTGCTCTGACTTGCGGAAGAGACGCGGAAATCTTCAGGGAAAGGCACCAGAGAACAAAAGCCCCAAAGACTGATTCCCGCTTAGCCCATCCCCCGCCACAGGGGCGCAGGGCAACTCCGCCCAAACAGGGTTGCCTGAGTCACAGGGCGGCAGGCCCCTCCCGCAGAAGACAGGCGGGGAAAACAAGAGGCCAGCAACCCTAAGGTCCCAAGAAAACAGGTGCATCTTGCTTGGGTTCTGGTCAATAATTTCAACTCTATACATTCCCTCAAACACCCATCAACAGAATGACTAGGAGGAGGAGCCCCCAAAACAGAAAAGACTCAGAGATTATGACTTATGCTGCAGATTTACAAACGGATGCAGATATAACCAAGATGTCGGAGATGGAATTCAGGCTAGCAATTGTGAAGACAATGGCTAGAATGGAGAAATCAATTAATGGCAACATAGAGTCTCTAAGGGCAGAAATAAAAGGTGATTTGGCAGAACTTAAAAATGCTATCAATGAGATCCAATCCAATCTAGATAATCTAACAGCTACGGTAACTGAGACAGAAGAGAGAATAAGCGACCTGGAAGACAGTATAATAGA
>NC_138380.1:46354694-46377561 GCF_054177405.1 Leptonychotes weddellii
GTCAAGCAGAGAAAGTCAATTATCATATGGTTTCACTTATTTGTGCAACATAAGGAATACCATGGAGGACATTAGGAGAAGGAAGGGGAAAATGGGTGGGGGGAATTGGAGGGAGAGATGAACCATGAGAGACTATGGACCTGAGAAACAAACAGGGTTTTAGAGGGGAGGGGGGATGGGGGATTGGTTAGCCCGGTGATGGGTATTAAGGAGGGCACGTACTACATGGAGCACTGGGTGTTATACGAAAACAAAGGATCGTGGATCACTACATCAAAAACTAATGATGTATTGTATGGTGACTAACATAATATAATAAAATTTAAAACTACAAAAAAAAAAAAAAATATATATATATATATATACTGGATTTCTATATAATTCACCTCAAAAAACAAAACAAACAAACAAACAAAAGGAATCCACGGAAGTTAAGGAGAAATAGATTTGTGACCTTGGCTTAGAGCAATAGTTCTTCACCTTATCTGGGTCACAAATTCTTTGGAGAATCTGATTAAATAAACAAACAAAAGCCACGGATGCTTACCTCAGAAAAAGGTACCTAGACAATTTTACACATGATTTCAAGTTCATGAACTTCAGGTTCAGAATCTGATTTGAAAAATAGTATTTAAGACAGAAGACACCTGAATGAAAGTTTAAGAAAGGGAATACTTTGGAAGGAGCCTGATTTTTTCTGGTTCAATTAAAAAGGAATTCATCCTCATTCTTAGTAAAAAAGGCTGAATTAGGGTACCTGGGTGGCTCAGTCGGTTAAACATCTGCCTTTGGCTCAGGTCATGATCTCAGGGTCATGATACTGAGCTTCACATTGGGCTCCTTGCTCAGTGAGGTGCCTGCTTCTCCCTCTCCCCCTGCCCCTCCCCCACTCCCCTCTCATGCTCTATCTCTCTCTCACTCTTTCTCTATCTCAAATAAATAAATAAAATCTTAAAAAAAAATCTGAATTACAAATGCTTTCTATATATCCCATCTCTGCTCATGGTATCCCGAGAGTGCTGACTTTTCTGACCTTGAACTGAGATGTTTTGAGAGGCAATCTGCCAGATGACTTTCTTAACTCCTAGTGATGGGTACAGAAGTTTCAAACAGTAACACTGACACTTGAGCCTTTGCCTCAGGAAAAAGGTGGCCAGCACTGCAAAAGCAGCCTTTTTTGGGTTTCAGAAGTTTAGGCTCTGCATGTCTGAGAGCATGGCTTCCATCAAGGGAGCCTGGACAGCACCTGGTACACAAAGTTTCACCACTGGCAGGGAAGAGGAGTGCTCAGAATTTAGAGGTCCCTGAAATAGGAGCCTTGAGGCCTTGCTTCTCTTCTCACTGAGGTGGTAAAATATAATTTCCAGATAGTTTGAAGGAGCTGATGACAGGGCAGGTCTACAGCCTCATTCCCAGGAGTGTGTACTCTAAGAGATGGGCCTAAGCGCCCTGGGTCCCAGTGTGATGCAGGAGTGGTGGGAGGTTTTGCACACACCAAAGAGTGGCCCAGAGCTGGTGAAAGGTCTAAAGCAGATCCACAAGGTATCCTGCCTGTTGGGGTAGCCCAGAAGTAGCAAACAATCCCTGAGAATCTGTGAGGACATAAGAGAAGCTCAAGATGAACTGGGTCTGGAAGGGCTTTATGGTTAGGAATGCAGGACAACTCTGCCCAATACACATGGACTGATGACCAAAGGTCAGAGGGAAACTGGGTGTCTCTCCAAACTGGGTGTCTCATCCAAAGAAGGTAGGATGACCCCAGTGGGCTGGGCAATACATGCACTTTTCCCTTCTCAACCCTCATCACCCAGCTCAGACACAACCCCACCTAAACTGAATGACTGAGATAGTTGGGAACTCCAAACAGAAACAGAAATTAAGTTTAACCATAATGAATATATATATATATATATTCATTTCTTGCTTTTGTTGGGTTTCAAGACATGTTACCCCAAAATGTGGTACCTTGGATCTTAAGGTACCACATTAATCTTAAAGATATGTTAAGAGGAAGGAATTTTTTTTTTTTTAAATGGCATATGCAGGAAGGTCATCTGACCTCCCTCCCCTAGCCTTTCTTCCCCGAAACAAGTCTTAATACTCCCAGGTGAAAGGCACCCTCCCTGTGCCAGCAGGGAAGAAGTCTTTATTATGACCAGAGACAGCAAATCTGAAGCCAAAAAATCTGTGCAAACAAGCCTTGTTAAATATCTTCTTAGTTATTTCTTCACCATTTAGTACTTTTAGTCTAAACCCATTTGTCTCATCAATTCTTCACACATTTATTGTTTGTTGTCTAAATGATATGAAAGTTTCCTGCTCTAGTCGTTTCTTTAGGTCTTTTTTCTCTTTTGAGGGCTCCCATGTATACATAAAAATTCAATAACATTTGTGCACTTTTTTTCCTGTTGTCTTTGTCAGTTTAATTTTCAGACCCAACAGAGACTGAGTCTAAGAGGGTTGAGAAGAATGTTTCCTCCCCTCCAGTTACCAAAGACCTGGCACTCCAAGCCCACTGAATTTTCTTGTAGACCTCTCTATGTTAGGGAAAAAAACTGTATTACTTTGGACCAGGATATCTCATTGTTCTTTTCTTAGAAAATCTATATAAATTAACCTCAATTATACTTGTTACTGAGATGTCGGTAGCCTGAGTTTTCTCTTTCTTGCAGAATTATAGGGTTACCCTTTTCTGTAATATTGAACTAAAGAGGCTTGAGCTACCAGTTGCCATGAAGTGAGAAATCCAGAGCCCTTTGAGACATGTCTGGGGATCCTCAGAGGGCTTACATATGTCTGTTCCATGCTGGCTCTGATGCCTTTCCTCAGCCTTGGGTCTGTGTTTCCACTGCTGTGTGTGGAGCTTCTGTTCCATACTCATATCACCTCATGTCACAGACGGCCCCATTTCTCTCCCTCCCACAGGACCACTGACACAAGGCTGTGCCTGCAGCAAATTTGACAGAAGTTTTGGGAGGGCACAACAGAGAGGAGCTAGAGCACAGACAACAACTCATAATTGAATGTTAGACATTCGTCTGGAATTCCTGCTCCCAGGAACACCTGGCTAGCTCTCGCTTTCTCTCCCCTCTGCCCTCAGCCTCTGCCATGATATAGTCCTCCGGTGACTTTCTCTTCTTTTTCTCTTGTCTTTGCAAAGCAATGTAGCCCTTTCTTTGTTCTGCTTTCCTCTTCGGTATTTTGCCCTGGAGCCTCATTTTTCATATCTAAATGGGCAATCAACAACAACAAAAGGCCCTTCTTAATAGGGTTTCCATCACTGGCATTTGAAATAACAGGTTTTTTTCTTTGCTGCTTACGGTACTTCAATCCTTCTCCAGCGAGAATAAACGGCACAGAACCCACCTTGATTTAGGGAGCAGAATATTCATTATGGTTCATAATCTTCCACCTATCCTCGTGCCACAGTCACCATCCACTTTCCAGACACTTCTGAGTAGGATGAGCAAACAGAAGCAGGAATACAACTCACCCATTTGCTCATTTGGGCCATCTCTCTTACTGATCCCGAGGCTGCAGACGAATCGGTTCTGTAGCAATCCACAATCATCAAGACAACGGAAACAAAAGGGCAGCCAGCAGAATCTGGTCTCATACACACACAAACACAGCCCACGTCCTTCTGCAGGAAAAATTATGTACCTGAGCTCCTTAACTGTAGCAATGAAAAGAAAGACATTTAAAAGAAACCGTAGATAAAAGATGGCTGAAAATAGCAGTCACACAAAACAGTGGAGCTGCTTAGAATACTAAAAGCAAAAACCAAGTCAACAGTAATTACCAACATAAAAACGTTAGCTTTATTCTCTTCTCAGGTTTCACATATCCATGCTGCACACTAGCATTTTGACTAGGAGTTTACTTAGGGAAAGTCAAATCTGCTATTACCTTTAAAATCATCTGGTTTAATTTAAAAAATGTTTTTAGTTGAGAGAAAACAAAGGTAAGGGAATATTGGTATAGCTCTTATTACAACCTGGAACAATGAAGGTAGAATAGACGGGAAGGCACCTAATTTCTACCTTCACACCAGCCAGGCTCACATCTGTGGGCAGAGAGTGTGACTGCTAAGAAGGTGTTTAGGGAACCTATCTTAAATAGTAGCCTCATCAGCAGCCTGGGGAACCCCCAACAATCACCATGGGAATCAATTCTCAGTCGGAGTGAGCTGAGTCCCTGCTGTGTCTTCAGCATAGGGAGAGATTCTTTTAAGAAGGAATATGAAAGACCTAAAAACTGGGGTGCCTGGGTGGCTCAGTCATTAAGTGTCTGCCTTCGACTCAGGTCCTGGGATTGAGCCCCGCATTGGGTTCCCTGCTCCGTGGGAAGCCTGCTTCTCCCTCTCCCACTCCCCCTGCTTGTGTTCCCTCTCTCGCTGTGTCTCTCTCTGTCAAATAAATAAATAAAATCTAAAAAAAAAAAAAAAAAGAAAGACCTAGAGACTCAGTCCCTGCACTAAAAATGCTTCACTGATTACTTCCTTTGTCAACTGACTCCTCTGAAATAGGACATTTGTTCTAACAGCCTATTTTACAAAATATACATATAAACAAATTGCCATTTTTAAAATGTTCTGGTATAACTGGCTTATTAAATTAGCCAGGCAAATCAGCTTACTAAACTAAAGAAGCTCAGTGTTTTGGGGAGCAAGTTTTGGTGCAGAGATGAGGGAGGAGGGAGAACAAGGTGCTTAAAATGACCTTTCAAATACGGGACATCTATATAATGAAGTACTATGCAGCTGTAAAGAAGAATGAAGTTGCTCTCAGCATATTGGTAGGCAAAAATCTGTAGGATATATTGTTGAGTAAAAAAAAAAACCAAAAAAACAAAAACCAAACAGCTGTGCTGTTTTTATAGTTTACCACCATTTGTGGAAAGAGGTAAAAATAAGAATATACATGTGTGTGTATATTATTTTATTTGCATAATAGATACTGGAATAATATATAAAAACTAATAAAAATGATAGCTCAGGGGGGCAGGACAGGGTATGATGGGGTAGGGAAAGGCATAGATGGAGGTAGAGTAGAAGTAAAACTTCTTAGTGTACTTTCGTTATATTGTTTTGATTTTTGAACCAGC
This sequence comes from Leptonychotes weddellii, assembly GCF_054177405.1. Classification (NCBI taxonomy): domain Eukaryota; kingdom Metazoa; phylum Chordata; class Mammalia; order Carnivora; family Phocidae; genus Leptonychotes; species Leptonychotes weddellii. The sequence goes on from NC_138380.1 coordinate 46,359,801, forward strand.
TAATATACTAGCTATTCAAATACATAAATAATGTAAATAAAACAAAACAATTAATAAATAAACCATTCCTCTTTGCCATCTACTGAAATCTTTTTTGTCCTTTAAGACCCGATTCAGAGGGGCCCCTGGGTGGCTCAGTCCATTAAGCATCTGCCTTCGGCTCAGGTCATGGACCCAGGGTCCAGGGATCGAGTCCCGTATTGGGCTCCCTGCTCAGCAGGGAGTCTGCTTCTTCCTCTGACCGTACTCCCTCTTGTGCTCTCTCTCAAATAAATAAATAAAATAAAATCTTAAAAAAAAAGAGTTGGGGGGCACCTGGGTGGCTCAGTCGTTAAGCATCTGCCTTCAGCTCGGGTCATGATCCCAGGGTCCTGGGATCGAGTCCTGCATCGGGCTCCCTGCTCCTTGGGAAGCCTGCTTCTCCCTCTCCCACTCCCCCTGCTTGTGTTCCCTCTCTCATTGTGTCTCTCTCTGTCAAATAAATAAATAAAATCTTAAAAAAAAAAAAAAACAACGAAGTGTTGAGTTGTTGGGTGGTATTCACTATAGAATGATCTGGCTGGGACATTGCCTTGGTAGTATCCTTAATATTCGTAATGACTTCTGGTACCAACTACCTGGAGTTAGGCCAGATTTCACAGGTTAAGGGCATATTCCTCCACAATACTGCCCTCACTTTACACATTAGCCACAAATTTGGATGTCCCAAGACCACTCTTAGATCTGACCAGTTGACTACAAATTTGAGTGTTCATACTACCCCCTGAGGTTCACTAATGAACTAGATCACCTCAGAGAACTCTCTGAAAGCACTGTACTTACTATTACAGTTTTATTATAGCAAAAAGAAAATTAGAACCAGCCATAGGGAGACACACAGGGCAAGGTCTGAGAGCATTCCAAATGCAAAGTTTCTGTTGTTTTCTCTCCATGGAATCAGCTTGCGTTACTCCAGGGTGTGACCATATTAAGAGTATTGTTAATTAGGGAAGCTTACCTGGACTTCGTGTTCAGAATTTTTATTGGGGTTTTATTGTGTAAGTGTGATTTTTTTTTTTTAAAGGATTTCATTTAGGGACGCCTGAGTGGCTCAGTTGGTTAGCATCTGCCTTTGGCTCAGGTCATGATCCCAGGGTCCTGGGATTGAGTCCCACATCAGGCTCCCTGCTCAGCTAGGAGTCTGCTTCTCCTTCTCCCCCTGCCCCTCTCTCTGACTTGTGCTCTCTCTCAAATAAATTTAAAAAAAATAAAGATTGATTTGAGAGAGAGAGCGAGAGAGCATGCAGAGAGAGGAGAGAGGTGTGATTAGATTATTGGCCAGATGGTTGAATTTGATTTCCAGCCCTTCTCTCTCATCTGACATTACTGAAAAGTCCTGACTCTCTAATCACATAGTTTGGTCTTTCTGGCATGCCCAGCCCCCATCCTGAGTCATGTCATTAGCACAAACTATCTAAGGTTCTAGTCTCAGTCACCTTGTTAATATAAACTATCAGGTGGGGCCCCACAGGCCCACCGTGAACAACAGACACCTCTTATCACTCAAGAAATTCTAAACATTTAGGCTACCTTCCAAGAACTAGGGACAAAGGCCTGCCGAACTTTCTTACATAATATCAGTGTCTATTTCTTTGTGGTATCCCAAATAACAGTGTATTTAGGCCTTTCCTCTTGAGCTGATCAGATTCCCTAGAGAAGGACTTCCAGTCTCTTGCTGGAGAGTGTAGGCCTCCAAGTGTTCTAGGATCTGAATGATAGGAAAAGGCTGGGGGGCAGGGGGAGGGGTAGTCTCAGCTTCACTGAGTGAGTGAAATGTAAATGTAAATTTTCATTTACTCCTTGAGTTTTCAGTGTTGTACCCAGGCCCTCAACTGTTTTACTGGCTTCAGAAAATGCATCTCATATTTTCTGCAGTGGGTGAGGGACTATTGCCCAGTGTGGGAGTGTTCTAGATAATTCAGGAATCAAATGTCATCATACATAAATTTTCACCCAATTCTTCTATTTTAGTCTTCTCTTTTCCCCTATTTTCTTTTCTTTTTTAAAGTAGGCTCCATGCCCAGTGTGGAGCCCAATGAGGGGCTTGAACTCATGACCCTGAGATTGAGACCTGAGGTGAGATCAAGAGTCGGATGCTTAACCAACTGAGCCACCCAGGTGCTCCACCCCCTATTTTCACTGGTACCCAGTATAACAATCCCTGGGCCTTTTAAGAACCCCACAGTTCTGTGGAGATAATCGAATTGCTTCTTGGTTTTTCTTCTAAGATCCAACATTTTCAGGTCTGCTAAGTCAGCTAACACTCATCTCTCTGCTTTCCAGTTTCTGGAATTGTGTTGCTATTGTCTTGTCGTCTGTTATCTTTGGCTTCATGGTTTTTTTTTTAAAAGATTTTATTTATTTATTTGACAGAGACACAGCGAGAGAGAGAGCACAAGCAGGGGGAGTGGGAGAGGGAGAAGCAGGCTTCCCGCGGAGCAGGGAGCCCGATGCAGGGCTCGATCCCAGGACCCTGGGATCATGACCTGAGCTGAAGGCAGACGCTTAACGACTGAGCCACCCAGGAGCCCCTTGGCTTCGTGGTTTTATGCTTAAAAAAAGAAAGAAAGAAAAAGAGAGCTAAAAGCACCCTTACTGTCTTGGTGGAGTATCCATGTAGCCAAGATGCAGGGGTGTGAGAGCATCTGGCTCTGGGAGGCTGAAACAGACCACGTTCTGCCACTTGCCCTGACAAAATGCAGAGGCAGACAATGAGTGGTAGTGAAACAAGAAAGGAATTTATTTCAGTGAGGCCACCACTGGGAGACAGTGGACTAGTGTCCCTAAGCTTGTCTCCAAAGTGCTGAAAATGCTTCCAGATTTATGTAAAGAAAATGTGGGACAAAGGTTGGTGGGTATGTGCAGGTAGGCAGTGAAGGTTCAACTGATCATTGTCTTGGGGTCAATCATGCAGGGTCTTGCTGGCTCAGGGCAGTCCTTATACTTGAGGGGGTAGTTTGGGTTCCCATCATGGGATGCCTTGTCCACAAGATCTTTTGCCAGAATTAAGAGATAAGCTGGAAAGAAGAACTTAATCAATTAGAAAGTACAGACTGAGGTCAAAATGGAGGTGGTTGAAGTCCTCTTTCATCCAGAGTCAGCAGAGGTTAAATGCCTTTTTTCAGTTTACCATCTTTATCTGGGAGTACCCTGGACACTTTCTATTTTTCTTCTCCCCTTTATGACAGTTCTTATGAATTGATGAGGGTTAGCCTACATTTGCTCTTGAGGATCAAATTTAGATGACTTAGAGATGAAGGAGCTGCTATACACGAGATGGAGGTACTTGTGGCAGACAGAGATGCAGAAATTACATTGTTTTACATTCTGCTTAGTCTAAGGACACTGATAGAAATAACGAAGAAGGGGCGCCTGGGTGGCTCAGTCCTTAAGCGTCTGCCTTCGGCTCAGGTCATGATCCCAGGGTCCTGGGGTCGAGCCCCGCATGGGGCTCCCTGCTCGTTGGGAAGCCTGCTTCTCCCTCTCCCACTCCCCCTGCTTGTGTTCCCTCTCTCGCTGTCTCTCTCTCTCTCTGTCAAATAAATAAATAAAATCTTAAAAAAAAAAAAAAAAGACCCGACTCAGAAGTTACCACATTGACTTCTTTATTAATAAACATTAAAAACTACTGTGTGTTAGGCGCTGTGCCAGGTGCCCACCATCCCCACCTGGGGATGTGCTGGGGAGGAGGGCACACACATCCCTGCCTGCAGGACACTGGCAGCTTGTCTGGGAGTGAGGCCACTAAGCCAACAACCTGCTCTGGAAGGAGAAGACTCTGGAATTTCCTGAATCCTCACACCCTTTACCTCCCAACCCTAAAACACTGACCTCTGGGCTCCCAAACACGGTGGCTCCCTCCTGGATTAGGATCACCAAGTGTTTCTCAGGTCTGCCTCTTCTGACCTGTGAGTTCCTGTGAGGAAAGAGCCCTCACATAGACATCTCTAGGGCCTAGTAGCCCAGGCACCCAGTGAATGCTGTTTGAACAGGTGGATTGATGAGATGCTTCTCAGAGTGGGCAGCAAAAAGAGATTAGGTGCCCCAGAGGGAAGGAAGGAGGGCTTCTAGTGATGGCACTGACTGCCAAAGCTTCGAGGGTAGAGCAAAGTTCAAGGCTTGCATCACCTTAGTCAGCACTAAACAGGAATAGATTAACCTACTCAACCACTGCCCAGGAGCTGGGTCCCTTCCTGACACTGAATCACATTAGCCCAGAACTCATCAGACTTTGGATCTAGACTGCTGGGCTGATAGAGTCCAGGCAAAACTACTTGTGTATCTCCCAACTTAACAAGTTCTCTTAGATCACCACTGCTCACTCTCTGGGGACATGAAGATCATGTAAATACAGACGAGGTCAAGTTCATGCTGCATGGTATGAAATACCAAGAAATTGAGATTCAGATCAACAGACAGTACCGTTACTTATCTTAGAGATTTACCTACTGCACTCTTCCTGAAAGATTCTTTTTTTTAAAGATTTATTTATTTATTTATTTGACAGAGAGAGAGAGACAGCGAGAGCAGGAACACAAGCAGGGGGAGTGGGAGAGGGAGAAGCAGGCTTCCCAAGGAGCAGGGAGCCCGATGCAGGGCTCGATCCCAGGACCCTGGGATTATGACCTGAGCCGAAGGCAGACGCTTAACGACTGAGCCACTCAGGCACCCCTCTTCCTGAAAGATTCTTAATCAATTTCAAACCCAAGCCTCTGGTTTTCAAAAGTGGCAACTTAAATCATTTACTGAAAAGTAAAACATTTCTTCATATTTTGTGTCTCTCTTGATTATGGATTGCTTTCTGGGGTCAATTTGCAATGATTTAGCCTCTGGACTCCTATTCACAGCAGCACGTTGTCAGGTGGGTAAAGCTCTCCACTCGGTCATCAAAGCCAACCCTATACTTCCCAGGTGGTTCCTGCATGGTAAGCATTTATTTATGTGACTCTGCCTGTCATGCCAATTCACAGAGAGAGGCTAGCCAATGAGGACAGGCTTCCCTCCTGCTTTTAATTACTGTAGTCCCAGAGATGAATCAAAGTCCCTGGTGAGTGGACACAAAGGGCCAGAATCAGCAAGGGAAGGTTGCCTGAATTGTCAGCTTCATCTTTGGATCTGATAAGCCTCAGGCCAAGTTGAAAAGAAAGTCACCAAGATTGGGCAGCAACCTGGGGGCTGCCAGCATCAGCATTAAGCTAATGAGACAGAGATAAATTAAAACCGTTTTCAGGATCAACAGCTGTCCTTGGGCCTCCTTCTCATAACTGGCTTTATGTTTTCCAGGGGCTGCTGCAGGTATAGATCTGGGAGGAAAGACAAAATGAGATTTCACTAAAGAGGGAGCCCTGACAGGGTGGGTCACCTCAGAAGCTGTCTCTCTATTCCCAAATTCCATATGAGAGCAGAGGGACAGTCACAGAGCCGAGACAATAGGAGGGAGAATTGATCCCAAACAGAAAAGAATAAATCAGGAAACTGGGAAACACAGCTATACAATGAACAGAAAACTCATACGAGGTAAAATAAGAATGATTTAATAGAAAATGAATAAAGTAAGGGATGGAAAAAGGCAGTAAAGGACACACATAGGTGGTTTAGAATGGATGAGGGGATGCAGAATTGGACAAAAGAAGAGATATATAAATGGCATTGTAAACAAAAAAGGGATGGAGAATTTATATATCATTGATATATATTAACACATATAATTTATACATATATGTATATTTATACATGCATATATTTGTATATATAAATATATTTAATACATTTTTAAATAAACGTAGTATAGATTTATTTATAATATTATATATAATGTATAATATATAAATATAAATTTATTTAGTAAATATAAAATATATTTATATATTAATATACAAAATAAGTAATATATAGTCACTATAATAAAAAGAACATGCAAAATATAGAAAATTAAAATCCTCTATAATTTCCACTTACATACCTTCCTTCAAATAGCCACTGCTAACAGTTTGATGAATATTCTACAGGTGTTCCCTTGTTTTCAGCATGTGTGCAAGTGTAGGTAATACCATTGGAGATAGATTAGGGGAAATGAGAGCAGACAGAACACCTGGGAGGTGATTTTGACACTGCCAGGGCCTTGCCGGATCCTCTGGAGGCCACCTGCCAACTGTTCACATGCAGGCTCAAAGCTCTGGCACCTGGGCCAGAGGGCAATCCTTTGATTTGAGAGCCTGTGGGCGGCTCATGGGGCAGGATGGAAATTCTGGAGAGCTAATGCCCCAGGAGGGAACTTCACACATGTGGGATGGGCATTGGAGGATAAATATCCAGCTTCCTCTCCCCTCAGGGGGACATTTTGAGGTGTGTCCCACACAGTGTCTCAAAGTGTCTCTGATGGCATTCAGCTCCCAGTGGTAACCAGCACATCAATGCAAACATCATTATATCCTTTCTTCCCCTAAGCAAAAAACCCAAATTGATATGTACCCAAATCCTTGCCTCAGGATCTGCTTTGGAGAAAACCCAAGTTGAGATTGAACAGAAGGCAACAGGAGGGGGCACGGGGCAGTGGGCAGGTCTGTGACATCCTTAGGAGGCAGAGTGAATATGACTTACCCATACAAAGGGCAAAAAGAGGGAGTGAGGAAAAGGGCATGCCACAGCTGGACTGATAAATAAATTTCCACCTGGTTTTGAAAAAAGAATAATTTACGGCATTATAGTTCTACTCTATAGTTTAGAGGGAGTGAAAAACTAAGAGAATGGGTAATAGAATGAAAATCTAGATGTAGAAGGAATTTAGGCTCAAGATTACGGGGAAAGAAAGTATAAAATGAGAAAACAGTAAAAGGCTCATGAGAATTAACTGCAGGGATAGGAAAATGGGGGAAAAGTGACAGAATGAATGAGGTAATGCATAAAACGAGGTGAAGACGAGGAGTGAAGAAATATAGCAAATGAGATGGGGAATAAAGTAGTCAATGAGAGAAAAGATTACACAGTAAATTAGAGATGTTTGTTTTATGGGCAAGGAAATGAGGGAATGGAACAGTAATAAAATTAATCATGGCAACCAAACACTGTGGGAAAACAGATAATGAATGAATAAGTGGGCAGAAAGAATGGATGAAGGATTGACAAAAGAAGAGAAAAAAAACATGGCCCCAAATGATTGAGTGACTGAGACCATGAAAATGGCAGTAGAGAAAGAAGAGGCAGCCCTAAAGATGGAAATAAGATTAAATTAAGGAATGAAGGAACATCCAAAGAGAAATTAGCAGAATGAGGAAAAAAAAGACATCTGCTGTGAAGAAATGAAAAGAAGGAATGGATACTTCTGTCCAAACTTTAATCAAAACCTTTTGTAAAGTTCTGAAGTTTTCTCCTGGAGCTGCCTGCCGCTTCTCCCTCCAGCTGGATCCAGACGGCCGGAGAGCCCTGAGGGAGCGAAGAGCCAGGAATTGTGGAGACGGTGAAGAACAGCAGCTAGGGAACTACAAAAATCACTGAATTGCAGAGATGCAGCCAAAGATAATCTCCACATTAAGGTCCTCCCAATAAAGATAAAACCCTAAAACTTACACTTGACTACATAATTTTCATTTGTCTGAACTTATTTAAAGTCATCATGTTTTCTTCCCTAATATTCATCTTGCTGTTATAATTATAATATAATTTAATATTATATTATTAAATAATGTAATAATTATACAGTGGTAGATTCCTAAATGTCTCCACAAATCTTTTTAGCTTGGCACACAGCCATCCACCTAACTAAAGACAACATTTCCCAGCCTCCCTTGCTAATAGGTGTGGCCATGTGACTATTTGGACCAATAGGCTCTGAGTAGAATTGAAGTCTACCACTACTGAGTCTTGCCTTCCACAGACCTGGCTATGAATCCCACTTTGTTTCTTCATTCCTGCTGACTAAGAGATAGTGAAAGTGGGAGCAAGAGCCACTTCAACCCAGCAATGGAAGCCACATGTTGTGAGGGTGGCAGACAGAGCAGAACCAAGCCAAGTAGAGCATTTCTACCTAATCTGTACCACATGTTTCTAGACTTTATGTGAGAGGCAAAGTCTCTTAAGTATCTATATTTTGAGGTTTCATTGTTATATTAGCTAAACCAGTACTCTAACTAATACATTAACTGATCTTGGGACTTAAAGATACCACTGTCTGCTTATCAACGTGACAACACACACACACACATACACATACACGGTACTATTCCAGAAGTAGAAATGGACTTATTCATATTCTTGTGGGATCTTTCTCATGGCCATTAACACATGTTTAAACTTATAACTAATTTTCTCATTCTATTTCAGGAAGATTGCCCCAAATCAAGAGTGAGGACTGTGTGTCCAAAACAGCACAGTTGGGCTATATGCTCTAATCCTTGAGGGAATCTGCCTTATGTTGTGAAGTGGCATGAGGGGCAAAGAGAGGTGTTAAAGACTTAAGAACAGGGATTTCAGAACTAAGCAGTCAGGGTTCTTAGCCCCACCACTCACTAATTTTGTGACCCTGGGAAATGACTGACTTCAGTGCCCCAGTTTCATCATCTGTAGAAGGGGATGATAGTGCCACCTCACAGATGTGGTGGGAATAACCTCAAGTAACATGTGAAAAGCACTTAAAACAGTGACCAGAACATAGTAAGAATCAAAGAAGTGCTTTCTAGGATTGCTTTTGTTATTATTATTAGCATTTTGCCATTTCCAGAGTTGTTTGTAGAGCAGCGTGGGCTGGTAATATCCTCATTCAACAGATGAAGAAAATGACTTGTTAAAGCCCACACTGGTTTCTTAGAAAAAGATCCCAGGTCTGCTAGTTCCATGGATGGATAATCTCATTTATTAGAAGTTGAATTTTCCCTCAAGTCTTTATCTTAAAAGGTGTCTCCATCACCAAGATGGAGAACTTTATGTTCCCCCTTCATGTTGTCCCCTAAAATGTTAGCTACAAGCCTTATTATCAACAAGCACTTATTAAGACCCCGGGACACAAATACAATTAAGTTAGCTCAAAAAATGTGAAGGAGACTGAATGTAACTTCCCCAGGTCACAGTGAGTGTGTGAAGCTGAGATGAGAACTTTGGCAGTTTGGATCTGGAATCTGTTCTTGACTCTTTTTTTTTTTTTTAAGTAGGCTCCACACCCAGCATGGAGCCGAACGTGGGGTTCAAACTCATGCCCATGAGATCAAGACCTGAGCCGAAATAAGAATTGGACACTTAACTGACTGAGCCACCCAGGCGCCCCTCTGTTCTTAACTCTTACACAACCCCTGGATGTCACTTCACAATGTAACTTAAAACTTGACTCAATCCAGGTTTCCCCTTTTATAGCACTAGTCCCAGGAGAAGAATTTGATTCACCCCTACTGGGTCTGATGTCTGCCTATTGGTTGTGGCCACAGGACTGGGTTACTTGCTGTACCTTGACTTCCCAGACCTAACTAAAGGGAGGCTAGAGTGGGAGTAGTTCCAAGAGAGAGCTTCCACCCCAAAACCTATCTTCTAGAGGTAAAATGTGCAAAGGAAACTTAGATTTGAAAGTAAGTTGACCTGTTCAAGGGAATAGATGAGGGAGACAGACACAGAATTGGCTGTTACCACCATATAGGTAGGTTCATGGAACCCATTAGAGGAGATGACAAGGCTTAGAGAGAGAATATGGAGAATATAATACCTACAAAACTGCAGTGAACGAGAGAAGGCAGTCCAATTAAAGTGACTGAGAGTCAAGGTATCAAATGTTCCAGAAAGGGAAAAGGAAAAAAAAAAAAAAAAGAACTCAAAACTGTGCTCTGAATCTGGCAATTAGAAGGTCTGGCAACTTTCAGGAGAGCAAATTAGGAGAAAACAGCCCAACACAGACAGCAAAGTGTTGATCAGAGCATTATGGAAGTAAGGAAGTAGGGACTATGAGTGTAACTGCTTTTCAAGCTCCACTTGGAAGGAAAGAGAACCATAGGGCAGTAGGTAGAGGGAAAGGGGTACAGGGACAGGGTATTAAAATTTGTTTTTTAGAATAGATCTTGAGCAAGCTTTACAAGCTGAGGAGAAAGAGTTAGTAGAAAAGAACTAGTGGAAGATGAGAGAGAGGTTAATTGATAGAGACATTACCAGAGCAGAGGGTGATGGGATTGACTTTAGGCAGGAAGAGAGCTGCATCTTCTTTTAATTACCTGACAAGTTTCATAGCACTGATTGATCAAAGTCAAGTTAATGTGAGAAGGTACAATAGGAGTCCCAAATAGTGTGGTTCTACAGTTGACCCCTGAACAACACAAGGGTTAGGGCACCCCTGCACAGTTGAAAATCTATGTATAACTTTTGACTCCCCAATTTAACTACTAATAGCCTACTTTTGACCAGAAGCCTTAGCAGTAGCATAAACAGTCAATTAACACATATTTTGTTTGTTATATGTATTATATACTATTCTTCCAATTAAATGAGCTAGAGAAAGAAAATGTTACTAAGAAAATCATAAAGAAGAGAAAATACATTTATAGTACTGTACTGTATTTATCTAAAAAAATCTGTGCACAAGAGGATCTGCACAGTTCAAACCCATGCTGTTCAAGGGTCAACTATCTATCTATCTATCTATCTATATATCTCATATATATGTATGTATGCATGTATGTATGTATTTATTTTTAAAAAGCATGCTGGCTGCTTTTTGCAAACTGAATTCTAGGACACAAAAGTGGAAGCAGATTGCAATATCCCGTATGTCCTTAAAAGTCAGAATTCTCTGTATTTTAAAAGGGAACTGCAGCTAGAAGAGTTCATCCTAATACTTCCAATTCAGCTTCAGGACTACAAAGCTTCTACATAATCGTCTCCACCTCACGCTAATTGGATGATAGTCCTCTGTAGAAATAAATGGTCACAGGGTGAAGCCTTCTGAATTTTGCCATTTGTAGAGCCCTCAGACAAAGTGCCAGCTCCATGCCTGATCAACCTAAAATGAAGCCTGCCAATTGATAACCTGATTCATAACAGGTTCTAAATCAAGTTCAAGTCCTCATCCTTAAAAATGAATGGATAACCAAGAATTATGAGCCATCTAAGGAAAGCCTGCAGTAGGAAAGAAAGGGAGCAAGAAAAACATGGGGAAAAATAACACAAGAACACATAATTCAAGAAATAAAACAGAACTTAAAGGAGAATAATTATCCTTAGAGACATTTGAGAAGATATTGCATCATTAAAATACCAAGAATGCAATGAACAAGGAATAAATAAAATTTTAAACATATAAAGTCTTGCAAATTAACTCCCACAGCATTTGTCTTAGGAAAGTACTTGAGGGTGTGCTCCAGAACAAAAATAAAAGAAAAACCAAGAAGGAGGAAGCTGCACTGAAACCTCAAGTGGGCTTGGTGGTGCAGCAAGAACCAAAGCCCAGAAGTATGGAGAGCAACCATGAAATGGCGAGACATGGTCATCCGAGAAACCCAGGGTGAAGCCCAGATGACAGCAACTGGCACCACCGGCTCCCCTCCTAAACAGGGCCGAAAAGCAGAGGGCCTGCGGTTTTAGGGTCCCCTGACCAAGCAGATGCCTTATTCTGGTACTGGGACCACTGAACTATCAACTTCTGTGAGAACGAGGGCCGCTGTGAGGCAGGGGAGGGGAGCTCACCCACACAGCTGAATATCCTTAACTGAAGCAGAGTAATCTTTCCCACTCCCGGTTGTCATCTTTCCAGTCCTTGAAGCCTGCCTGGCTGGTGCTTGTGGTCTGTGCGGCAGACAATAGTGCATCCAGCCCAGGGAGTAAGGAAGGGAGAGGTCAGTAAGACAACCATCACTGGCCTAAGGAGCAAGCAGCCCAGTTTCTTTCTTTTTTTTTTTTTTTTTAAAGATTTTATTTATTTATTAGAGAGAGAATGAGAGACAGAGAGCATGAGAGGGAGGAGGGTCAGAGGGAGAAGCAGACTCCCTGCCGAGCAGGGAGCCCGATGCGGGACTCGATCCCGGGACTCCAGGATCATGACCTGAGCTGAAGGCAGTCGCTTAACCAACCGAGCCACCCAGGCGCCCCGCAAGCAGCCCGGTTTCTAACAAGAGGAAGAAGAAATCCAGGAGAGAGGGGGCTTGGGTAAAATGAGAGAATGTGGAGTTACTTAAGAAGATGATCAAGAAGACACCCTGAACAACAAAGAGGCATGGGGAAAACTTACAAATGACACGTTAATGATCGGGAACATAGGGAACACCTTTTTTAGACAGGGCACCATTCTAAACACTAACTTCTATTCGCTCTCTAATCTTCGTAACAATTCAGAGATACGTACTATTATTATTTCCATTTTATAGATGATGAACCTGAGGCACAGAGAAGATTAATAAGAACCTGCCCAGAGTCCACAGTCAGTAAGCAGCAGAGCCAGCATCAGCCCCTGGCAGCAAGGCTCCCGCCCCTGACGCTCAAAGTAGTGCCTGAGACAGGAAGTACGCTCACGGTGCACGACCTGGCTCTGCTGTGAACAACATCTACTTAAACACGACAATGAAAGCGCTGTATGTAGATTTTCATCTTTTAGCATCAACTATAAACATAACTCCCCAAATCGTTAATGTTTTTAGAACATAATGTTCTACCAATATACAATTAAAGGAGGAGTGGCAAAGTTGAGAAATGGGAAAGTTGGGTAGGAGAGGGCAGGAAAATGGTAAGGGGGCTGATACCTTCATTGTACAAAATAGGGAGTTGAGAGATACCCTCTGCAATTCGTTTACATGTTTATTGTCCGGCTCCTCAAAACTCTGATATATGTGGAGACCTCATCTAACTTGTTCACTGCTAAGTTCCCTGCCCTTATGAGAGTGCAAGGCACTTGCCAGGCACTCAATAGATACTTGTGGAATGATAGATGGATGAAAGAGAGAAAGGGAGGGAGAAAAAAGAAGGAAGGAAGGAAGGAAGAAGGGAAATCTAGAGAATCGTATATTTAAGTTTGCAAAGGTAATTGATAGAGGGAATAAAAATAATGCTAGAATTTTATTGGGAGGGTATGGGAGGTATGAATATTGCAAGTCATCTAAGTCCTTATCTACCACAGCTGACAGTCAGTAAACAGAATCTCCATTTGATAAATTCAGACACAGCGATACAGGAGTATTATTCAGAAAAATGTACATAAATACATTTTTTGTATTTAAAAATAAGAAAATTTATAAACTAAACTAAAGCTAAAGAACTAAAAACAAAAAAATTTGTAAGTGTTAAAAGTGGCTGGTTTTGGACAGAGGATGTAGCTATTGAAAGGTAGAGCAGGAGGTGATTGATCCATTAGAAGCCCATGCATATTCTTTTTTCTCTATGTGCATGTATTATTCTGATTTAAAATAAAATCTATGGAACACTACATCAAAAACTAATGATGTGATGTATGGTGATTAACATAACATAATAAAATAAAAAAATAGAAACAAATTATATAAGAAGTTCTAGAGTTTATATATCCATATATATAAACTTTTCATTTGAGGACAGTTTCAGATTTACAGAAAAATTGTGAAGACAGTACAGAGAGTTCCCATAAATCCCACACTTAATCTGCCCTATTACTTACATTTTGGGATTATTATGGTACATTTGTTACAATTAATGGACCAATATTGATAGCATTTTAAACGAAATCCCATATTTATGCAGACTTCTTTAGTTTCTACCTAATGTCCTATTTCTGTTCCAGAATCCCATGCGAGGTATTACATTGCCTTCAGTCGCCATGTCTCCTTCCAGTCCTCGTGGCTGCATTTGTGTCTCAGACTTTCCTTGTTTTTGATCACCTTGAAGAGTACTGGTGGGGTATTTTGCAGAATGTCCCTCAATTATGATTTATCTGATATTTTTCTCATGATCCAATCAAGTTATGACGTTGGGAGATGAAGACCACAGAGGTAAAGTGCCATTCTCATTGTGCATATCGAGGGAATGTGCTGTCAATATAATTATCACAGTTGATGTTGACCTAGTTCACCTGGCTGAGGTAGCGTTGCCAGCTTTCTCCACTGTAAAGTCACTTTTCCCCTCCTTTTCATGCTGCACTCTTTGGAAGGAAGTAATTGTGCTCAGTCCACACCTAAAGAATGGGAAATTATGCTTCATCTCAAGGGTGAAGTATCGGCATACATTGTTTGGGATTCTTTGGCACAGAATGCTCTTTTAAAAGCACAAATCACAGGGCACCTGGGTGGCTCAGTTGGTTAAGGGTCTGCCTTCAGCTCAGGTCATGATCCCAGGGTCCTGGGATGGAGCCACACCTCAGGCTCCCTGCTAAGGGGAGCCTGCTTCTCCCTCTCCCTCTGCCTCTGCCCCTTCCCCCTGCTTGTGCTCTCTCTCTCTCTGATAAATAAATAAATAAAATCTTAAAAAAAAAAATAAAGCACAAATCAGGGGCCCCTATGTGGCACAGTTGGTTAAGCACCAGACTCTTGGTTTCTGCTCAGATGGTGAGTCTCAGGGTCGTGAGATGGGGTCCCAAGTCGGGCTCCGTGCTAAATGTGGGGTCTGCTTGAGACTCTCTTTCCATCTCCCTCTGCTCCTCTTGCTCGTGCTTGCTCGATCTCTGTCTCACTGTCTCAAATAAATAAATCTTTAAAAAAATAAAAGCACAAATCAGATTATATCAAGCCCTTGATTAAAGTGCTCTAATGACTTCCCAGCTTTCTTCAAATCAATTCCAAACTCCCTACCATAACCGTGGCCCTATGCTGTTTGGTCCCCACTTTCTGGACTCCATGACTCTATTCCATCTGACCCTACTCCTTACTTTGGGCTGCCTACCAGACTCTGCAGGATCTGCCCCCAGCTTCCCCTTGACCCCATCCCATTCTTCCCTTCTTGCAGTCACACTCTTCTACTTTCTGTTCCTTAAAAATGTCATTTTTCATCTTAATGGTTTTGCCATGGCCTTTGCCTCCTATCTTTGCAGAGCCAGTTCTTTCTTGTCATGGGGGTCTTAGCTTACATGTCCCCAACTATGTAATTGCAACCAGTCCCAAATCATCCTGTTTCATTTTCATCATTTTTACTTTTCATGCCCTTAGTGATTTCATGTCCATATTGTTTGCCTCTGCCCATCTAGAGTGCTCAAGCATTGTGGGAACTGTCTTTATCTGTCTTGCCTACGGCTGTAATACCTACACCCAACACTATTACTGACACAGTATCAGTGAAAACATGATTTCATGTACCCTCCTCTGGAGGTAAATAGAGGGGGAGGATATAAAAATATGAAGTCAGTCTGCCCTCTTGAATCAGAAGCTTCTGCAATAGTTTGAGTAGTTGAGAAAGGGTTAAAGCTAATGGTTAACTGAGAAATCACTAAATAAAGGCAGCACAGAGTGCACTTTCTAAAAGGAATTCATTATATGGCATTCTCCCAATAAAGCACAGAGCTCTCCACTGCCTGGCTTTTCAGTTTATTTTAAGTTAAGTGAACCATAACTAAGTTGGGAGCCTCATTATATTTGTATGGTTAAAAGCACTGTCACCTCCAGTGGTGTGTTTTAAATAAAAAGCAAGCTTCCAGGACTTAATATCTGCACTAATATATTCCATGGTCAGGGATTAAGTTGAGTGAGAAAGGAGCCAAACTCATCTACCCTTCCTCCTCCGTTGCACAGAGCAGAAAGACTTTCAGTAGCTAGAACCAAACTTTCCAGGCATGAACTGTTCTTTTCATCACAGAGCTCCATGGATCAGGACCAATGGGCTCTCTCATCTCATGCAAGAATGTAGCCAGATAGACTAATCAAAGGAAGAGGAATCTCTCTTACTAACATGTAGACATGCAGACAGTTTATAGTTAGCAGAAAAGGGAGAGCAAAAGACACTTTGCAACTTGTTCCTTAAATATATAGCATAGATTTGGTATGACCCAGGTTTCATTTTCACATAGCAGCTATGTCTTTTTTTTAAGATTTTATTTATTTATTTGAGAGAGAGAATGGGAGAGAGAGAGCATGAGACGGGGGAGGGTCAGAGGGAGAAGCAGACTCCCCGCCAAGCAGGGAGCCCGATGCGGGACTCGATCCCGGGACTCCAGGATCATGACCTGAGCTGAAGGCAGTCGCTTAACCAACTGAGCCACCCAGGCGCCCAACATAGCAGCTATGTCTTAAGGAGGGCTAGTATTTATGGTACAAAGTGCCAAGCACTGCACTTTAGCCCTTGCCTGACTATGCCAGCCCCATTGGTGTCTTCTTCATAACCAGCTTCTAGTGTCCTCCCCGCTCAGCCCCAGGGAGTGAGCAACTAAACCATAAAGTACTATGTTATGTATAGAGCTTAGGGAGGCTTTGGGCCCAGAAATCCCATCACCTTGAGATCCTGTAATTTTCTATGATCACCTGATAATGGGAATTCTGTTATTGCTGTTCATGGTTCATTATTTCATTTTATGTATTTACATTATGGTGTTGTTATTGTATTGCTTCTTGTCATCTACTATTTATTCTACTGTTGTTCACAATGCAATCCCGCATGGCTCCTGTATGCCCTTGACCCCTACTTGTGCTCCATGGCCACATTTTGACACCACATGGGAGATTATTACAAATGCAGACCCTTGTTCCCTCTCTTGACTGACTGAATCAGAACCTGCATTTTACCAAGATCCCCAGGTGACTCTTGTGCCCACTGAAGTTTAAGCAGCACTGCTTTCATCCACCAGACCTGCCCCACACCAAGCATATGGCAGCTACCAAAGCCCCCATACTGTTCACAGCGTGGCTCTGAAGCCTTCCCCCATCTTCTGTTTCTGACCCTATGGCTTGTCTTTCTTTATGTGTCCTCACTGCTTATATATGGAATCTGACACGACTTCTGTGGATTTGACCTTTTCTTCCCTCCTTAAGCAGGTGTAGATTTTTCTTCTGGTTCTACCACCAAGAGGAGCAGGGATGGATATAAGAAAACAAGGGAGCTGAGAGAGGAACAGAATCCATTTTAAAGTGTCTCAAGTCAAAGCAGTTTACAGCTTTCCTGGGATACAAAAGAAAGTTGTGTCCCCAGGACTCCGGAACCAGGGCTGCCCCAGAGCCCTCAGCAGCAATCATTTATGAACATTGACACCAGTGCCCCTTTGTCAATGTCCTTCAGCTACCATCTAACTCAGCTGCTGTATTTCTTAGATCAAACTGAGAGAGAGAGAATCTGATGGCTTAGGCTGGCCCATGAAGTGCTTGTCTGCGTGCCAGGGGTATGCTCTGGACCGATCCAATCAGCTGTGGTTCAGGGTGAGTTTGTACAAATCCCACAGGTAGGGTTGGGGTGATACAGGTTCTCTTTGATGGGAAAGTGTTGGGCGGGGGGGAGATTAGCACCTCTAATACAATACCTTAAACCACAGTGAGAAAGAAAGGTATGTACTGAGCTTTGGGGTAACTTTTATTTCTCTAGGTCAGCTGGCCTATAATATATCCTTAGACTTCTAGGCTCACTAGAACATGATGACTGGTTTAACATGGATTCGGATGTATTTATAATTGTCTTATGTAAGTATAAAGCAGATTTGATCTTCAGTCATGCTGGGTGTATCATTTCTTAAGATAGTGTACAATAGGGGGGCGGAGCAAGATGGCGGAGGAGTAGGAGACCTGGATTTCGTCTCCTCTCAGGAATTCAGCTGGATAGGGATCAAACCATTCTGAACACCTACAAACTCAACAGGAGATCGAAGAAAAGAAGAGCAACAACT
>NC_138380.1:46378061-46419493 GCF_054177405.1 Leptonychotes weddellii
GTTTTGCGATATCTTAGAACTCTTTCTAGTAATAGAGATGCCAAACTGTCCCTGGTTAGATATTCCAGGATGTCCCATGGGACATTCTGCCATGTAATTACCTGCAATTCCTCACATGGCAATTTACATTCTTAGCCTTGTTTTCAACAGCTTGGGAAAATGGCTGGTTATTGTCTTTTGTCCATTGAGTAGATAAAGAAAGTCAACTTTCTTAAGTCTAAGATAAATAACCACACTTTTGAGTGCAGAGTCCTAAGTGACAACAGAAGGTATAATTAACTTGTCCTCAGTTGGATGCCTAGGTGGCCTCAGAAACTGCAGGTGTGAGGTTAAGGTGAATCTGATAGCCATACCTTAACATAATGTTGGGTAGTCTCAAAGAAGCTGCCCAACACACTATTAGCAAGCTGAAGACACATGAAGCTTTTGTCTTTATTGAAAGGATACTGCTCCACCTCAATGAGTTCCCAAGCAAATGGAGACAATTGAGAATGACACATCTAAGATGATGTAAACCTTCATCCGCAATAGTATACATTTGCCATATTTGTTAAGTGAATGGGCGGTGGGAGCAGTGGTGTCAGCACATTTATAAAACAGAGGAGAAAAGACTTAGAGTGAAATAGGACTATACTGATAGAGAATTCATGAGAATTTGGGCAGAGAAGGTTACATTTACCTTTGATTACATAGAAAGAAAGGAGACATTTCGAAGCACATTATAGGCCATAGAGAATTTTAGGGGACATGTTTAGTTTGCTCAAGAAAATAAGCAGCTCTGGTTCTTCACATCTGATATGCAAATCTTAAATGATCCTTCTTTCTTTTCTTTAATTGAAATAGAGTTGACACGTTGCATCAGTTACAGGTGTACAACACAGTGATTCCACAAGTCATCATGCTATGCTCACCACAAGTGTGGCTATGATCCGTCACCATACAGTGCCATTGACTATATTCCATTGACTGCATTCCCTATGCTTTACCTTTTATCCCCATGATTTATTCATTTTGTTCCTTCTTTATCTCTTAAATCAACTTTGCCAGGAATTTTATGTGGGACAATATTGTTAATGGTGTACTTAATAACTCTGTGCTTAAAAGTAATAGAATATTCTAATCCAGATTCTAATTTAATGTATTCTTGTCCATTTGCTTCATTTACTTAGACTTTGCTATATTGATGTTCCAGAAAGAACTGCTTGAAGACAGTGGAGTAAAAAAATTTTTTTTAGAAAATGTAACCTCACTAATAGAGAATCTCTTCCCAGCTTGATCTTCAAGGAGAATGGAATAAGTGAACATATGCAGCAAGCTGGGAATTTTTATAAAGAGGCAGTTTGGACTTAGGTGAACCACTGTCACTTTCCTTGAGTATTTACCCAAGTCCTCAAACTTCGGGAAAGGAACTGTGTCTAGTCTCTTGAAGACTAGCGTGAATTTCTTGAGACAGGAAGGCAAAAGGTTCTAGCACGAGGCAGGTTTATACAGAGGTATGCTCACTCCATGAGGCTGACTGAAGTGGCAATTGCTGTCACGGTCTTCAGATGCTCTTCTGAGCTCACTCACCCTGCCTTCATTCCCCAGGGAATGCAGTTGTCCTGGCCTGGGCAGTGGCCCTGTGTGGTCAAGCCTAGCTCAGGTTATAGCACTGGCTTTCTTCTGGCATGAAACAAGGCCCCTGTGATCGTTCTGCTCAGAACGATCTGCTCAGAGTGGAGGAATCTTGGTAACAAGATGCCACACCATGCAACTGGGAGCAGAATCCTGGCGCTCCAGCAATGAACGGGGCTGCTAATCTCTGGGTCCAGGGCTTCATCTGTTTAGTGATTCAGTATGCCTTCCTTTAAAAGTCTTACTAGCAAGATTTCAGCACAGTCTGCCTTGAGGGAGTCTCTTTAAAATGCTCTTTATAGTGCATAGTCAACATAATCCTATTTGCAAGTACAGTATCATACATAATGAACCATTTGATTTGCAAATTTCCTAATGCCATTAATCTGACAACTTTTGTGCCAAGTCAGACTGCCTGAGCAGGCGGCCTTCACTGATAAAATCTCAAGGCTGCCACCTTGGTGGTTTATTTCCAGTGTGTTGGTGTGGATTATAGGAAGGAGATATTCTGTAAAGGGAGGTGTTCCCTGTACCCTGGGTCGGGCCTTTTGCAGCTTGTGGCAGGCATCAAATGGTGTAGGATGAGGTGCTGGATAACAAGGTTCTGTTTCTGAACTGGCATCTCTGGGTTGTGTGATTTTGGACCACTCAGCTTCTGAGGGGATTAGACTAGTTGGACCTCCGTGATCCCCTCCTTCAGGGTGACCCCCCCAAATTCTCTGAGTGACTGTCTTCTGCCATTCTCTCAGTTTTCTGTGTGTGTGCTTCTACCACCTAGCCAACAGGCATTACACTGAAGTTAATTACTTACAGTCTGTTTCCCTCACTAGGATGCAAGCTCTGTAAGGGCAGACACTGGGTGTCATTCATCTTCAACCCCCAGCACCTAGTAGGTAACTGGCCCACAGTAGGAAATCAACACATTTGCTGATCTGAACTGAGGTAAGGTCTCTTCAAGCTATGAAAGCCCATGATTCTAAGTTAGGCACTATTCAAAGAATTGCAGAGAGAAGTCAAAATGGGAATGTATTCAGGTAATATTGCCTGGTAAACCTGATCATAGACAGTGACCCAAAAAGTTGAGCTAATGATTCTCATCCTTGACTACACATTAGAATCATCTGGAAAACTTAACAACCAAGAAACAAAAACAATGCTCCTCCCCTCCCCATAGGGTTCTGATCTAACTGCTCATTGTTCTTACCATTTCCCTTTACCATCTCCAGACTCTTCCTCCTTGCCCTCCGCCCCCTGCCCCCTGTCCCCCTTGATCCTGTGTGCAGCCAGGGCTGAGGAAACCTTACTGCTCCAAACTTTACTCAAAGTGGGTATCAAGCTATTACTATTTTAGCTTCATAAATAAAACATCAAAGTAATACATGCTCGTTGTATAAGAAACTTAGAAAAATACATATAAGTAGAAGGTAAAGAAGATAAAAATACCTGTAATTTTAATATTCAGAGAAATTTACTTTTTTATATTTTGTTATATCTCCTTCCCAACACATATCTTTCTAAGAAAAACGTCGATTCTGTTTTGTAACTTGCTTTTTTTCACTTAGTAGTATATTGTAAACATCTTTCCGTGTCAATAAAAACATTTATTTGCTACTATTGATTAATTTTTCATAGGCAGAACAACTGAGTTGTGCTTCCTTCAACCTCTTTCTCTGCAGACCTAGATGAGGTGCCTTGGATACATTTAGAATTTAAATTTGTTTTGAAAATAGTGTCGTTTTTCTTAAAATCTCAAACAACCATATTCCACACAATGCATCTAGTAAGGAATACTTTCTACTTTTTGGCTATTTATTCCACTGTAAATGTAGCTTTGCAGATACAACTGTAGTCCTGAGAATAAAAGATCATGTCAAATTGGAGTTCTGTGATTGTGTTAACACAAAACAGCCTGCACTTAGATACTAAATTTCCTGGAGATTTTTCATAAAAAAAAATACAGGTTTGAATTCTGTACATAGGATATACAAAACCATGGCACCCAGATATCAAATGGTAGAGATTTTTATATGTAAATATAACACTAATAAACTTAGTGTTTAGCCTAAATTGTAGTCTAGAAACAGAGCACCAACAAAGTTGTAACCTGAATCTTTGTAAAGAGTAAAAAGAAAAATGAAATGATTAAAAGAAAAAATCACCAGAGATACCTGTGGAAACTGTCAGATTATCCATGTATCCATGTAACCCCTGAATCTCTTAGAGATTCTGAATCAAGACATTCTCTTCCCCCATGCAACTCCCAGCACAGAAGTTTCAGAAGCTCTGGAAACCACCTGCTGTATTGAGCCAATATTACTAATACTGATACTAAACACTAACAGAGTGGATTTAATCTGGTCTGTCCCAGGGTTACCACTTGCTCCCTTGGGGAATATGAGAAAGTCCGTAGAAATACCATCCACCAGACTCACCCAGTGCAATATCCTGTGCTTCAGTATACATTTATCCCTGGCTTACCATCTTTCATACATTCCTGAAAACCCTGCCACTGAGTTGAGTGAAGAGCTGTTAAATGGAAAAGTACTTTCTTTCATCTTAATGGGAAAAATTATGGTTAATTTCATTCTAATCCAGGATACTTAGCCACATTTCACTAACATGGAAACATTTCAGATGAAAGACAAAAGACAAATTATTTTAAGTAATACACAACAATGTGAAAATAAATACATGTGATTTGTAGATGAAAAGTGGTGAAACTTCATCTAGGGAGAGAGGATAGCAGGATAGCAGGTGGTGCTGGGCAGAGGAGGGGTGTCAGGTGATTGACGCAGGCAAGGTTGCTGAGGCTCAGGGGCACGCTCACACTGCATTTCACCTAAAACTAAAGCACCCAAGAACACCTTTACGGCAACATAAAGGTGAGAGGCTTTGGAAACGTGTGGAAATGGCTCATGTGCACCACAGACTGAAGATTCATAGAAGTTGCAACCTTCTCATCCCTGTCACTTGGCACACACACCAGAGCAAAATATTTCTGGTTCATCCAAACATGGGGCACAATTCACATTTGTTCCACATGATACTAACTAGAAACTGCTGTACTGAGTAAATGGACAAGTGTAGTTTTGACTGAAACCGTAATGTTGAAATAGCCCTTCTCATGGTGTTTAGTGTGTTTTTGAATGAAAATAAAAAAATTTTAAAAAGGTGCCATTGCCTGAAAACTGGTTTAATTTTTCAAAAGCCATTATGGTGAAGTGTCATTAACTGAAAGTCTGTCAGGTGAGTCTGGACAAATATGCCCTAGTCAGAGCCATGTTTTGGTCCTTTAAAAGTGAGTAATGGAGTTCTGGATGTTTCGTTTGTATGGGTCATTTCATCCATCTGGGATGAAGTCCAGGATTTCTCATAACGAGTCTGCTTTTTAATTTTCCTAATTTTAATTTCCATTAAAGAGAGTTTACTGGTAGCTCAAAAATTTAAGATTTAAGATAATTGTGGAATGTATAATGAATACTCAAAAAGGTTATAAAAAAGCACACGGCACTTATTACATTTTTCAGGAATAGTTGAGTCTCACCAAATGGCAGCAATCATTCACTTTTTCAGCCAGTCCTTTGTTGCAATGTTAAGCTCAGTCATATTTACCGTCATTTCCTTATTTTAGGCATTAGGCGTTCTACTTTGTTAGAGCATGGGAAACTTTTAACATTAGGAAATAAGTAAGTATGATTTGCTAATCATTTGACATCACTGTTAATCAGAGTGGCACCTTTAGTAAGGGGATGAAAGATGTACATTTCCAAGCACGGAAGAAAACTCTGGTCTTCTCATTTAACAAGTGTGATTACTACGTGTTAACCAAGTCAGAAGCAGAATGAAGCAGCAAGGAGCAATTGTAATTTTGCCATTTTCTATGTGGGAAATAGGAAATAATATGGCTCTTTTTTTTTCCTTATGAAAAGAAAACATTAATAAGACTTGGAAATAAAGCATTTTTTTCACAGTCCAAGCAACCTACCAACCTCCTACAAATCCAGCTAGAGCTACAAGGGTAAAGAGGCCTCCAGTGATCTGTTTTTTTGGAGGGGAGTTGGGGGATGGGCTTGGAGGGCAGTATATTTTGAAGGTCTTGTCTTGCTACTCTGCATTTTTACCTTGAATTTATTGGGTGTGTGCTTTTCCTCTCTGTAATAAATTATGCACTCCGTCTAGTGTCAGAATTTGTATATGATCCGAAACCCAACTTGACAAAGTGCTGCTATAAACATTAGCGTAAGGTTCAGGCTCCTAATTATGCCATACTTCAAAGATATTAAAGGCCACCTAATAACATGAGGAACAGCCCTGCATGAAGATGCTCTCGCTCAGAAAGAGAACGCATATTTTAACCTGTGTTATGAGGAGACTTCTTCCAAGATTTCCTCTCCTCCTCAAAGTGTCTATAAATAAGCTTAAAGCATTATTAAAGCCTTAAATTCCTTTAATAATCTGACGTATTTATCAATTCTAAGTTCTGTAGCAACAACCAAAAAAGAAAAAAAAAAAAACCCACATAAAAACAAAACAAAAAACCCAACCAGAGATGAAAGAAAATCTCAGCTGGGAAGGAAAGTCTGTGGGAACATCATGAAATGTGTTGTCATCAAGATTTTCAGGACCTTATTAGCTATTTTATTACCATGTTTCTTTTAGGAACTGGGAGCTATAATGGTTGTCTGTTCCAATCACATCCCACAAACTCTGCTGCTAGTGGCCTACCCAGCCTAGATCCCCTTTCTTTTCCCTAACACAAGTGTCCATGCCTTTTCCACCCAGCCCAGACGCCTTGAAGAAAGCTGACACTGTCTCTGGCTCTGAATGACCTGTGGGTAATCTCCACCGCCCTCCCAGTGATGCCTCAGGAACAGACATATGATCCAATTTTAGTCAATGAGACGCATCAAGAAACATTCTTCTTTAGTCTTCCGGTCCAGCTTCCAGAAGTGATGCTTTTCTTTTGGATACTGATTTGAGGCCTGGAATTGCTGCAGCCCTCTTGTGTGAGAATGAGGCTGACCCTGGGGGAGGTTAAGGGCAAGAGAGTCACAGGATGATGCAGCAGGTGCCCCCTGAACAAATCAGCTCCAGAGTCTACCCTATTGATGTACTTCTAAGTACAGGAGCTAATATATGCATGATTGTGCTTAATTTGGGGGCGGTTTATTACTTATAGCCAAAATGATCTCCAAACTTACAACTATTACCACGTTTAATTAAAGTCTTCTTATATTGAAACCCCAATTACATATAAATCCAGTTTTACACCCATTTCCTTGCCAATTCCTGCAGAAAAATACAACACAATATAATGGTCAGTTGATGAGGACTGTATTCATTATCTAGCACTGCATAACAAACCACCCCCAAACTTGGTGACTTAAAATAATAGCAAAAGTTTACGGTCTGTCAGAGTTCCCATGGGTCAGGAGTTTGAGGGCAGCCTAGCTGGGTGGTTGTAGTCGAGATGTCAGCTGAGACTGTACTCATCTGAAGGCTTGGCTAGAGCTGGACCATCTGCTTCCAAGAAGGCTAACATAGCTAGCAAGCTGGTGCTAGATGTTGGTGGGAGGCTTCAGTTTCTCCCCCATGAGCCACTCCCACAAAGCTGTTTGAGTGTCCTTAGGACATGACCTTTGGCTTCCCCAAGAGTGAGTGGTCCATCCAAGAAAGTGAGAACCAGGTGAAAGCTATTCTTTTTATGATATAGCCTCAGAAAACACAGCATCATTTCTACCACATTCTAATCACTAGACGCAAATCTCTGAGCTCATCCTACAATCAACGGGAGGCAAATAGGCTCTACGTTTTGAAGAAAGGAATGTTAAGGGACTTTAAAACCACCATGAGGATGCTCATCTACAGAGAATACACTGGGGATCTTCATTGAGCTGTATATTCCTTACATTTCTAGGAGTAGAACTGCAATAATACAGACAGCCACTACTTTTCATTATCTGCCAGGCACTCTTTATATACATTAAGCCATATAGTTTTCACATCAACTCTATGAGTTACATGTTATTCTTATTTCATTTTACGATTATGGAAACTGAGTCACAGCACATTATGTAACTTGTCTAAGGTCATATAGCAAGTAAGTTTCAGATATAGGATTTGAACCCAGCAATCTGTCCCTGTAGTCTGTGCTTTTAAATACCTCATCTTCTCTCCTTGCTAGTCCACACCCACAGGTATAGTCCAGGTGCATTATTGGTAATTATCTATATATCACTGGCTCTCTGCCTTCTCACGAAGACCTTAGACCCCCACATAATCTTTCCAAACATTCCTAGCATTGCCAAGGGTTGTATATTATGTACTTATGGGAGGCTATTATGTGGCCTCAGCCATGCATTTTCCCTTCTCCTCTCTGGCTTTCTTTCAGGTTACCCTAAGTAAAGGATCAGCATCGCCCTCCACATGGTCACTGTATAAAGGGGCATCAAGCCAAGCTGCTCATTGCCACTATCTCAGAGAGTTTTTAATGAAACCACCTTTTCTGTTTTTACTTTTTTTTTTTTTTTTTAGTAAAGCGATAGAAGATTATTAGATGAAGATACAGAAAAAGCTCTCAAGAGTGAGAGGGGTCCTGACAGGGTTGCCCTGTTTTTACTTTGATGATGCCCTGTACTCCCTCCGCAACCACCGCCCCCCCCCCCCCGCCGCCATGTACACATCTCTTTTGCTTGTATGCAAAGTCTATTCTCCTCATGCCTCTCTGCAGAGGACCTTCCCCTCCTACTCTTAGGAAGAGTTCTCTTGGAGGCTCTGTGGTCTTCATGCAAGCCAACTCTGGCAGACCTTCCTCACTGACTCATCAGACATGTCTGGATGGTCTGAATCCCAGTGGTAGACAAAGCTTAGACCCAAGAAGAGATTTCTATCACATTAAAAAAGAAAAAAGAAAGAAAGAGCTACAAGATAAAATCAAGTTTCAAGAAAATGGGGGTATTCATAAGTAATTCTCAGGTTTAAATAACTCATTGCCTTACATTTAAACAAAAATTCTCATTGGATACTTCAGACATTTTAGATATGCCAATTAGTTTCAGATCTTCCCATCTCTAACATGTGCTCCTGAGGGTTCTTCAGTTGTTCTTCACAGAAAAACTCACTGAGCAGCTACTGTCTTCCAGGCACATGCCACACACAGGGAAGCCAGCATGAGTAGACACACGTGGTCCCTGATTGCACGGAGGGGTAGCTAAGGGGGGTGGGTAATGGAAAGGAGACTACTGTTTACAGATCCTATGACCGAGGTGAGAACTTGTGGCTGTGAACAGGTGACTGAAATCTTTTAACTTCTAGATCTGACACATTTCACTGAAAGTAAACCAGGAGGTCCGCTGAGGTTTGTCATTTCAATTCTGGCTCGAAAGCCCTGTATGCCTCACAAGGGCATCAACACCGAAATTACAGGTAGATTTTTTTAAAAAAGACAACCTGGGAAAGAGGCACAGATTTGTCTTCAACTGAATAGGGGAACAGGCTCCAGCCCACATCAATTTCTCTCTGTCTAATTTATAGCGTTAATAATCTGCACCACACTATTTAGTGCTTGATTACTGCTCATGCACAGTCTGGTACAATTTTAAATGGTTTCAAGTCCATTCACAAACTGGCTGCCCAAGAAGCTTACTTAGCTCCTCAGAGGCAGGGAGTTACCTTTCATTTTGGGGCTGGGCTTAGGCTGGCTCTTCAGTGCACCCTCAGTGAATGTAAGTGGAAGCTGATGCCGCAGCAGGCCCCACGAGCCTCTGGCTCCCCCAGGGTGTTCCTGCCCTTTTTCTTCTTCAAACCCATCACTCTGAACTTGGCCTTCTCACCCCAGCATCCTCTTTTTGCCCCACCCCCTTGGAGCCTGTTTCGGTTAACTTTTCTCAATCTTCTCCCTGGTTTGAAGGTGACCTGCTTTCCATTCATTCACATAGTACATGTTTACTGAGCATTACTACATACTAGGCGCTGTGCTATGTACTAGGGACACAAAAGCACCTAGGATGTGGCTCCTTGCCTTAAAGGGGATTATAGTCCCATGAGGGGGGAGATATAAGTGAATCCAGGATTATAGGATCACATGACAAGCACCAAGACAGAGGGAGGTGCTGGGTGTTATGAGAGCCCCTTGGAATGGCAAGTAAATCAGATGGGATCATTAAATTAGACTTCCTAGGGATGAACATTTTAAAGGAACAGTTTGTGATAAACAGATGACCCTGAAATATTCAAGCTTCAAGAAGCCTAAGTAGACTAATCCAACTATCATACTACAGATGAAGAGAGAGACCTTGTGAGGGGAAGGTCATTGTCAAAGGTTACACCCCCTGCTGCTGGCAAGGCTAGAGCTAAGACTGTGGTATAGCCCGATTTCGTGGTAAGGGGGTGGGGTAGATGGGTGATGAGGTTACAACTCCAGTCTGGAGTGAAAATGGAAATAGTTAAGCAGTGCAATAACTCAGCTGAGAACTGAGAGAAACAGATGATGGCGGCATGGACCAGATAGATGGGGTAAAAAGTGGTCAGATTCTACCTACGTTTATGTTTTTTTTTTTTTAAGATTTATTTATTTATTTATTTGAGAGCGGGAGAATGAGAGAGAGAAGGTACATGTGGGGGGAGGGTCAGAGGGAGAAGCAGGCTCCCCACCTAGCAGGGAGCCCGACGCGGGACTCAATCCTGGGACTCCGGGATCATGACCTGAGCCGAAGGCAGTCGCTTAACCAACTGAGCCACCCAGGTGCCCCTCTACCTACGTTCAAAGGGAAAGCTGACAGAACTTGCTCGTGGTCTAGATAAGGTATGTCCAGGATGGCTCTAAGGTTTGGGCCTCAGCAATTAGAAGCTTGGTTTTCAACAACTAAGATGTAGAAGATGGTAGAAAAAAATAGAGGAAAATGAAGATTTGTTTAGAACATGTTATGTTGGAGGTGCCTATTAAATATCCAAATCGAGATATCTAATTGGCAGCTGGATGTGCAAGCCGGGCATTGGGCTGGAGATACACATTTTGGATGCATCAGCATGTAGATGGAATTTAAAGCCATGAAAGGATAAAATCACCTAGGGAAAGAGAGACGACAGAGAAGAGAAGAGGTCTGAGGACTCAGCTTTGGACACTCCAGTGTTCAGAGTGGGAAAGATGAGAAGGAACCAGCAAGGGGGGACTCAGAATGAGTGGCTCATAAGGTAGGAAGAGAACCAAAGGACAATGGTTTCCTAGGGTCATGCTAAGAGCCTATCTCTAGGAGGATGAAGCAGTCTACTGTCAAACTGATGAAGGATAGTTGAAAGGCAGGCAGGCAGGGACAAGGGTCCCCTGCCCTAAAGGAAACCACCCTTGAAAGGATCTTACACCACCCTGAAAGGAGCCATCCACCCTTTCCCATATGATAGATAGGTGACAAAAATCTGATTGGATGACAGGTGCAGGGAGGGTTCATCAGATTAAAACAGCCCTGCTAACAAGCCCATAAAAACCCCTAGACTTAGAAACTCCGATGGCAACCCTCTCGGGTCCCCTCCCTCCTCTGGAGCTTTGTACTACCACTTCACTATTGCTCAGTAAACCTGGCTTTGCTGCCCACCATTCTGTCTGGTCTACCTCTTCATTCCTCGAAGCAGTGTGACCAAGAACTGCGAGCACCAACAGAGAAAAAAATTCTGTAACAAAATCATGCCAATATGTTTAATTAAATGATTAGTGAGAAATTCCAATTGGCTTTGGAAAGATGGAGGTCATTGAAGACCTCAACAAAAGCATTGTTGGTGGAGTGAAGGGGACAGGAGCCTGAGTGGATTCAAGAAAGAATGACAGCCAAGAAAATGCAGACAGAAGACTCTTCAGAAGAGTTTTCTTGTAAAGGGCAGCAAAGAAATGAGGCAGTAACTGGAGGAAGATGTAGAGTCAAGAGAGTTTTCTTAGATGGGAGATTACAACCTCTCTGTGTTTGATGGGAATGATCCAGATGAGGGGGTGCAATTGTTGATGCAGAAGAGAGAAGCTACACATGGAAGAGCTGCCTTCAGAGTAGGAGAGAGGGTGGGAACGAGTGCTGGAGCAGTGGTGGGGTGGTCTTAGACAGCCATGGGTGGCTCATCATTTTAATAGGAGAGAAGTCCAGTTCAGGGAGGTAAGTGTGTGGTTCTGGTGGTGAGAGTGTGTGGAAATTTGTTTCTGATCATTTCTGTTTGCTCAGGGAAAGAAGCAAGAGAGAAAGTGGGGCAGAAGCTGTTGGATGTCTGAGAAAAGAGGAAGAACTTTTAAGAGTCATTTAGGAGACGGGGTCTGTAACTGAGCAGGACAATAGAGAGGGGCAACAAGATGACATTAGAGTTTTGTGCTCATGTATTTACAGTGAGGCAATCAGCACCATTGCATATCTTCCTTCAGTCACAGTCAGCTGTTTGGGGACTTGAGTGAAGTAAGCGGAGGGTTGGATTTAACCAGGTATATTAACCATATGTTTCCCAGATTTGACATCCGGGACCTTGGTGACCCTGGAGAGACAGCCCCTCCCAGGGCTGCCAATTCCTAAAGATAGTAAAGGACAGGCCGGGGAGCATGCCTTGAGTATGCAAACCAACCAAGCGAGAGCCCACACCCTAACCACCTCTCTCACACCCAGGGCCACTAATCCCCTAATTACTCAAGGGCAGATACCAGATTACTAGGGACAGCCCCTATGCCCCACAGCCCTCTGAAAGTACTCAAACGAGCTAATCCTAAAACCTGCCTACCTGCTCCACTCATTCCTTCCTGTGGAAACCACAATCAAGGCTCTTGCTCATGTTTTCCCCTAGCTCTCTCCCTTCTGACCAACCTGGTGATTCCCTGTGGGATTCCCCCTGTGACAGAGAGTACCCCCTTCTCTTGGGATCTGTGAAACAAATTATCTTTTCAATGGCAGTCATCTCCTGATCTGTTGGCCTCGCCCTACTGAATAAGAATAAAATGTACATTTTAAAATACAGGATTATGTCTTGCCTGTTATGGGTCAAGGGCGTGAGTATAAAGGCGGACCGAGGGATTAACACTGGAAAAGAAAGAAATTCAGCACATAAGGGATAAAGGGACAGTAAAAGTAGTAGGTAGGGTCAATAGATTGGGGGTCTGATGTGTTGGAGAACTATTGGAACCCATGTACTGGGGTGAGCAAGATAGAAAAATAGGGGGTGTTGGTCAGACAGTGGCATGACTGAAATTGAAAGTAGGAGAGAAGGCACTTACTGACAATGACTTGGCGTAGGTATGGCCATGGGTGTGGATTGTGGGCAGTGGGGGTGGGAGTGTGGAAGACAACCGGAGGAGCAGAGGTCAAAGGTGAGAAAGGGTTTTGTAATTGTTTTTTTTTAAGATTTTATTTATTTATTTGACAGAGAGAGAGAGAGCACAAGCAGGGCGAGTGGGAGAGGGAGAAGCGGACTCCCCGCTGAGCGGGGAGCCCGACGTGGGGCTCGATCCCAGGACCCTGAGATCATGACCCGAGCTGAAGGTAGACACTTAACCGACTGAGCCACCCAGGCGCCACCCCAAGAAAGGGTTTTAGAAGAATCATCTATGTGGATCCTGAAATCCACAAGAATTATATCAAGGATAATGTTGAGGGGGAGAGAGTGAATCAGGTGCTAAAATTCTCAAGGGGTAAGGAGGAGTGACCTGGAGGTGAGTAGATGACTATGACAATTTTATTACAGTCTTTAAAGGCAGTAGTACATCAAACACGAATCTGGACATAGAACCACAGCCCACTTAACTTCTTCCTAGGAATCAAGTAGGGGAGGCCATTTATCTTTTTTGGCAGACAAGTATATATAGATATCAGTTAGTGCAGCTGCATTCAATTTGCTGCTCGTTATTGTCCCAGAATTTCCCAGAAGTGCCAGAGGGACTGCCCACTGTATATACATAGGGGGATGGGGGTGCAGGAGGAGGCGTGGAAAAGGATTAACTGTCTAGGGAAAAGGAGAACAAAGAGATGAGGCTCTGGGTTCTCTGCTCTATGTCCATGCAACCTAAGAAGCTCTATTTTTCATTGTTTATATTTGGGGTTTTCATTTGTGGTGTGAGGTGCACACAGGACACATGTAACTCTTTCAAACCTTGCCATGCTTATGAATTTAGAATTCACAAAGGATTCCAAACACATTCCTTGCAAATACCATCAGTTTACTGCATGGGTTTTTATTGTGTAGAACAATTATGATGAGGGGCATAGGATTGAAGTTATGGCCCATATAAACCTGCAAAAACATGGATTGAGTGATAAAGATAACTAGTCTATTTGAAATAAACTTTTCAGGAATTCCTCTTTTATTGGGAACAATTTATTTCTCCCATTTTATTTGCAAAGTTTTATTCGAGTAAGTGACACTGGAGTTAGGCGGAGGTGTGTAACACATATAGACAAATATAACCGCTGATTTTTTTTTTTTAACTGATATAATTTTATTGTGGCATATGTTTTGTCAAGATGTTGTGACATTACCTCAGGAAAGGCTGACACATTCTCCTGATTCTACGATGTAAATGTTTTGACTCAGCAAATGTTTCCTTCAGGACAAACATTGAAAGTTGGCAAATCCATTTTGCTAAAAAGCCTCCTGGGTTATATAGCATTCTTCCCCAAAGATGAAGCTTGACCGCTGCAAACTTGTTTTTTGTTTGTTTTAAATCATAGGGAAAAACTTAGAGTCTTATGGGTATGCCTCTAGGTGAAGTCAAGAAATTGATCTCATCCCCGTTTATTTTCTCTTGGGAAGGCAAATCTTCCCTCTCCTTTTTAAAGCAAACTCCAAAAAGTGTCCCACCAGATGAAATGAACGAGCAATAGCTCTCTTGCTCCAGTGCACAATGTACTGATCCAAAAAAGGCTTTGCTTATCTGGTATTTGGGTAAATTTGCTTGCAAATAATAAAACTGGCTCTCTCAGTTTTCCTCTGACGTTCAAACATGCCTGGAGCAGCACTCGTTCTGGGGATTTCTGTGCAGATTGGATTTGAGCTCTCCGGGGCTGGCCATGCAGAGTGGCATCTGCAGAGACCACCGACAAATTATCTGTGCTTGTGCAGAAGCCTGGACTTGATGTGCACTGCTGTTCTTTAATTACAACTCCCTGAGAAGGTTCAAAACAGTCTTTGTAAATCTACGTGGGGTTTTTCTCCATCCTTCTTCTACGAAGCTGGACAGTGGGCATTCCTCTCTGTGGTAATAACGAGACTTTGACACCAGCTGCCATCAACTGCCACAGACAGTTTGGGTCACTGGGTCCGGTGGTGACTCTCTGGACCCCAGTTGGAGAGCCAGGATTAGAAAAGAGCGGTTGGAGGGAGCGATACAAATTGAGACCCGAAACCAAGGCACTTAAACTCAATCATCTTGGACAGCCCGTTCTCTTACTCTTTGGTGGAGGTGGTTTTTAATTTAAATAGGATACATTTGGTTTTAAACATTTACTCCTTTCACCACATAGCTGATAGATTCAAGCTTGACAGGCGATGCATCAAGGCATTAGAACACTATTTGGAGTCCAAAGACCTTAAGACCTGGCTCTGATACTAACAGGGCATCTTAGGGCAAGAATCTGTAACTTCTCTGAGTTTCCATCTTTCATTTACCTCACAGAGCTGTTGTGAGGGGCTAGTGAAACTTTGTAATGGCTCATTAAGATATAAGGTGTATTTATTATAAAGATCATTGTGTATACTAGAACCATTCTCAGAGATCCTTGTTTAGCCTCTCTCTATGGAGACAAATACATGTTAAGTGGTTCTTATGGGGTTGTCTAGAGATATATCCAGTGCCCAGCATAATTTCTGCCACATAATTCTTACCATATTTACTACTTGCTGAATGAAATGAAATTTTCAGAGACATAAATATGTGGGGTTAGACTCCCTGTGTCCTATGGATAGGACAGCTGGGCTTTCACTGCAGCTACCACCAAATACTGTTACGTGCTCACATCTGTCTATGGTTTGGGAGGGTCAGGAGCATCCCCAGATGCTGTGAAGGGGTAGATGATCCCAGCTGGTGGGTGGCAGACATAAGACATGGAGCTATTTGGAAGGTGCCTTGGGCAAATGAGGAATGAGTGAGGGATATGAGAGGAAGAAACTCTGGAAGTGTTTGCTTAGAGTTGGTCCTGATTGTTCTTAGAATGACTCCAGTCATTCCCAGGGCAGTCATGGGCCTTGGTGTGCTAGGAAATATCTGCCAATGGTTGGCCTAATTGGGAGTCACATAATTAAGGATGTTCTATGATGTTCCCACAGATGTGAAGCCTTTAGATCTCACCTTCTACTTAATGGAGAGAGAAGTATCTTTTCATATTCAGTACATCAGGTTCTGCTTCCACCTAGAATGTAGAAAGCTGAAAAGAATGCTGCTCTTTTTAACAGGTAAAACCTTGATAAACAACATCATAGCTCTTCTTGAAACCATCAAAGATCTGAGGTTGTAGGCAACCAAACAGCCTGCCAAGGAGAGATGGGAGGGAAGCACTGATTCAATGGTGCAGACATGGCTGGAAGAGCTCCCAGGGCCACACAAATGAGTAAGAAGAATTCAGTTAAAACTTTAAATAGTTGCAAAGGCCAAGTATGGACTAGGGTGAAGTATAGAATCCTGGGGAGCTGCAGACACAATAGGAGGTCACAGATACTTGCAGACTTATCCATGGACCTTGTCCAGTACTCACTGAGAAAGACTGGGCACCAGGAGGAGACTGGCCCAGAGGAAGGCCGTGGCCAAATCATGTGTGTAAATTCTCTCCCACCTAGGAGGTGGAGTCACCACCAATCCCCTTGAGTGTGAGCTGTAACTTCACTGTGGAGTATACTGGTCACAATCAAGGTCACCATCACCAATAACTAATGAGGACATCACGTCTCCGTGATAAGACACTATGAGAAGGGCACTTCCCCTCTTTGGGGTATTTATCCTCCAAATCCATAACCTCAGTGTAATTGTGAGAACATAGGACAAACCCAAGTTGATGGCCATACTATAAAATACCTGACCCAAAAAGTGTCAAGGTCTAAAAAATGAGAAAATATGGATGAACTGTCATGAGAATAAGGACACATGTGGTCCCTAGATGAGATCTGGAACAGAAACATTACTGGTAAAAAAACGGGTAAAATCCAAATAATGTCTGTGGTTCAGTTAATAGTAATTTAGCAGTGTTAATTTTTTAATTTTGATAAGTATACCATGGTTATGTAGGATGTCACCATTAGGGGAAGCTGGTAAAGAATGTGTGAGAACTCTGTACCATCTTACAGACTTTCTGTATGTATAAAAGTATTCCCAAATTATAGGCGAGGGGGAAGGTTTGACTATAAGGGAGAAGGAAGCAACTTTTAGAGGTGATAGAAATGTCCTACATGTGTGTGTCAAAACTTACTGAACTATATCCTTTAAAAGATGAATTTAGGGCCCCTGGGTGGCTCAGTTGGTTAAGCGACTGCTTTCGGCTCAGGTCATGATCCTGGAGTCCCGGGATCGAGTCCCGCATCGGGCTCCCTGCTCAGCAGGGAGCCTGCTTCTCCCTCTGACCCTCTCCCCTCTCATGTGCTCTCTCTCTCTCATTCTCTCTGTCTCAAATAAATAAATAAAATCTTTAAAAAAATAATAAAAAAAAGATGAATTTAACTATATATAAGTCGTACCTCAATAAAACTGACTTTTAAAAAATACATAGTACATCACTGCTGTGGACTTATGTGAACACGAGGCTTAGTAGACAATGAACGTGAAAGCCTTACCATAGGTAACTTACCATGCCCTTGTCCTTCCCCTATTAAGAATCTTAACTTTCAGTATAGGGGGGAAATCATATTGACCTCAAATTGCTTTTTTTCGAAGGGTAAACTATGCGAGATGGGCCAAGTTTTCACCCTGTGTTAATATAATAGGAATATTTATAGGCACCTCAGCACCGCCCCCACCCAACCCCGGCAGAGTAAACAGAGTAACTGGTGAGTCCACACTGCAAGAGAAATTCAGGGGGCGAAGGTCAATTTCTCCTCTCAATACATCTCTTCCTGTTGGTAAAACAGCTGCAACCATAAGAGTGATCTCGCAGCAACCAGGTAGCTCTTTAGAGCAAAAGGGAGAAGAAATTTTAAAAATGTTTAAAAAAAAACAACCAACCAACCATATGTATGTGGCATAAAATTAAAATACAAAACAACTTAGAGTTATTAGATCCCATTCACTTCTATCTCCTAGCCCCTCAGGTAGCCAGAGATCCTATCTTCCCAGAGACATTCTATGCAAATGTGAGAATACGCAGGTATTCTTTTCAGTGCAAATGGTACTATGTTATACACTCCTTTCCTCACTTTGCTTCCTTTTTGCTATTTTTTTTTTAAATATACCTGCTTCATTACAAGATGTATTTGAAGCAGTTTATTGCAATACATGTAGGAAAGTTTGAAAAGAAAATAGAACTAAGCCAGAGGGGTTAGCTTAGTACCAATATTCATTCCCAAAGATGCTATACATCCAAAGAAGTGGACATCTAATATGGCTCTGAGCTTTCTGGCAGCTAATACAGAGGAAAACACAGTCATATGACTATCGTGTCTCTAACATAAAAGCTGTTTATTCTTTTATCATTTCTACGTATTCCTTCTATGATAATTTTATGTTTTTATTTTTTAAAGATTATATTTATTTATTTGTCAGAGAGAGAGTGCACAAGCAGGGGGAGAAGCAGGCAGAGGGAGAAGCAGACTCCCCTCTGAGCAAGGAGCCTGATGCAGGACTTGATCCCAGGACCCTGGAGTCATTACTGGAGCCAAAGGCAGACGCTTAACTGGCTGAGCCACCCAGGCTTCCCCTACGATAATTTTAAACTATTGAATTTAAAATAAACCAAAACAAAATCAACACCAAAAATATTTTTAAAAAATCACCAGCTGGTTCTAAGACTTGAGAAAAACTTCTCCTAGCAGTTCTCATTTTTTTTTTTTTGAGAGAGAGAGAGAAAGAGTGCATAAGCAAGTGGGGGAGAAGGGCAGAGGGAGAGAGAGAACCCTAAGCAGCATCCATGCCCAGCACGGAGCCTGATGTGATGCTTGATCCCATGACCCTGACATCATGACCTGAACCAAAATCAAAAGTTAGATGCCTAACTGACTGAGCCACCCAGGCACCCCAGCAGTTCTCATTTTTAAAGTAATGGAGTGTAATGGAAAATCCTCAACATCCTTACATCACCTTGCTTTTTCATGTATCTAGAAGATCAATCCATAACTATACATACTGAGCTGACTCTTTCTTGAGCTGGACCACAAATAGCTGGGCCCCACCCCCAGAGTTTATGATGCAATAGGTTTGGGGTGGATGACCATGGAGTCCAAGGCTATCTAGTATTCTATTGTATGGATGTACTGTGATTTATTTCACCAATCCACTACCCATAGGCATTTCTAGTGTTTCTAGGATTTTACCCTTTCAAACCATGCTGCCGTAGATTTCTTTGTGCACACGCATCATGTCACATATCTGCAAGCGTATCTGTAAGGTAATTTCCTACAAGTGGATTTGCTGGGTCAATGTGTGTGGCTATTGTTCATTTTGACAGCTTTGCAAAATTGCTCTTCAGGTACAGTGTACCAATTTATACTCTCCACTTGCACATATGATTGAGTTCACTTCCCCATGCACACCCTACTCAACATGTTATCCTACTTTCCAATCTCGAAAAACAACTATTGCATGAAAGGGAGCATCACTGTGTATGCTTAAGTACTGAAATGTTTCTTTTGTTTTCTGTGACCTGTCTGTTCATATCGCCTGTCCATTTTTTCTAGTAGATTATTGGTCTTTTGTCTTTGGATTGTAGGAACACCTTATATATTAAGGAAACTATCCTTTTATGCTATCTCTTACAATTTTCCCCAGTGTGCTATTTATCTTTTGAATATGTTCATGGCATTTTTTTTTTTTTTTTTGCCATGCAGAAAATTTGCCATGTCAGAAAATGTATCGATAGTTTCTTTTATGCCTTTATGGATTTGAAGTTATCTTTGGCAAGGTATTCACCACTCTAATATCATCTCCACTGCTTTCTTCTGTTTCTTTTGTTTTCATTTGGAATTTAGTTAGTGTAAAAAAAAAGGAGGATAGGGCTCCACATTTGTCCTCTTCCTGATGGCAATCCAGTAATCCCAATAATGAATAATACCTTTCTGTCCCCTGGTTTGAAATGGGGGTGGGCAGCTTCTTGAACTGAAGAAACCGCATGGTAACCTGCGAAATCTTTCTTTGTGGCAGCTGCAACCTCCAAACGCTGCTTTTGTACACCTCTGGCAGAAGAACGAAGGCCTCCATGAGAGCCCTTCGAGAAAGGCCAGTTTGGCCCACGTCCCTTCTCACAAGCAGGAGTTGGCCGACACCCCAGGTATCCTACCACAACTAGGAAGATGCTGCAGACTCAGGCTCTCATTTCTCCCCATGCTCCGGGCACATAAAATTTCAAAATAACCCATTCTTTTTCTTGAGGGTGAGTTTCTCCAGAAAATGCGGTCTTCTCTAGGTGTTCCACTAGAGGGTGCTTCAACTATACGTATTTACATACGCATAAACACACACACGTTTGTGTGGGCAGCACACATACATGCCAAGCAACTGCTAGTTCATTAACAGTTTATGACATGGGAGTATGACTGGACTTTTAATGGTCTCTCAGTCCTTCCACATGTGATCAGATGGCCTACCCAAGATTCACCGCCCTCCCAGTGAACTGCTGGAACTCAAGAGTGTGGGAAGTGAGATCTACCAGAATTGAAACAGTTAGCAATGACAGGAAAAGGGGCTCATGAATTCAGCTTCTCTCCTTGCTCTCTTTCCCTGAAAGAGGTTTTAGAGGAAGATTTGGGCTTTCAAGGATCTGAAATACAAGGAAAGAGAGAGCTAAAGTTCATTAAAGGGCATAGGTAAGTAAGTATCCAAAGCCCTGGAGTTACATATGCAGTGGGAGGGAGCCATAAGTGGACCCCGGCTCCCAGGGGAGTCCAGATCCTTGGGGGCTGTGGGAGGTGGGGTAAAGGGATGAGCATGGCTGAGTAACTCAGTAGTTTGAGACCAGCAATCCCAGTGCAGGAGGTAAAGGATGTGGATTTTTAGGAAAAGAAAGTGAACAGTAGATTTAAAAGATTACTTCTGCCTAAAAATTAAAGCAGAATAAATAAGAAACCTGGAAATGGGGAATTTGATGAGAAGACCCTGAAATATTACAGGAAGATGATAATAGGGGCCCAGTGACTCACTTCGAAGCTAAAAATAACAGAGGTGTCTATTGTGAGCGGTGGTCTTGAAACTTTGCTGTGTATTAGAATCATGTAAAAGATTTTTAAAAAAATCATGATTTCTGGGACCCATGCATAAGCATTTTTAAAAATTTTTCCAGGTGATTCTAATATGCAGCCAAGTTCAAGAGATGATAGCCTCACTCAGTGGTTCTCACACTTGAGTGAGCATCAGAATCACCTGGAGAGCTTGCTGGACCACAAATAGCTGGGCCCCACCCCCAGAGTTTATGATGCAATAGGTTTGGGGTGGATGACCAAAACTGAGTGCTTGAAACGTGGCTACTCTGAATTGAGATGTGTGGTGAGTTAAAAATACACACCACATTTCAGACTTAGGACCAAAATAAAAATGTAAAATATCAATTACATGTTAAAAATCATAATACCTTATATCTTTAATATATTATTAAAGTTTATTGCACCTATTTCTTTTTAGTTTTTAAAATGTGGCTACTAGAACATTTAAAATTACATATGGGCTAACATTATATTTCTATCGAACTGTTCTGGTTTAGATTAGCATTTCACAAAGGATAATCCTCAAACCACAAGTAGAAGAATTACCTGTTGGGCATGTTAAAAAGATTGAGTTCTTAGACCGACAGACTCAGAATTTCAGGGGTGGGTCAGGGAATCTGCACGTTAAACAGTAGGTCCTTGGGTGAACTTGCCATACGCTAGATGAACAAAGGAAAGGATGAAGAAAATAAAGTTTTTCACCTAGGATTTAGGGCAATCATGACATGGTTCAATGCAAGTGAGGAATCGAGAAAGAGAACATTGAGGATGCTCTGTTTCATAAACAACAGCCAAGCAAGGGTATAGTCTGTCTAGGCTGGTTGAACTGGAGAAGCAGGAATTTGGAAATATATCTCCTAACTACCCAAAGTGTGGACCTTGGACCAACAACATCAGCATCCCTTAGGAGTTTATTAGCAGTGCAAATTTTAGGCCTTATCCCGTCTACTGACTCAGAATATGCATTTCAAAAAGACCCCAAGATGATTCAACGGCACACTGAATATTTTTTTACCACTTCATCGGGGCATATTTTACATATCATATAATTCACCCATTTCAAGTGTACAGTTCAATTTTTAGTGAAGTTAGCAAGTTGTACAGTCATCGCCCTAAGTCATAAATCAACATAAAACATTTCTCTTGCCCCAGTGAGATCCCTCATGCCCATTTACTGTTAATCCCTGTTCCATTCCCATCCCAGGCAACCACTCATCTGTCTATAGATTTGTGTTTTCTGGATATCTCATATATATGGGATCATGCAATATGCAGTCTCCTGGGTCTTGCCTGCTTCTTGTATTTAGCATAATGTTTTTTGAGGTTCATCTGTGTTGTGCATTATCATTTCTTCTTATTGCCAAATAACATTCCATTGTATGGATAATACTCCATTTTGTTTATCTGTTCATCAATTGATGGACATTTTTTTTTTTCAGTTTTGCAACTATTATGAATAGTTCTGCTAAGAACATTTGTGTGCAAGTCTTTGGGCAGACAAAGATTTTCGTTTCTTGGGTAGATACTTAGGACTGGAATCACGGCAAATGGTAATGCACAATGAACTCTGCGAGGCACCACTCTGGGGCAATCTCTGTGTGTACTACAATCAGGATCACCCCATGTAATGGAGGGTGCATGGGCTGTGGAATTGTTTAGGTCTGGGTGAGGCTTGCTTCCATTTTGTGTAATGTGGGGCAAGTAACTGATTTGGTCCATGAAATAGGCTTACTAATAGTCCCGACTGCAAAGGGTTACCGTGAGATTTAATGAGATAGAAGGGCCATTTACAGACATTAGAGCCAGGGGAACCTAGATTAAAGGCTGATTTTGTTACCATTTTTGCCACCAACCCCCTCCAAGGCTCAATTTCTTTATCTGTAAAATGGTGGATAATAATACACTCCTTGTGAAGTCACTGTGAGGTCTAAATAAAGTAATGCATGTAATGATCTTAACATAATACTCAATAAACGTTAGCTTCTACTGTATAAAGCACCTGACTCAGAGTGGGTGCTCAGGAAATGTTGGGTCACTAAAAGATGGTTTCTCCATCTTGTATGTTTCCTGGGGAAGAAATGAATTAGGAG
Organism: Leptonychotes weddellii; assembly: GCF_054177405.1. Taxonomy (NCBI): domain Eukaryota; kingdom Metazoa; phylum Chordata; class Mammalia; order Carnivora; family Phocidae; genus Leptonychotes; species Leptonychotes weddellii. The sequence goes on from NC_138380.1 coordinate 46,401,110, forward strand.
GACTCACACGTTTACACATGCCCATGTTCTTTTGCTTGAGGTGGTATAATCGGTGTTTCTCATAAGTTAAACATGATATAGTCATGCATGATTAATAGACTCCAACCCCAAGTCCAGGACATGTGCCTGTGACCCTCAAGTTTCAGTTCTGGGACATGCAAATACGTACCGCTTGCTTACAGGCTCAGATTAGTTTAGGAGCCCCTTGAGCATCGTAGCTTAGAGATTCACCAGGTAACCAACGGCTGGCCCACTTGTGTAGCAGAGCACAGAAACAACCTGCGGCAGCCAGAGGGGTCATGGGTCAGTGAGCTTGACTATTTCTTCAGATAATTCTAAGACCAGCTTGCAAGGGGAAAGTGAATCCTGTCAGTGCTTCATCTAACCTCTGTTACCTAGACATATGCCTATCATGACCTGCCCTCTTCCTCAGTCTAATTTAAAGAACTCTTGCAAAAAGACAGGCACAGCAATGTCTAGAAACAAGAGCTTTTGCACACGACTCCTTCCTTAGATGACCTCTGGTGCCCCAGATCATCCTCACCCATCACCTCTGCTTGGGTGGCTGGAGGCTAAGTGACTGCCTCCCTCCCTGCAGGCAGAAAATCTCCTCAGTGAAACCATCTTGTACCTCTGCCAGTCAAGCTATGCCCACAGTCTGTTCTGGCTGTGAAGGCCTGTTCAGTGGAGAAGCGAGAGAATCTCTTTTTCCCACCTTTCCAGAAAGCCACTATGTTAGTCTGCTCCAGCTGCCATAACAAAATACCTCAGACTATATGGCTTAAACAATAAATTTATTGGGGCGCCAGGGTGGCTCAGTCGTTGAGCGTCTGCCTTCGGCTCAGGTCATGATCCCAGGGTCCTGGGATCGAGCCCCGCATCGGACTCCCTGCTCAGCAGGAAGCCTGCTTCTCCCTCTCTCACTCCCCCTCCTCGTGTTCCCTCTCTCGCTGTGTCTCTTTCTGTCAAATAAATAAAGGAGGCGGGGAAGTCCAAGATCAAGGACCAGCAGCATTTGTACTCTGGTGAGAGCTCTTGTCCTGGCTTGCAGATGGATGCCTCAGGGCACAGTGTGGGTGCTTGGGGCTTTAACATATGAATGGGGGGCACAATTCAATCCAAAGCAACCACTTAACAGAAGGACAGGTGAGAAAGATCCCATTGTTTGGTGAATATGACTGCTATTGCCTATTGGTGGGGGTGGGAATATGTGAGGCTGGGATGAGAAGCATCTGCCAGAAGACAATGTGGGTCGTCATTTAGGAGCTAAGACCCAAATCAACTGTGTTCACAGGGGTAAAATGATTATCATCTCGGACAGGGAGGCTGAAAGTTCAGAAGTGGCTATCATATCATCTTATGCATAAAAAAGGGAGGAAAAAAGCAAAACCCTTCCAATTCAGGCACCACGTGCTTAGTTTTCATTGTCTCTGTGACTGCCAGTGCATGGCCGTCTCTCAGCATTTAGCAGAAGTATTAACACGTATTAGATCTCTGCTGGGGCTTAATGACAGCAGGAATTATCCCACTTCTGAAGGCAATTATTTATCTGGTGACCTTTCACGAAGTGGCAAGTTTTCCTTCAGGATTTTTTGCAATGACTGATATTTCCAATAAACTTGGGCCTCTCCCCTCCCCCCAATCAATTGTTGGTATTTGAATGTCATGAAACTAAAAGCTGTGAAATTAATCCTGCTGCGCGAGCTATGAAAATGGGGAGCTGAGAGGAGGCTGTAGGTCCCTCTCATACAATATCGGTGCACCATGATGATACAGATTATGGGGAACATTACCCAACTTGAGGCATAACGGACTGCTGTGATGATGGGAACATGTGCTGCTGAGCACATAGTGTTTGTCTGGAAGGGTTAATGTCAATTTCTTCAAAGCCACCCTGCCATGATTCCTGGGTCATGCTGGAGGACTTATTTGCATTCACTTCCCCTATTGCCATCCCAATTAGCTGTGACACCATGGACAATTTCCTTGGCAATCTGTCCAGATCTAAGGGTGAGGGAAACAGGTGCCTGGACCAGCGCATCACACCATGCGGACTTCAGAGGTGCTATTATGTATTGGTCGGAAACATTGCTATCATTTCCAAGCACGCATGCTTTGGGGGACTGCATTTGTGTCTCTGTGATCAGTGGTGGCTGCTTTCAGAAACACTGAGAGGGAGGTTCACCATTCTCATCTGTGACTTACAGATGAGAATGCTCTAGGCAGAGAGTTTTAAAATGTAGATTTTATTATTATGCCGGTATGGCAAGGCCAACAGATCGGAAGATGACTGTCCTTGAAAAGAGCTGATTACACCCACAGATCCCCAGAGAAGGGGCCTGTGAGGAAGAACCAGGTCAGTCAGGATGCAGAGCGGAACAGGGGAGGGGAAATGTGAGCAAGACTGTGTTTTCCACAGGAGGGAATGGGCACAATAGGGTAAGCAGGCAGAGAGGCTTGGCTAGTTTGGATAATTTCAGAGGACTCTGAGGCATCGAGGCTGTCCCTGGTTGTCCAGTACCTGGTCCTGAAGTGATTAGAGCAGGGGGCTAGAGGCCAGAGTGTGAGGGCCCTTGGAGGGCTTAATAAGGAGGTATTTGGGGTGTGGGCTCTACAAAGGTTGGTTTGCATATGAAGGGCACACTGGCAGGTAAGTCCTTTATTATCTCTAGCAGTTGGCTAGCCCTGGGAGGGGCAATCTCTCCAGGATCAGCAAGGCCCCAGATGTCAAAGCATCGGTAACACACGGCTAATACACAGAGCAATGAGCTGCTATGCAGCAGGACTCACAGCTAGTCTGGGGCAGAATGACAATTGCAAAGCAAAATACAGAGGTTTCTGGTACCTAACTATGGAATCATAGTTTCAAGCTAAAGAAGGGACCTCAGGATCATCCTACTTTCCTATTACAGATGAGGAAATTGGAGCCCAGAGAGGGCACGTGGCCTACTCCAGGTCACAGGCATTTGTGACTTCATTCTCTGGTCAGTCCCTTTCTCTACTATCTTGCCTCACCCCGCTACATTTCAACATTATGACCCCGGGCCCGCACACGTGTGCCCCCTCACCTCTATGCACATGCACACAGGGGAGGTTTTCTCATTCTTTTATCCAGTTCCAGAGACATGCACTAGAGCTATGTAATGGATTCATTTTGGCTTGGGCCAGTGTCAAAGCAAAAGAAAATTGCTGGAAGAGATGCTTCATCAAACCATGCTGGGCAGCTATGTTTTAGAGAAAGGAACTCTACTGAAAATAGACAAACCTTGTGAAAAGAGAGCTTCACTCTTCCTCTTTTCACAAATTCACCCCGAGACCTCACATCCTTTTCATAATGTGGCCTCGAGTCTGTAACTTTTCCTTTGGTTCTACGATGGTAACCAGCATCTACTGTCTAGAAACTTCTTTTTCCCCCCAAGGTGAGAAAGTAAAACAAAGTTAGCAATTTGTAATTTTAGTTCGCAACTGAGTTTCAGATTTATAGCATGAGACACTTGTCCCCGAGCTTGGTCTGCATGGTCGGTGAACAGCTCGCTCAGTGGCTCTCGGCCTTGGATGCACATTAGAATCACCTGGGGACACTTTTAAAATACCAATGTAAGTCCCACTTCTCCAGATATTCTGATTTAATTGATCTGGGGTAGGACCCAGGAAATGGGATATTTTTTAATGCTCCCCAGGTGATCCTAATGTGCAACCAGGAATGAGAATCACTGAGCCAGAGGGATACAAATGTGACTGACAAAATCAACCAACGATGACAGAAAAAGGTGACAACCCAGATTCACCTAAGAAGAATGATCCCTAGGCCTGAAATACCGAAACCACTAGCCAGGTGATCTTTTCATCTCACACAGGATCCCCCTGCTCCTGTCATTCGACACAAAAGCTGATGATGGTGGAAAGAGCCCCATCTCCACCCTCTCATTAATTCCTGGTCATTTCCTGAGGAAATGAGCTCTACTGGGGCGTGGGTCATGTTCTGAGTCTCATGTCCCACATCTTGGGAGTCCACCCATAGGGTATCCCCGTATCTCCTACCGGAGGCAGGAGAGCTAGGATGAGCCACCACCACCATTCTACTACAATCACTAAATCACTAATTTAGTAGTCATGTTCTCTAGAGAAACAGAAACAAGAGACAGATGGATGGATGGATGGATGGATGGATGGATAGATAGATAGATAGATAGATAGATAGATAGATAGATAGGGATAGATATGAAATAAGGAACTGGCTCATGCAATTATGGAGGCTGAGAAGTTCCAAGATCAATAGCAGGCAAGCTGATGGTATAGGTTTCAGTTCAAGGGCAAGAGAAGACCAGTGTTCTAGCTCAAGCGGTCAGGCAGGCAGAGTTCCCTCTTACTGAGCCTTTTTGCTCTTTTCAGGTCTTCAGTGGATTGGATGAGGCCCACCCACACTAGGAGGGCAATCTGTTTTGGTTGGTCTACTGATTCAAATGTTAATCTCATCCAGAAATACCCTCAAAGGCACACTCAGAATAATGTTTGACCAAATGTCTGGGCACCCTATGGGCCTGTCAAGTTGATACATAAAATTAATCATCACACCCTCCTGAAAGCACTGGGCTCCCCCATGTGCATCTGCTTATCTCCAGTCATGCCTAATATAAACTTGATCAAAATGGGCTGCCTGGCAACTAACTATACCGCATTGTCCTAGGCCAATCACTCTCTCTCTCCCCTAAATGACAATTACATAATCTGTTCCTCTCTCCTCAAACCCCCAGCACTTTCTCCCCACTCCTCTCTCTCAGCTAATGACACTGCTTCCTATTGCCTTGAGAAAGTGGAAGCACTATGAGAACTTGCAAAAGTTGCCAGCACAATATCTACCCACCTGTCAGCATCTGCCCCTACGCATCTGCCTATATTGTTGTTCCTGCAAAGGAAGGCCCCATGGTCTTATCCATGGTCATCCCTCCTCTTTGGCCTGTTCCTAAACCCTCTCACCTACTGAAGAACATCACTCTAGCAGTTCTTCCTTCTTTTTTGCTTGCATCATGAATTTTCCCCTCTCTTCTGGATTATTTCCACCAGCATATAAACACATGTTTTATTTCTCCCCTCTAAACACATGCACACACATACACACATGCATACATATTTTCTCTCAACCCACTTTTATTTCCAGCTACTGCTCAATTTCTTTGCTTCCTTTTTATATGAAGGAGTTGTCTCCAAGTTCTTGCCCCTTGATATATAGAATTTATCCAATTAGGTAGATAGTTGGGCTCTTACCATCACCACCTACATTATTACCTCCAGTGGTCAATTCTCAGTTATCCTCTTATCCACCAGCAGTATTTGACACAGCCTATTTCTCTATCCTCCTTAAAACCCTTTCTTCCTTTAGCTTCTAGGACCACACACACTCCTCATTTCCCACCTACTGAACAGATGGTTCCTCCTTAGTTTCCTTTGCTGGTTCTCCCTTATTTCTCCTATCTTAGTCTTGGACTCCTGCCTGGACCCCTTATTATCTCTGTTTACACTCACTTTCTAGATATCTAGATCTCAGTCATATCATGGTTTAAATACCATGAGTGTGCTAACAACCTGCAAAATAAATTTCTGGTCTGGACATCTCTGTTGAACCTCTGAATTTAATGCTGAGCTGCCTACTTGAATCTATCCTTAGATGTCCAGTGGACATCTCATATCTAATGGGGTTCAAACCAAACTCCTGATCCTCCCTTCCTTCCAACCCTCTATTAGTTCCCTGGGTCTATTCTAACAAAGTACCACAAATTGGGTGGCTAAACAGAAACTCATTGTCTCACAGTTCTGGAGGCTAGGAGTCTGAAATCAAGGTGTCAGCAGGAATGGCTCCTTCTGAGGCTGTGAGGGACAATCTGTTTCAGTCTCTCTTCTAGCTTCTGGTGGTTGCTGGCAATTTTGGGAGTTTCTTGGCTTATAGATCTCTGCCTTCATCTTCACATGATGTCCTCCTTCTGTGTGTTTGTGTCCAAAGTTCATTTTTTTTAAAAGACACTATTCACACCGGATTAGGAGCCATCCTTCTCCAGTATGACCTCATCTTAACTAATTACATCTTCAACAACACTATTTCCCAATAAGGTCAGGTTCTGAGGTGCGAGGAGTTAGGACTCCAACATAGGAATTTGGGAAATGGCACAATTCAACCACAGCACTCTCTAGCCATACTCTTTGCTATTTTGGTTGATGGAAACTCCATCCTTCCAGTTATTTAGGTTGAAAACACTGGAATTATCCTTGAATCCTCTCTTTTTAATCTCCACACCTAATATATCAAGTTCTATTGGCTCTGCCAGATCCAGAATCTGACTATTTCTCACCAACTTCATCACTGCCACCTGATTCAGGCAGCCCTGGTCTCTCTTCTTCATCATGGCAGGAGTTCTACCCTTGCCTCCCACAGTCTAGTTAGTAGCCCTAATGCAGTGGCAAGAATGATCCATTTCTAATGTCCTTCAGATCATATCATTCCTCTGTTAAAATCCTCCAAATGGGATGACATCCACTTAAAGTAACAGCCTAAGTCTTCACCCAGGCCCTATATTGTCTGGCCCCTTTCTCTTCCTTGAATGTACCAGGAATTCTCATGCCTGCAATGTTTTCCCCCAGGCTTACTCCCTCACCTCCTTCAAGTTTTGGCTAGAATGTCCCCTTTCAGGAAGGCTTCTCCCAAACACTCTAATTAAAACCATAGCCCTCCCCTATTTATGGAGCTTATGGCAAAAGAAATGAAGCAGGGAACATGTGTGCCCAAGATATCCTGATTTCTGGTATAATTAACCTCCTATATGCAAATTATTTTAAGTAATTTGTTCTCAAACCTACCTGGTTTGTGCACAAACAAGCAAACATAAGCAGGTGCTCAGATCAGGTAAATTTTTTTCATGTCAAATTGTTTCTTCCTTCTAGAGTGAGCCAGCTCAAAACTGCTAGAATGTACAGCCATGAACTGGCAGTAGCCAATGTTGCATGAGATCATAAATCTTGCTCAAGGACAACATAGATAGCTCTGCAAGCTCATGCAACATTCATGGAATCTGGGACATTTTCAGCCTAGAGGGTCTTGAAGCCAGGGTAGTTGAGACTTGGTCTCAAAGGCAATGAAATTAATGTTTTTATACTCTGATCTCATAAAACACTGAAATCTTTGGTATGAGTTTAACAGAGAATTTTGGAATGCTTCTTGCAGTGTGAATTTCATATAGCCTTTGGCATTGTTAGGTTCCCCAAAACTCTAATAAATGTTCTGCCAACCAAGGATAGGAAGAGGGAATTCACTACTCCACCCTGCAGAACTTCTGACCAGGGGCTTCTTTCTCACCCTCACTCTTGGAGTCAGCAAAATCCCTCCCAGCTGCAACTGTTCTCCAATGGCTTGTTGTGCTTTCTAGTGCATACTCTTGCTTTTTCGGAGTTTCTCCTATTCTCAAATCTCTTGGACACCCTGATGCTTCCTTCTTTCCCTCCTCCTCCCATAAGCCCTCCCCCACCACCCACCCTGTTGCCCTGAAGGGTTTGTGAATGACGGAGGTTAGTCTTTACCTACTTGTATTTTGGGGTTTATGGGAGTGCCTCCTCACTGGTTTTATTGTAAATGTTTTGTCCCTCAGGTAACCATCCTCTATCCCAAACTTCCCTCTTTCATATCTTATGGTAGGATTTATTATCCAAAGGATAATTCCAATTCACAGAGGGTAAGGACCTTGCCTAGGGTCTCACAGCTTGTAAGCACTGGGTATGGGGTTTATGCAGTCTGTTTAACTCTCAGCTTTCTCTCTTTACATTGTGCAAAACTGCATCTCTTATTTATTTAAGATGGTTATTATTACCATTGGCATTGGATAAGTTGTTTACTCTCTCTAGGAAAATTATTTTTCTTCTGATTTATTCCCTTAATCCTTAACTTTATTCAACGTCTTCTATTGTTCTCCAAATCCATTTGCTTTTTGGAGGAACATATTCATTTTGGTGATTTTGTCAGTCACTTCTGTAAAACATTTCTAACTATTCTCCCACTTTCCAAAATTTCTTTCCTTTAACCTCATATCCAGATCTTACACTGCCTTTGAGACACAAGTGTAGGGACTTGAATATGACCAGTCTTAGATTCAAATCTTCGGGGGCGGGGGGGGGAAGGAAAAGAAAAAGAAAAAAAAAAAAGAAGCGGCATTGACTGGTATCTCCCTCCCTCCTTCAGCTCTGTCACTACATTTCCACTCGCCTGCTTGATTTCACACCATCTGCTCCATTAAGAGGAGGTTCTCAGTAGAGTTGTCACAAGCATTACAAAGCGTTAGCAACAGCTGGTTAAGCATATTTATGCTACAGCAGAAACATACATACAGAGGGTTGGATACAATAGCACAGTATGAACTCTTTTTTTTGGCACGGAAGAGTAATAGAAAACAGATGTGGTACATGATGTTTTAGTGCTAGAGACTAGCATGACCTGGGCGTATCTCAAAGGCAGTATAAAACCCAGATCCAGTCATGTGGAAATAAAAATCAGAGCCTGGACAATAGCAACTCTAAAAAATCTGGCAGAATGATAAACTCTAGGGATTGGGCAAGTTGATTAGATGTGAGACACTCAGAAAGACACTCACCTTCTCTGTGCCTACTTCCTTATCTGCAATGCCAACATAACAGCAGATACGTCACAAGGTTGAAATAAGGATCAAATGAGATAATAAATGTAAAGCACTTAGTTCAGTGTCTAGCACATAGTAATAACAGCTCAATAAATATTAGGCATGATCATTATTATCTTCCTCCTCATCATCCATATGTTATATGAGATTATTTCCATTGAAGTTTGTGGTAATTTGAGAGGAAGATATGAAACAATGAAGAAGAAAAATGTTTTTTTTTAATTTATCCATTCACTTAAGACATATTTATCACGTGTTTCACATGTGTTAGGCACAGTCCCAGCACTGAAGATACAGCAGCAAAAAAGAGAACGTTCTTGTCCTCATGGATCCTTTGTTCTAATGAAAGAAGACAGAAAATAAGCCAAGAGAAAAATTAATAAAATACACAAACAAAAATATCAGAATATGATACATATTCTACAAATACATGAAACAGATTGCTCTGACAATGACTAGGTGTATACTTTAATTTGGATGGTCTTGAATAATAAGCAAGAGGTCATAATGTGAAGTTCAGAAGGTAGAGCATCCTAGACAGAAGAGACAGCAGTGCAAAGGCCCTAAGGTAAGAAGAAGCTGTGTGTCTGAGGAGTAGAAAGGAGCCCAGTATAGAGTATAGGTGGGTAAAGGGGAGAGTGGTACTTAATGAAGTCAGAGAAGTAGGTAGGGCCAGGTTAAATAGGGCTTTATAAACCAGAGCAACAAGGAGTTTGAATTTTATTCTAAATGAGATGGGGCAACCAGAGTAGTTGATACTGGATTAGTTTTATCATAGTAAACAACTATATAAATGGTACTGGATTAGTCTTATCATAGTAAACAACCATATAAATATGAAACAGTGACTTTCAGATATTGAACAAGAGGCAGAGCAAAACTTCAATCCCTGAGAGAAGAGAAACACATGAAGTGAGTCTCCTGATCACCTTGGCTTCCTGGGTGGGTGCACTTTCTGGAATACACTGTAGAGATTTAGAGCATGAACAGAACATAGCAATCTCATTGAGCTGAGTAGGCAGAGATCAGAGTGTAGGGATACCAGGGCAGCTGGACATTCACAAGGCAGAGTGCCTGAAAGGAAGGAACTATGTAAAGAAGGATTCAAGAAATTTGCATTGGAGTCCTCTTAAGTCTTTGACCAAATATAAGACACAAATGCAAAGGGTAAGACCCTACAAGGTCTGGCTGAAGACAGATATTGGGGCACTGTGAGCTGAACAGAAATTTCAAAGGGCAAACAGTGCCGTAAAGGACAGATTGGACACTGTGTAAGGAAAAAAATAATAGAAACTAGTTATACTGAAGCACAGAGAGAAAAAAGCCTTAAAAAAAAAAAAAAGGAAGAGAGCCTTAGTGATGTGTGGGATATTATCAAGCAGCCTACCTTGTGTAATTAGAGTCCCAGTGGGAAAAAAGAAATATTTGAAGAAGTAACACACCAAAAGTTTCCCAGTTTGATAAAAAATATTAATCCACAGATCCAAGCAGCTCCAAAATCAACAAGCAGTGTAAACACAAAGAAAATCATACCCAAGCACATCACAGCCAAATTGCCAAAAAACAAAAATAAAGAGAAAATATTAAAAGCAGTCAGAAAAACAAAAACACATTACATGTACAGGAACAATGATAAGGATTAACGTTGTCTTCTTATAAGAAACAAGGCAAGCTAGAAGGCAATGGAACACCTTTAAAATGCTGAAAGAAAGAAAGTCACCTAGATGGCTGTACCAGCTTGCATTCCCACCAACAGTGCAAGAGGGTTCCCCTTTCTCCACATCCTCGCCAATACTTGTTGTTTCCTGTCTTGATAATTTTTGCCTTTCTAACTGGTGTAAGGTGGTTTTGATTTGTATTTCCCATGTGTCTGTTAGCCATTTGTATGTCTTCTTAGGAGAAGTGTCTGTTCATGTCTTCTACCCGTTTATTGACTGGATTATTTGTTTTTTGGGTGTTGAGTTTGAGAAGTTCTTTATAGATCTTGGATACCAGCCCTTTATCCATAATGTCATTTGCAAATATCTTCTCTCATTCTATGGGTTGCCTCTTAGTTTTGTTGACTGTTTCCTTTGCTGTGCAAAAGTTTTTTATCCTGATGAAGTCCCAAAAGTTCATTTTGCTTTTGTTTCCCTTGCCTTTATAGACATGTCTTGAAAGAAGGCACTGTGGCCAATGTCAAAGAGGTTACTGCCTATATTCTCCTCTAGGATTTTGATGGATTCCTGTCTCACATTTAGGTCTCCCATACGTTTTGAGTTTATCTTTGTGTATGGTGTAAGAGAATGGTCCAGTTTCATTCTTCTGCATGTGGCTGTCCAATTTTCCCAACACCATTTATTGAAGAAACTGTCTTTTTTCCATTGGATATTCTTTCCTGATTTGTTGAAGATTAGTTGACCATAGAGTTGAGGGTCCATTTCTGGGCTCTCTATTCTGTTCCATTCATCTATGTGTTTATTTTTGTACCAATACCATGCTGTCTCGATGATCACATCTTTGTAATATAGCTTGAAGTCAAACACTGTGATGCCCCCAGCTTTGATTTTCTTTTTCAACAATCCCCTGGCAATTCGGGGTCTTTTCTGGTTCCATACAAATTTTAGGATTGTTTGTTCCAGCTCTGTGAAAAATGTTGATGGTATTTTGATAGGGATTGCATTGAAAGTGTAGACTGTTCTGGGCAGCATAGACATTTTCACAATATTTATTCTTCCAATCCATGAGCATGGAATGTTTTCCCATCTCTTTGTATCTTCCTCAATTTCTTTCATAAGTGTTCTGTAGTTTCTAGAGTATAAATCCTTTATCGCTTTGGTTAGGTTGATTCCTAGGTATCTTATGGTTTTTGTTGCTATTGTAAGTGGAATCGATTCCTTAATTCTTCTTTCTTCAGTCACATTGTTAGTGTATAGAAATGCAACTAATTTCTGTGCATTGATTTTGTATCCTGCCATGTTGCTGAATTGCTGTATGAGTTCTAGTAATTTGGGGGTGGAGTCTTTTGGGTTTTCCACATAAAGTATCATGTCACCTGTGAAGAGAGAGAGTTTGACTTCTTCTTTGTCAATCTGAATGCCTTTTATTTCTTTTTGTTGTCTGATTGCTGAGGCAAGATGTTAAAAATACAGCTACCCTATGACCCAGCAATTGCACTACTAGGTATTTACCCCAAAGATACAGACGTAGTGAAAAGAAGAGGCACATGCACCCCAATGTTCATAGCAGCAATGTCCACGATAGCCAAACTGTGGAAGGAGCCAAGAAGCCGTTCAACAGATGAATGGATAAAGAAGATATGGATCATATATACAATGGAATATTACTCAGCCATCAGAAAGGATGAATACCCACCATTTGCAGCGACATGGATGGAACTGGAGGAGATTATGCTAAGTGAAATAAGTCAAATAGAGAAAGACAATTTTCATGATTTCACTCGTATGTGGAACATAAGGAATAGCATGGAGGACCACAGGGGAATGGAGGGAAAACTGAATGGGAGGAAATCAGAGAGGGAGACAAACCGTGAGAGACTCTGGACTCTGGGAACCAAACTGAAGGTTACAGAAGGGAGGGGGCTGGGGCCTGGGGTAATCAGGTGATGGGTATTAAAGAGGGCACATGTGGGATGCCTGGGTGGCTCAGTCGGTTAAGCGTCTGCCTTCGGCTCAGGTCATGATCCCAGAGTCCTGGGATCAAGTCCCGCATCGGACTCCCTGCTCCACGGGGAGCCTGCTTCTCCCTCTGCCTCTGTCTCTCTCTCTCTCTGTCTCTCATGAATAAATAAATAAAATCTTTAAAAAAAAAATAACAAAGAGGGCACATGTGGTGATGAGCACTGGGTGTTATATGCAACTAATGAATCGTTGAACACTATATCAAAAACTAATGATGTACTATATGCTGGCTAATTGAACATAATAATAAAATATATATATAAAACTAAACTGCTTCAAAAAGAAAGAAAAAAGTCACCTAGAGTTCTGCATCCAACAAAAATATCCTCCCCCCACCAAATGAAGGCAAAATAAAAATATTTTCTGATAAACAAAAGGTGAGAGAATTCATCAGCAGCAGCATTGTACTGTAAGAAGTATTTAAAGACACAGAAGTATTGCTGGCTTGGAGAGATAGGAGTAAGTTGGATAATTATGAGATAAGACAGGAGATGGGGGAGGGAGAAATAGAGGAAATATAAGAGGATCACAGTAATGCCTTCATCAGATTGCTAAGTCAAAATGTCCTTCAGGAAAATGAAGGAAGTAATACCAGATAGAAACTCATATATAGGAATGAAGAGTTCTGTTTATTATAAAAATGTGAATAAATGTAAAAGACTTCACCCCCCGTTAATTTTTTAAGAAATAATTGTTTAAAGCAAAATAATAAAAATATATCATAGAGTTTATAACATATGTAGTTGTAAAAATGTATGATAATAATTGTACCAAGGACAGAGGGGTAAGTGGAAGCATACTGTTGTAGATTCCCTATGTGTGAAATAGTGTAATATTTTTCCAAGCTAGATTGTATTGTTAATAGAGTATATCCAGGGGCGCCTGGGTGGCTCAGTCATTAAGCGTCTTCCTTCGGCTCAGGTCATGATCCTGGGGTCCTGAGATCGAGTCCCGCATCGGGATCCTTGCTCAGTGGGAAGCCTGCTTCTCTCTCTCCCACTCCCCCTGATTGTGTTCCCTCTCTCACTGTGTCTCTCTCTGTCAAGTAAATAAATAAAATCTTTAAAAAAAGAATAGACTATATCCATTGTAATCTCAGAGAACCCAATAAAAATAAATGAAAAAAAATGAAGTATAGCTAAAATGTCAATAGAGGAAATAAAATAATAAAAAACAATTAATAAACCTAAAAAGGCAGTAAAGGGGAAAAATGGAACAAACCCAGATAATATGGATAGAAAAAAGTATCAAGACGGTAATCTTAAACTCAATTGTATTAACAATTGTGTTGAATATAAATGGGCTAATTACTCCAATAAAAAGGCAGATATTATCAGACTGGATAAAAGATTGAGATTCAGCTATAGGCTGTTAACAACATATATGTTTTAAATATAAAGATACAGATAAATTTAAAATAAAGGAATGAAAAAATACACAATAGGAGCACTGGATATAAGAAAGCAGAAATAGGTACATTAATATCAGTCAAAGTAGACTTTGAGTCAAGGAGGATTAAAGGGATATTTCACAATAATAAGAGCCAATCCATTAAGAAGATATAATAAATTCTAAATGTGTATGCAAGTAATAACAGAATTTCAAAATACATGAAGAAAAACTGGAAGAACTAAAGGGATAAACAAATCTACAATTACAATTGGAAGTTGCTTTTTTTTTAGATTTTATTTATTTATTTAATTGACAGAGAGAGAGAGACAGCGTGAGAGGGAACACAAGCAGGGGGAGTGGGAGAGGGAGAGGCAGGCTTCCAGCCGAGCAGGGAGCCCGATGCGGGGCTCGATCCCGGAACCCCGGGATCATGACCCAAGCTGAAGGCAGTCGCTTAACCAACTGAGCCACCCAGGTGCCCCAAAATTGGGAGATTTTTAACACTTTCCTTTCAGTAGTTGGTAGAATAAGTAGATGTGTTATAATTGGAAGCCCTTGGCAGGTTTGGGCTAGGGCAAACATGATCTTATTTGATATATAAAGACCTCTCTGGTTGCAAAGTGAGGAATGAATTGTAGAGAATACCAGGAAAAAAAAAAAAAAAGAGGCTATTACAATAGACCAGGTGAGAATGATAGTGGTCTGAGCTAAGGTTGTAGTGATAGCACCAAAGAAAATGGACAGATCTGAATGTGCCCTGTTGAGACATCCACAACCAGCCAAGTACAAGAGCCTTCTGGGCATAAAGTTACTTAATCTTTGGCTCCAATTCTCACGCAGTAAAATTGGAACAAAGAACAAATTATTCTGCAAACCCAAATCTAGTGTGGTCCTGCCCACCCTTGGATATTAAATAAAAGCAGTCAAATTCAATGCAGATCAGGAGTAGATAATTCTGCTGATGTTAACACTGCCAAACCTTCATAGCAAAGATATTTTGAATATGAACACAGAGTCAAGATTACATTTTGAAGCTTGGTGCTTTCAAGAACACTTGAATTCCTAATTTTATAGCCGGCAACTGGCTTAGACATTCTTGACAGGACATTTCAGTAGGTACCTTGCCTATAATTATTTGTGCTGGGTCCACCTGCCCATCTTTATTCTTCATCAAGCTTTCAGGTAGGCAAGTGAGCTGTGAATGGACCTGCCAGGGTGGGCTACTGAAGACTTGAGTATGTTGGGTAGAGGCCTTTCCTAGTTCCGGTTATCAGCTGATGCTCAGAAAGGATATCACAGGGCATAAACTCCACTCTTGTTCACAAAGAAAAGATGTAGCCCTCTCAGACTGAGACCTGAATACAACTCCACTGCAATTTATAGGTATTTACTGAACATTTTTGTGGGGCCTGGGCCCTTGTGTATACTAGGCTATGATGACAGAATGGTGAAAAGCCAGAATATTCCCTGTTCTCATGAAGTCTACTATTGAAAGAGAGGGAATAGACATTAAGCAGTTAGTCAAGCAAGTAAGTAACAATAATTATGCCACAAGTGATGAGAGAGAGGCACTTGACAACACATAACGTTACTGTGGGCAGTTAGGGCAAGTGACCCAGAGGAAATGACCCTTAATCAGAGAGGAACCAGATGAGGATAGGGGAAATGAGCATTCCAGGCAGAGAAAGTGCAAAGATCCAGGGAAGGGAAGAACAGAGTATTCAAATGGTTGCAAGTAAGCCATAAGACTAGACTAGAGAAACAGAGAGAGGTCAAAAGAGGCTGCAGGACTGGGTAGGAGCCAGACCATGAAGGGATTTTATTTCCTATGAACAGTGGAACAGTTGGAATCTAATATAAAGCTTTTAGCTTTAATACAGTATATTAATGCACTTTAATATAGTGTAATTAATACACTTTAATACAGTATATTTAATACATTATAAGAGAAGGTTTCAACGATGGAGATCTGGGAGCTTAATTTATTGTTGCAAGCCAAAGTTTGAAATACATTCATCCTGGGCTTTAAGATTCACAGAAGATCACCACAGGGCCCTGGAGTACCAGTAGTACTCTGTAGAGGGTACCAGTACCTTGTGGAGGCAGAAGGCCAGTGGTCGATTAAGATTGAAGCTTCAAGCTAGCAATGGTTTGGAGGAGCCTCAGACCCCATATCTCAGGAGCTGAAGGAGCCACCTGGAAAACAAGACTGCACTGCCCATTGACACAACGTCCTCTATCTTTGATCCAATTACTGAATTAGAAAGGGGAGTGTTTAAGACAAATGGAAGTTTTTAACATTAATCACCATCTAATGATGGCAAAGCCTGGGAGATGTCAGGTTCCATTTGATAGACTTAGCCTGAAAGTGATATGTACACTGACAGTTGAGGAAATTAGTGGTTTGACTTTATGGAGGACTGACAGGATAAACGGACTCTGACAGGCGAAATTAAGAGGAGGATGTTACAGAATGTAAAATACCAACTTCATATTTTGAGTGTAATGCTTTAGAGGTTTTTGGTACTGGTTTCTAAGCCTGCACATATGCTTAAATAAATGAAAATTCAGGAGAGGACACTGCCTTGAAGAGATTACATTATAGCAGGGCAATGAATAAAAAATTTACAAGTGACATCTTCCAACCATGTACACTTTTTTAAAAAATGCACAGATTTATAAATAGAATCAGATAAAGTAAGGCAAAATGAAACAATTTCAGGCTTATATTTTCAATTTTAGTGTACATGTAAATTTCTTGAGGCAGAATCTGTCTTATACATTTTTGCATTCCTAGTGCTTAGCACATTGAAGAGTATACAACTGGCACTCAATAAATGCTAATTCCAAAAATGTGCAGCATATCATTTACCATATCATTACCATTTAATACAATGTATTAAATATACTGTATTAAAGTGTATTAATGGGTAATAAATTATTTTTACATACAAAAATGAATTGCAGGATTCCATGGAAAACACACTTCACTAAACTATTAACCTGCAGGATAATGTGGATAAAATGTTTTAATCAGGACGATACAGTATTTTTCAGAGTCAACAATGTGGAACTAATTTAATTACTAGTTTTTCTGTATGAAAAAGATATGCTGTTCCCATTTCCCCCTCTTTATTGTTTCCAGTATTATTTTCAATGTGATCAATTCCTTTGCTAAAAGAGAAACTCTTATAGAAAAGATGTGATTCATTGAGTTTGTGTCCCTATCAGATTTTATTCTTTATAGTTTTTGCACGTGTTTCCTTTTGAGGCCATTATTTGTACCAAATCCAATTCATCCAGCTTACACTTTACAGATCTGAACTTTGACAAGGATACGATTTCCATCAGTTTTTAGTCATAATAAATTTCACCATGTGCAGTTTTAACTACTGTCAGTTTTATTTTGTGTTGATTATTTCTTCTAATAATATTCATTATGAATTGGAGGAAAATCCATCAAAAAATTGCAAACAATATTGTAAAATGTAGAGATGTAGAGAGGTCAGAGCTGTAGTTAGATGGGAGTGGTGTGAATGAGTATGAGATGAGACAGGAGATGGGAAAGAGAGAGGCAGAGTACAAGGAAATAATACCTTCATCAGATTGTTAAGTCACAAATGTCTACCTTCATTAAAGGAAAAGTTTATTATTTGAGCTCTCATGCTTGCACATTTTGTTGAGGATAAAGTTTACCCTATATTTTCACTAAGTAAAGAATCACATTAATCTGCTAAGAAATTTCATAAATGCTGAATCACAATCTTCTTGCAAAACTTTATAATAGCTCCTTATCTTGAATAGGATCCCCTTTCTTTTTCTTTTTATTAAGATTTTAAAGTAATCTCTAAACCCAATATGGGGTTCGAACTCACAACCCAAGGATCAAGAGTCGAATCCTCCACCAACTGAGCCAGTCAGGCACCGCATGAATAGGGTACCTCTTCCGAAATTCATCTTCCAAACATAATACTTTAAGCACATTTCAGAAGTGAGGATCTGGCCTTAAAATGCAGGAGCCATTTACCTAAGGCTGGAGACAGAGCCTGAGAGTCCTCATGCACCACTTTCCATTCTTATCCATTAAAATACTCATTTTCTGGGAGATTGATATGAGGCATTACCTTTTCCACATATTTTTGACCACAGACTTCTTTGTGAAATGTCTACACAATCATTTGCCCACTTTTGTCAAAAGTTAACTGCCTTTATTAATTTGTAGGTGCTCTTTATATTTTTACATATTAATCTTTTGTTTATCACATGTGTTGCAAATATCACCTCCCAAGCTGTGGCTTGTCTTTTCATTCCCTCTCTGGTATCTGTTAATGAACAGAACTTTGTAATTTTAATATACTGAAATTCAACCATTTTCATTTAAAGATTCTTTAAAAAATACTTTTCTACTTTAAAGTCATGAAACTCTTTCTATAGTATGTTCTTTTTTTTTTTTTTAAAGATTTTATTTATTTATTTGAGACAGAGAGAGAATGAGAGAGAGAGAGCACATGAGAGGGGGGAGGGTCAGAGGGAGAAGCAGGCTCCCCGCCGAGCAGGGAGCCCGATGCGGGACTCGATCCAGGGACTCCAGGATCATGACCTGAGCCGAAGGCAGTCGCTCAACCAACTGAGCCACC
>NC_138380.1:46419993-46440041 GCF_054177405.1 Leptonychotes weddellii
CACCTGTTTTCTTGGGACCTTAGGGTTGCTGTCCTCTTGTTTTCCCAGCCTGTCTTCTGCGGGAGGGGCCTGCCGTGCTGTGACTCAGGCAACCCTGTTTGGGCGGAGTTGCCCTGCGCCCTGTGGTGGGGGATGGGCTCAGTGGGAATCTTTGGGGTTTTTGTTCTCTGGCGCCTTTCCCTGGCGGCTTTCTGCATCTCTTCCATGAGTCAGAGCAGAAGAGACTGTTTCCAACCCTCTGCCTCAAAGCAGGGAGACCTCAGTCTGTTCTTCAGTGAGCTCTCCAGGCCACACTGTCTCCATTTCTGTCCGTGCTGCTATAAACTGCAGCGTCCTGGGTTGTGCGCCCCTCCGCAGAGCTCCCAGTCCTGCCTCCAGGTCGGGGCACGTCTCTGCCCTTTGTCTTCTAAAACCGCCAGCCGGTCCCAGTTCACGCGTGCGAACCCCACCTCTTGGGGTTTCCACCCCCCGGGCGTTGCAGTTCACGGGCGCGACCCCAGCACACCGGGTTTCCATCTCGGAGGCTGCAGTTCTCGTGCGCCTGACCATTGCTCTGGTTTCTGTCCGGGGGAGCTCGGTTTGCGTGCGCGTGACCCCGCTGGTCTGGTTTTCCACCCCGGGGGCTGCCCTAAAGTCCTTTCCCGACGCTACCGGTCTGTGAGTCTGTGCCCCATCCGCAGCGCACGAGGCTGTCACTCACTGGCGGTGTAGGATTCCCCACGTCCAGGCACCTTCCCGCTTCCCCTTTATCCTCCGATATCTCTAGATTTAGTTTTTGACCTCTATAAATGCTGCAACAAAAATTTTATGCCAGACTTCTTGTTAAACAGACAGATTTAACCTGTGTGTCCTTGCCAAACCCACTGAAATCACAGTAAATGGGTTGTTGTAAAGGTGTAAGCCCATAAGGACAAAGGATAAGAGAGGTGATATCAATGAAGTGGTTAAATGACATCGAGCTTGGCAGACCTCAGAAGATGAAGGAAAGCCAGGGTGCAGTCTGGTATACACTGCACGGCGTCTAGAGGCTCAGGAACAGGTGGTATCAGGTGCCCCTGGATGTGAGAGGACAGGTGGAACTTAAAAGGAGTAGAATTGTATTAGTGTCTGGTTGAGAAGCAGTTAAACATCTGGATTCTCTCCCCAACTTCATGTAGCTTAAAATGACTACCAATCCCCCACTCTGGGTGAAGACTCAAAGTTTGTTCTCTGGAGTGGGTAAATCAGAGGGTCTTTAGACTGAGGGACGCTAGAGAATTAAGTAAAAGGTTACATTCTAAATTGCTCTGTTCCTCTACTAGTCTCTAATAATGTCTGGAAGCTAGATGTATTCTAACCAGTTGAACAACTAGAAGTTTTCTGTCTGGGGAATGTAATCAGCCTGAAGAAAAGACGTAAAGGTACTGATACCAACTGATCCCCAAATGAAATAGTCCTGCCATATCAAATGATAAGCTCAAGGGCAAAGAGCTTTGAAAAGGCATTTGAGTATCTCATTCTTAAATGTAGCCCAAAATAATCCTGTACATGAAAGAGAGACCAAAAACAACTAGTATGAAACAGAGATTAGGCAAAGAGGAAAGTTTAAAAAAAAAAACCTATCCTCAGATAACAATGTTGTATTTACAAAATAAGATCAAGATACTATTTTTAAAAGGCCATTTAGATAACAAAAAAGGGGAGACTCTTAGAAAGTGAAACATCAGAAATTACAAACTCAAAGAAGAAGTGGAATCTCCCCCCAAAATGGAGCAAAAAGTTAAAGACATGGAAAATAGGATTGCAATGAAGATTTAAAAAGTTAATACTTGTTAAGTGGTTAGAACAGTGCCTGGCACATAAAGAACCAATATAAAAATGATAATAATAATTCTAGAAAGAGAAAATGGAAGGAAAGAAATCACCAAAGAAATAATTAAAGAAAATTTCTCAGAACTGAAGGATATAAGTATCAATATTGAACAAACCACCAGAGAGCCCAACATAATGAATGAGGCACATACCATTGTGAAATTTCTGAATTCTTGGAACAAAGAGAAGAATGTTCCAGAAGAAAAACACAGGTTTTGTACAAAGGATTAAGAAGTAGAATGTTATTGGACTTCTCAACAGCAATATTGGAAGCCAGAAGATAATGGCTAGCATACCTTCAAAATTCTAAAGGAGAATATTTCCAACCTAAAATTTCCTACTCGGTATACCAATTAAATATGAGGATAGAATAACAATATTTTCCAGAAATCAAATATCCAAATATTTCCTTGAATTTATTCTCAGAAGCCTGCTGGAGGACATACTACACCAAATGAAGGAGAAACCTTACATAAAAAAAAAAAAAAGACATTCTTGACCTCCTCCTTCTACTCCTCCTTCTCACTGCCCCAACTCCCACCATTGCATGGCCAATTGAGTGTTGTTTTTATTTCTGTTTCAGCAACCTAAGATTCCATTGAGTTTTGGCAGCCACATCATATTCCGTAAATTAGTTTTCAACACAAATCCTCAAGTCTTCTGCATACCTGCTATTGCTAAACCGTACACTCCCCAACCGCCAACATGCACACCAGGTACCTGTACTTAAATATCCCAAACTTGGGGCACCTGGGTGGCTCAGTTGGTTAAGCGGCTGCCTTCGGCTCAGGTCATGATCCCAGGGTCCTGGGATCGAGTCCTGCACTGGGCTCCCTGCTCGGCAGGGAGCCTGCTTCTCCCTCTGGCTGCCTCTCTGCCTGCTTGTGCTCTCTATCTCTCTGTCAAATAAATAAAGTCTTTAAAAATATATATATACCAAACTTGGTGATTTGTATCAATAAATTCCCTGGAAGGTACTGTGAGTCCTGGCTTGTTGTATCTAAGTGCAGGATCTTCTATCTATTATTGTTAAAATTCATCTTGTTAGATTGATCCCATTTCTCCAGCTTGTCATGATCTTTTTGGATTCTCATTCTATCACCCAATGCATTTGCTATCCTTTCCAGACTCCTGTCATCCACAAATTAAATCAATGTGCCCTCTAAACTTTCAGCCAAGGCATGGATACAAATGCCAGACAAACCAAGGCTGCATTGTCCAGGAGTTCATCAATCAATGCCAACAGTTATCCTGCCAGTTATGAATTTCCCTAACTCTCATGGGAGGTGCTCCTGAAGATAGAACCAGATCTGTACCCAGAAACCTTATACAGTCATTATTATGGAGTATCTGGTTTCTCTGTTCCCAACACTACTCGTAAGAATTGTGCACTTTTAAGCCCAAGCAAATAAATAAGTCCTTTGAATAAGGTGAGCAGTCAGTACATTTTCTTAGCCTCAGTTCATGAAAACTGGCTACAGAGGAAATACAGGAGAGAAGAATCTCATATAGTAGTTCTGTTGTAAAGAAAACCTAAAGTGAACTTTGCCTGTAGTCACTATTACCCTTAAAAACCGTTTAGGAAAGAACCACGTTGGAGACCATCTCAGTCTTGGTAAGATCACCAACACCTGTTCATCCAATTCCCCAGAGTAGAATTTGTTTAAGTTACACATGGATAGGATGGCTGTTTGGTATTACCACATTTAGACAAAACTGTCGAGAGTGTGTAGATTTCTGAAGCCTGAGGCCAGAAGGTTAGGGCGTTTAGAGGGGGACAGTTCCTCAAAATAAGGTCACTAGCCTTATAATCTGATATCTTAAGGGGATTCAGGGCTGCCCATTTTAGCAACAAGAAAGTGTCCCTCATAATCTAGATCTGTTACAGTTTAATTGCTTGTCTGCCTTGGGGAATTATTGGGTGTCTAGATCTGTTCTTTGAAATTACTATGCATCATTGCCCCTGTGTCTTATAAGGTTCAGAAGAGAGCAGGTCAAAAGGAAGCTGGGATTTTAGAGTCCCCCCCTCCCCCCCACCATATAAAAAATGCCAAGGAGAAGTCATTATTCCTTTCTTGCCTCTCCTGGCTAGCAACCCTTAGGCAGGAGGAGAACTCACCTTAAGAAAGGAGAGTCTGTGGGCTTGTCTTCCGTAACAGGGAACTGCAATAATACAACCAGGGATGTACTGAAGAGTGTGACACTCAGTGCCATATAGATGTGCTTATCTAATGCACTTGGTAAACTTCTCTGAAAGAGATGTGGGCAACTGTAGAATCCTTGAGCCTGTGAGATTGTGAACCTAATTATCTAATTTCTAGGAGGTTCACAGACCTTGTCATTATGCTTGACCCCAAAAGGAAGGTAGAGATTGCTGGTCTTACAGCATACTCATCACCGTAGGAAGAGAATACTATTTTTAATTCAGAAGTCCCTTTGGGTCAGGGCCTGAGCCAACTATCAATGTATAAAATAGTAACCCAGGCTTCAGATTCCTGCACAGGTGATGTTCCCAGACAGAGATGCACATTACTGAAAAACTGGACTTAATGTGGTCTTTGGCTGCATGATGCAAGCACTTAGATTTAGTAATTTACAGAATTGAGTACTCATATTCAAGAGCTTTTAATAGAAATGGTACAATTAAATGACCAAAGTTTCAGCAAAGCATTTTAAATCTGCATTTAGATGCAGCTTGAAACCAAACAAAGGATAAAATCACACTTGTGATTTTTCACGTGCTAATATTAACTGCTTTCGTACATTTTAAGCTGTGGCAATAGACTTTGTACTGAAATCTAAAACTATATTTTTAAGTATACTCAGGGCCTTGTCACTGTGTAGTTTAGTGGCTTCCAGAACTTATTGATCCCATAAAGTCAAAACAAATTTCTTTTTTTTTATTTGCCTCAAGGCACTTAATCTTCCATTAAAGGGGACCAGTTATCAAAATTGACTATAAAGAGCTTTAAGGCTGAATTAAAATTGCACCAAGTAAACAATTGTGTCATTATATTTGTTAGAAGGCAGTCACCACCTGGCTTATCCTGCTTGTGCTTTAGGGACCTGGAGTTATAGGGTAATTTTTCTAGTGGAATTTTTTTTTTTTTTTTTTAGATTTTATTTATTTATTTGAGACAGAGAGAATGAGAGAGACAGAGAGCACATGAGAGGGGGGAGGGTCAGAGGGAGAACCAGGCTCCCTGCCGAGCAGGGAGCCCGATGCGGGACTCGATCCCGGGACTCCAGGATCATGACCCGAGCCGAAGGCAGTCGCTCAACCAACTGAGCCACCCAGGCGCCCTCTAGTGGAAGTTTTTAATCACACTGTCATCTTCTATCCAAGCCATCTTGTTGAAACATAACATTTCTGACCCTGGTAGCATCATGGGAATTTGAAAGAGAATATAAATTTGCTTTTTCTGACTTTCCTTATTGGTTCAGCAAAAAGCAAAATTAATTTTGTATGTATTCATGGATTAAAATATCAAACTTCAAAAATCTTTGTCCCTAGAAGTGGGAGAGCAAGATGTAAATTAACAAAAATCTCCTGATACTCTTATGCATCTTATTCACCAATAGAACTCCAGCCAAAGGATTATGGCCAACATTTACGGAGCAATTACTTCCCATGCCAGGCTCTGTTAATGCTGAATTGGTATTGTCACTTAATCCAGACACTAACTCTGTGAGGTGTGTTTTATTATTACATCCATTTTACAGATGAGGAAACTGAGGCATAGAGCAAATAAGTTATACTTTTTAAAAAAAGTTATTACTCTTGGGACACCTGGGTGGCTCAGTCAGTTAAGCGTTTGCCTTCTGCTCAGGTCATGATCCCGCATCGCACTGGGCTCCTTGCTCAGGGGGGAGCCTGCTTCCCCCTCTGCCTGCTTTTCCCTCTGCCTGCCGCTCCCCCTGCTTGTGCTCTCTCTCTCTGACAAATAAATAAATAAAATCTTTAAAAAAAGGTTATTACTTTTTTTGGAAATATAACATGTTTGTTTTACTTAAAAACAAAACAAAACAAAACCCAGACCACCAGACCCTTTCCCCCAAAGGGCCCTTGACAAAGCTCTTGGGAAAGGCCTGGCTTCAACCAAGCTGGGGCTGTGGGTGCAGAGCTAGCTTGAGGCCAGGTGTATGACTGCAGCATTTGTGTTCTAACATATTCCTTCTGGAACAGTCTACCTATGAAATAGGAAGATCCTCACCTAGCCCTTTGACCCAGTGACTATAAAACCCAGGGAATGGATTGGATGAAAATAGTGTATTTTCAAATCCCAAATTCCCTCTTGAATTCTGTTCCTGTTCCTTACATAGGTTTTGAAGAGACCTTGGACAAGCAAGCAAGCTGAGCTGCTCCTGTTTAAAAGAGATCTTTTTTCATGAGTGCTACATATAGGGAAATAAAAAGGAGGCACAAAATGCAAAAAGCATTTAGGCTATCTCCTCTGCTTTTAAAGTCTTTCTAAAACAGACCCAGACTCCTTTATTTATAATGACACTTGGTATAAATGACCTTTGGGCAATTTGGCTTTTGTAACCAGAGGATTGTGGGGCTTTTCCATTTGGCTTTGCTCTCCCCTCGTTTTCCTCCCTAAAAAGGAAATGATGAGATATGTTCTCTTTATTCTGAACAAATCTAAACTCTCTAAACAAGCCATGCTCAAGCTGTGCTGTTGATATTTGGCTTCAGGAACTCAGCTGGTTGGTGGAGCAGCTTCTCATTTTATTTGATAGAAGGCAGAAGCAGTGGTGGGTAGTTTGCTCAGGGAATCCTTTTACATTCTACTTGGAGAGCAGCTCACAGGTTAGGATGTTTAAACAGTTGCATTGAGAACGGTGCAGCACTTTTTAGCCAGGGGGCTTGATGATGGCGTCAGCAGGAGGCAAATCAGGTTCCAGCCTTGGACAGGTCATTCCAAGTCTGAAAGAACTGTCTTCTATGTTGTGCAAAACGTAGTTGGATACTTGGAGTCTTCTAATCTGCGTAAGTTTGCACTTGGGAGCTAAGATAGAGGAAACATTCAAGAGACTTTATTTTCTGAGTCCTGAGTTTTCTTCAACTTTTTTGTTTGTTTGTTTGTTTGTTTGTTTGTTTTAGCTTAGAAGGAACTTCAGGGCTTATCTAGTCCATCCCTGGACAGAGAAAAGAATGCCTCCAAGTTAGAGACTTTGATCTTCAGCCTTTTCTGGGAGAAGAGGTTTAAGCTCTGAATACCAGCTTGATCATCAAGAATACAACTTCTCCTGAATTTGTTGCATCAGCCAACATTCCCTGAGCATATACCGTATGCTCTGTACTGCTTGGTTCTAGGGATGTGACGATGACAATGACCCGCTTCCTCTATTCTCTGAGAAAGGAGGTAGTTAGGTATGATTTAGCTTGTGTTCGCAAACTAGGGCCAGCAGGGTAACTCCTGTTGGAACCCAGCCACGCTCATTTGTTTATGTATGTCTATGGCTGCTTTCACAATATAATGGCAGAGTTGACTACTTGTGACAGAGACTATATGGTCTGCAAAGCTGAAAATATTTATGGTCTGGCCCTTGACAGAAAAGGTTTGCTGACACCTGATTTAATCCCTCATCCTTTGGGGTTTCATTAACAGCAGTGGTTAGAAACTAGTGGCTGAGAGATGAGTTTGCTTTGGCAAGCAGTGTGTTTTAAAAAGCAGGATCTGAATGTCTCTACAGGAGACTCTAACCCTCCTGCTTTCCTAAGCTGAGCCACCTTCACATTTAGGCTCTCTCTGTGGCTCCTGAAGGTGTTTGAGTTCAAGAGCCTGGATTCAGAGCAAGACCACTTAAGATGGAGAGAATGAAGAGTGGTCTGTCTTCACACAGCTGCAGGGCTCAGGCTTGACCCAGGGACATTCTTTTTTACTATCAGTAACACTCCCATAACAAAATCTTCAGGCACTGAGTTATAGAAGGGAGGGAGTAGACAGTCCAGTAGAACACTCTTGACCCCAGATGTGGGTATTTATTGGCCTTCTGAACCTGGAGCAGCACCAGCATATAACAGATCCTATCTAAATACTGTTGAATGAATCAGTGCAAAGCAGAGAAAATAAATAATGACACTTTTTAATTGGTGATGAAGAAGTTGAAATTACCTCATTGTGTTTTCCATAAATTTTTAAATACTCCTTTAATGATATAAAAGCACATTTTTGTTTAGGAAATTTGCCCAAGATAATGAAGAAGTCCTTGTGGTTTGAACAATTAATATAATCAGTTTTATTATCAGCACATGAATATCTTCAGTAGTCACTAAAGAGAAAGGCTAGGAATTGGGTAGATGACAATTCTGGCTGGGTCTTCCAAAAAGCTGCTGGATCAACTTTTAACTAACTTTTAACTTTTAACCCTTGGCTGGTCCAAGTGTTCCTACTTATAGAAAGATGTCAGTGATTGAGAGATTACCACTATTACTCATAGGTGATAGAAATCAGCTTTTCATGATGTATAGAAAATATAACTTCATATCACAAAGATAGAATCCAAAGAAGCTATGAAAGATCCCATAGTTACTTCTCTGTTGGAAGGCAACATTCCCACCTGAGCTATAGTAGACAAAATGAGTTCATTCTATTTAAAATATTATATTTTGTAAATGGTTTAACACCCTTGGCAGCTAGCATTTATTGAATGCTTACTATATAGCAGGAACTATGCTAATAGCTCTTTGTGCATATTTAATTTAGTCATTGCTACAAACATGAGGGAGATTGGATTATTATTTTCATCTTATATATTTGGAAACTGAGGCAAGTTCAGAAAGATTAAGGTACCTGAGGTTGTACATTATTTATTGACAAAAACAGTCTACTTCTAACTCCAAAGCCACTTAGCTACAGAACTGCCAATCCAATAACTTGCTGCAATAGTCCGTGTTTAATCATGTTTATCACCTTTTCAATACAAAAATTCTAGCTGGAAATACTGCCTGGGCCATATATTGCAGTGGGATTTTCAAAGCAGTTCTTAACCTAGGATCCATGGATACCCTGCACGTTTATAAGTGCTTTAAGGACACTGCAAAACCCAGACATTTTATGCAAGCTCTGTGTGTATGTATGTATGTGTGTGTGTGTTTTATGTGCATAGGTGAGCATTCTCTCAGGGAAGAGCTTTAATTGAAGTTCAGGACCCAACAAAATGTCAAGATTAACATACTTTCTTAATAATTCAATTGTTTTTTCATTTACTCAGTAAAAATTTCCTGAATATCAACCCTGCAGCAGGCACTATGTAGGGAGATGCTAAGATGAATGATGCATTAAGGTAAAAGCCCTTTCTGTCATTTATTTTGCAATTAACCTAGCATAAGGAGGCCCTTCATATCTTTCCTCATTCATAGCTCCAGAGTCTGACTTATATCATGCTTTAACTTACAATTTAAAGCTCAATAAAAAATTAATAATGCTAAATATGTTCATTAGTAAATTATAAAACATTAGAGACATGATTCCCTACCAAACAAGTAAAAGAAGCCTTAATCTTTTCATTAATTACATAATTATTCAATTTTTATTGTATTGCCTCAGTTTTCTCAAGGTCATCAGTCTTTGAAAAAAGTAAACAACAACAAAAAATGTTTTTAGCAATAGGATTGAGTCTTTCCATATCAAATTTGCTTTTCAGGACTCTTTTAGTGTCAAGTGACAGAAACCCAACCTTAAATAATGACATGGATTTATTTAGTCACACAGCTGAAGCACTAAAGCCCATTTCATTTTAGGAATGTGTGAGTCCAGAGTTCAAACAATAATGTCAAGCTTCATTTCTCTGTCCATCTTTTGAATAAGCTCTTGCCATATGGTGAGAAATAGCCCCAGACCCTTATTCTATCAACTTAGCAACCTCAGCAGAAAAATAATCTTCCCCAATCTCTCAGCAAAGAAGTCACAAGCAGTGTTTGGATTGACCTGGGTTAGACATGCTCAATGCTAAGCCAATAAGTCCAGTAACTATAGTCAAGAAGCACCCAAGGCCAGGATCATGTGTCCACTCTTGGAGCTGGGGTGGGGGAGAGAAATTGCTCCACTCAAATAACATGGTATCTTATAGATCAGAAAGCTCCTATTACCATAAGAGAGGTGAATGGTGTCTGATGGACCAAAATCACAGATGCCCATCACACCAAAATATGTGTTCTCAGGAAACTGCCTATCAGGCTGATAGCATGTTCTTTACTCAATGATAAATGTTCTTTACTATGTACCAGGCATTTTTCTAGGCACTAGAGATACAGGAAAACAAAACAGGCAAAGATCCTGCCTTCATGCGGCTTATATTCTAGTTAGGAGAGAAAGTCAATAAAGAAAGAAAATAAGCGGGGCGCCTGGGTGGCTCAGTTGGTTGAGCGACTGCCTTCGGCTCAGGTCATGATCCTGGAGTCCCGGGATCGAGTCCCACATCGGGCTCCCTGCTCGGCGGGGAGCCTGCTTCTCCCTCTGACCCTCCCCCCTCTCATGTGCTCTCTGTCTCTCTCATTCTCTCTGTCTCAAATAAATAAATAAAATCTTTAAAAAAAAAAAAAAAAAAAAAGAAAGAAAATAAGTAAATTATATAGTAAGGCAGAAGGTGAAAAGCATTATGGAGAGATAATAGAGAAAGAGTAAGATAAGAGAGAGGTATAGAGTTTATCAGAGGAGAAAGGGGGATTCAGTGTTAGCATGGTCATGAAGTCTTCACTGGGTGACTCTGAACAAAGACTTGAAGTCAGTGAGAGATGACAATATAGATATTAAAGGGTTTAGAGGTCAGGCAAAAAGGAAACAGCATGTGCAAAGGCCCTGATAGGAACATCTATGGCTTACTCAAGATATCACAGAGGCCAGAGTACCTGAGATTGAGTGATCAATGGGGAGAATATTAGGAGATGAGGTCAGAGAATAATGGCATGCCTTGAGAGGACTGGTTTTTACTCTGAGGGAAATAAAAAGCCAATGTAGCATTTTAAGCAGAGTTAAACTTTTTGAACAGGAATTCTCTGGATGCTGTGTTGAGAACAGGCAGAGTAGGGGGCCAGGGCAGAAGCAGGCAGGCCAGTTAAGAGGATTTGGCAATAATCTAAGTGAGAGATGGTGACTTGAACCAGGATAGTATCAGTGTAGGTGGTAAGTAATGACCAGATTTTGTAAATATGTTAAAAATAGAACTTCTTGTCTATGCTATCTGATTTCAATGTGGGAATAAGAGAAAGGAAAAAAGTCAAGCTCAATGCCAAGATCTTTGATATTAACTAAGGTGGAGCAGAGTAGGGGAAAAGGGAAAGATAAGGAAAACTACTGAACTTTACTATATTCAAATCAAATCTATTTTCAAACCCCCAACATGTTCATTTCTCTCTCCCGCAAGAAAGCTCTTTGCACCTACCAACACCTACTTTGTAGCTGGTCCTGTGCTAGGTATTGTGAGTAAAGCCATAAGCCCACAGCTTACAGGCTGTTTGAGATGACAGGGATGACCCACAGGGAACTTCAAGTAATAGTAGAGATTTGAGTAACCACTTGGACAGTGACACAAACTTTGTTGCAATGGGACTAATTCTGCACCATGGTCTTGTAGGAATTTAGATAAAGGAAGGCTCAATTTTTCTGATCAAAATAAGGAAGGTATGATGGGGGGGGGGAGGGAGGATTTTGGTTGGCTCCTGAAAGAGAAACTAGATTTGGATAGATGGTTAGTTGTCTCTAACTTGGCTGCCTTTATTCTTTAACAAGCTGTAAAGCAGGGAGTCTCAACTGTGGCTGCCTGTCAGAATCACCTGGAAAGGTTGCTTTAAAAATGATTCTCATTTAATTGACATGTGAGGAGTCTTGCACATCAAGAGTTTTTAAAGCTTCCCAGTGATTCCAATGGCAGCCAGAGTTGAGACCCGCAGTGTAAAGCAGAGGTTGGCAAACTATAGCTGTTGGGCCACATTCAGCTGCTGCCTATTTTTGTATGTAAAGTTTGACAAGTTCACCACCATGCCTGTTTGCTTACATAGTGTCTGTGGCTGTTTTCATGCCAAAACAGCAATGTTGAGTACTTGTTATGCCGCCCAAAGTTTGCTGATCCATGGTGTGGCGAGAGGAGTATGGACCCTGATATCACAAAAACAAAATCTAAATCCTGTTTCTACCAAGTAATAGCAGTGTGACTTAGGGCAAGTTACTTCATTTTTTGAAAGATGGTTTCTGCACCTGTAAAATAAAGATAACAGGTAGATCATGAGCTTTAGAGAAGAATAATCTGGTAAAGAAACCAACATAGGACCTGGCTGGAGGAACTTTTCAGTGAAGTCATTTTCCTTTCTTCCTTCCTTTCTTTTGTATACTGAATGGACCCAACCTCCCAGAACCTTCCCTCTGCAAAAAAAAACGGAGTCCTTTTAATTTCTGGAAGACTTATTTTAGCCTTCATGGAGTGAAGGCTATATTATATGCCTCTTCATTTCTCAGCATGTATACCTTAAGCAGGGCCTTTGGGCATTTCAGTAACTAGATGCTTTTAAGAGGAGATCAAGATGGACCCACTTTGTATTTTACTGGGTAATGAAGAGTTTTTAGTGTGTTCTGGTGTATTTAATATGTAATATAATAAAAAGGACTTACGTGTCATGTCAAGGGGTAAAGCATAAATGATTATGACAAGGGAAATGGAAGATCAGATGGTATAACCTCAGTTGACAGCAGAATCAGCATGATTAACGTTCTTAGCTAAAATAGCCAGCTTTCAGAATCGTTGTTCCAGCCTTTCCAAGGAGCTGGGAACATGAGCTGTTTCATAATGAGAAATGACCAACTTAGTTTCCTGAGTCTCTGAAGGAATAAGGGACAATTCTTAAATTTTCAGAAAGGTTTTAGAAGAAAGCTACTTGACTAAGGGCAGTGATACGGGAATGTGGCTTTTTTGAAGACCTTCATCAAATGACATGCACATGCATGCATGTACACACACACACACACACACACACTATTAGAAGGACAAATGCTTCATACTCAACCCCGACTGCTGGTTCTATAAACTACTGTGTTATGCTGTGTCATTAGTGTCTTAGGCCATCATCTTCATGTGTGTGATTCAAAGGGGCTTACGAAAGTGACAGACTCAGGGGCTGCATTACAACTTTTGTGGGCCCTAGCTACTTTTGCCTTTGTAGGCCCCTTATTTCATTAAAAAATATCTAAAAATGATATTCATGATTACATGGGTTTAAAGATGAATATAATCTCAGCTGAATTATGTTTATTTTTCCTTTTGACTTTAAAAGAAATGAAAACATTTTCACGCATCCCTAAAAGTATCATGGACTCTTGGCACTGTGCATATTGTACCTAATGGGAAGTCAGCCATGGATGCATGTGTATTAAGGCCGTACATCACATTACTTCAGGAGTCAGCAAGTACTTATAGCAAGACTGAGTAGAAGCCACTTATGCTATATTCTGAAAGTCTGCTCCTGAACATCCAATAGCGATTCCCAACGTGTCAGTGGACACCAAAGGTGATCTTAACCACATCTGATGTATTTCTGCCTGGGTGAATGTTACATTTATTACTGTGACATAGCCATTGTCCTATCCTTGCAACTGTCTCCTTGTTACTCATATATAGCCACCTAGAAATGGTGTCAAGAGAGAGGAGTGGGCTGAAGAAGAAGATGTTAAAGAAGGTAGTGAGTATAGGGTTCTGTGCATTGCCACCTAGGATTTTCATGGACAGGTTTGTGCTGACGTCCAAGAAATATCCTAAATACCGGTACAAAGACAGCTCCTCACACAATGACTCAGCTGAAGGAGGTAGCAATCTGAGTGTGATATGGAGTGACTGGGCAGTGTTGATGTGTTTTTCCTAGCAGGTGTCCTCTTCCCGGAAAGCCCCACGTTAGTTGGCACAATTGCCGAGGGTGAGGAAGATGGGTACAGGGTGGAGTGCACACAGTCACTCATCTGTGTTATAGTCTGTGTCGTGGTCTCTATGACTTCAGCAGCACTTCAGAAATTGGCACAAGGGAAGCTTCCTTGCAGTAGTCTGGGATGACAAGCACCATCATCAGATTCCAGGCTGGCCCTAATTTGGAAGTTAGGTAGAATTACATGCATGGGCCTCGGTGTAACCCCTGTTTGACTACTGCCTTTTGCTGTGATCAAAGAAAGAAGCAGGGGTTTCACTGTAGCCTCTCTGGGCCATTCTTTAAGCTGCTTGTGTATGTGTTTGGTGTTTGGTGGGTATGCTTGGAGGAAGGAGGGCGTTTACAGTGAAAAGATATTACAAATTATGAAAGGAGATTAATTTTAAATTGAGTAGAATGTCAAGAAGATTAGCGTGTCATAATTCTGATTTCTTTACCAGAAGCAGACATCTACAATGAGATTTAATATGAAGAGATAAATAGAAAATGCTCCTTTAAATGATTTATGGAAACATGAGCCAGGGAGAGGGTAGGGGAGGAAACTGTGTCAGATCTAACTCAAAAAGCAGCTATGCGAATCAATTTATTTCACAGAGTAATTTGTGGAGCTATTGTTGAAGGTATTTGTATTTGAATAAGAGCTTGTCTCTCTCATTATCCTGCTTCTCTCTTCTAGGAGCCTATAGTGAAGGCACAAACTTTTACCTGGGTGATTCTAGCTGGTTGTCATGGAAACTGCTAGGAGGCACCCTATTCAGCATTATGACTTCACTGCAGAATCACAAGCAGGAGGAAGAGAGAGTGGGTTTAAATAAGAGACTTGCTAATTAATGGAGCGCCAGGGGACAGCTTAAAGAGAAAATCACACAGTAGATTTAAATCCAGGTCTTCAGGGCTCTCAGAAGTAATGATGGCAGTCCCAAGGGTGCTGTGGAAATGTTTTCTCTGTGATCTGTCCCACTGTGAGTCTTCAGAGGCCAGTTTGCCTGATTCTCTAGAGCAAGGTAGAAAGGGAACAGCTGTCTTTAACTTTGCTAGCCAATTGAATTCAAGATGTGAAATAGCTCAACTAAGACCCCAGAAGATGTTGATGGCTTTCCCAGTCCCTATGCCACCCCTGCCCTGTGTTTGTGTTCAGGTTCCTGGAAGGAGCCATTTTGGGGGAGCGGGCTCTCCTGCTCTGCTGGGCTCGCTCTCCTCTCTTCCACTCTCACAAAATACAAATGTGGTACCTCCTTTTGGATCCTTCCTCCTTTCCTTGCCTTCTGGCCCACTTGCAAGGCTGTCTCTTGACCAAGTAGCAAAAATGCAAGAGCATCTGGAACAGCAGAGTCTGTTTGAATAAAATTTGAAAACACCATTGTATGCTTTAGTCCACAAATACTAGCTGCTTGGAGGGGAATGAGAAAATTATTTTCTCACTGGTCATCCATTTTAAAACACTTCACAACAAATGAAAGATTGATTTGATCATTTCAAATGTATCAGATTTCATTCCACAAATGTTTTCTAAGTGTCATTTACTGAAATGGGTGCTGTGGAGTTCACTCAGGTAAATCAGACAGATTCTACCTATCAGTAAGCCTCTCTTACACAGGAAGAATAAATCTGTGATGCCTGATGAAGTGGAAACTAAATAGTACGCCACCCTCCCCCTCTGTGTTGAGAGAAGTCACACTGAGATGAGCCTCAATATCCATACTTTGTGCATTTGTGTTGAACCTATATAGTTTTATTTGACTCATAAATATGTGAACGGTGCTACTGCACTAGATGCAAGGTCTGCTGAATTTATGCCAGGGTCTAGGGATTAGTGTGTGGTAGGGCAGGGGCCAGTCCAGTCTGTAATCATGGCACGTGGCTACTCCAAGCCCAGCTCCTTGGCAAGGTGGTTGAGCTTTACTAACAATGGCTGAGCATGTGTTTGCGACATATGAGATCTGTGATCTTTTTTTTTTTTTTTAAAGATTTTATTTATTTATTTGACAGAGAGAGGCAGTGAGAGAGGGAACACAAGCAGGGGGAGTGGGAGAGGGAGAAGCAGGCTTCCTGCGGAGCAAGGAGCCCGATGCGGGGCTCGATCCCAGGACCCTGAGATCATGACCTGAGCCAAAGGCAGATGCTTAACGACTGAGCCACCCAGGCGCCCCGAGATCTGTGATCTTTTAGTTCAAACTTAGGGCCCCACTGGGGTCTGGGCCCACAGACCAACCACAGCATGGCCACAACAGTGGGAAAGCATCCATCAGGCTGCTCCCATGAGGATCCCATGTGGGAAAACCAAAGCAACAGTGATAATGGACTGACGAAAGTGACCTTTCTCTAGGCACTTGCAAGCAGGACTAACCTCTTCAAACTAAGTAAGTCCTCAGTTGTTGAACAATTTGAAGTGGAAAACAGGCCTCAAAGGTGAGATAATAGGCTTGCTGCTAATATAAACATGTGGGTGCTCAATCAATTAATTGGATAAATAAAAGAGTGAAAGTCAAAATTCTTTTACTGGTCTCTGTGATCTCTCTTATACCTTTCTTTCTGTGACCTTATTTCTTGTCAACCTTACCCTGCTCACTCAGCATCAGGCAAGCCAGCCTCTGTTGTTCCTCAAACATGCTCTCACCTTAGGACCTTCACACTCACTGATGATCCCTGTGCCCCAAACAGTCTTCTCCATGAGGTCTTCCCTCATGGCCTTATAGCACTCCCTCCTCCCAGCTCTCTTAGTCTTCTTATCCTCCTTTGCTTTTATCCGTGGAAATAATTACTATCTGACTTTCCAGTTTTCCCCCTCTTTCCTCTACTGGAATGTGAGTTCTACAAAGACAGGGGCTTTGTTTTGTTTTCTGCTGTTCCACCAGCACCTAGAATTGTGTTTAGCCCGTGATAGGTGCTTAACAAGTATTTGTTGTGAATTTATTGGTATTCCAAGTTGAAGGAGTGCATTCCTACACATTGCGAAGAAATACCACCACAAGGTAAGAATTAAACACCGAAAGAGTGAGCCAGACCAAGTACCCTCGGACTCTAGAAGAAGGAGAGGTGATTCCATCTGAGGGAAATCAAGGAACAGTTGATGAAGAAGGGACCATTTGACGCTTAGAAGATGGGTAGAATTTGGACATTTGAGGGACAGAAGGGAAGTTTAAGTGAAGGACATAGCATGAGCAAATTCAGAAAGTTATTAAGAATGGCTCATTTTAAATTTGCTCTTTAACCTCATTATATAAGTCAATGTTTTCAGTGCTTCTTGCCATGAAAAGAAAATTGAACTCAGCTGGGTAACATCGATGACATAAGCCAAGTTTAGATTCAAATCTAAAGCAGACTTTCA
This sequence comes from Leptonychotes weddellii, assembly GCF_054177405.1. Taxonomy (NCBI): domain Eukaryota; kingdom Metazoa; phylum Chordata; class Mammalia; order Carnivora; family Phocidae; genus Leptonychotes; species Leptonychotes weddellii. The sequence continues at coordinate 46,437,087 of NC_138380.1, forward strand.
CTGGAATTTACTATTGAGCAAAATTATGGTTGCTTTTTATTTTATTGATACACTTGGACAATTCAAATAAATGAAGATAATATTTTGCATAATAATATTGATAGCAGTAATTTTTTGTTTACTACAAACTGGGACTGTGCTAATCACTTTATATACGGTGTCTGACTTAACCCTTTAAACAGTCCTATTGGGGGAAGCACTAATTTTACTTCCCTTTCACAGATCAGGAAGAAAACTGAGGCATAGGGATATAACTTGTCCAGCTTCACATAGCTAGTACATGATAAGTCCAAATATTTCAACACATGCCAGTCTGATTCCAGAACCTATTTTTATAAGTCAAAAGAATTAATTTTTAAAGCAACAAAATAGACTGAAATGCGAAAAAAAAAAAGGAAGGAAGAAAAGAAAAGAAAAAAGAAAAAGAGCTCTTTTTAACCAGAGAAAGGAAATACAGAAAAGAGAACAGGAGAAAAGATGGCCTGAAACTTAGATTTTGAAGGGCCTTGCTTTCTGGTTGCTCTATTCTCTAGAAAATAATGAATTCCAATTCCATGAAGCTTGTAATGACACACCAGAGGCTGGTATGTAAAATAGGTGTAGACACAGAGCCAGTCAGGTAGGACAAAGGGGGAGCAGACATCCCAACCCACACACTCACTCCCTTCTGCGAACCCCTAAGGCACTGCTGTGCAGAGTCTGAAAATCACTGTTCTATAAATAGGGAGCTATTAGAGGTATTTGGGCTGAGGCTAGATTAGAGCTTTGTTTCAAAAAGATGAATCTGGCAACCAAAAGACAAATTGGAGAGGGAAGGAACCAGCAGTAAGAAAACCAGTTATGAAGACTCTTGCCACAGTCTATGGGAGAGGGAACGAAAGTCATAACTTAGGCAGGCCTGACCATGAATCATTAATTCTTGAGTTAGGACTCTGGCGATGTGCATGGAAAAGTGACAACTGGGAGAAAAAACAGGAATGGGTGGTGTGGTTGGTGAAATCGACTGAGGTGGTAGGTATCCAAATGGGCACCATGAGCTCAGGCTTGACTCACACCTGTGCAACCTCCCTGAGGGAAGACATGAGCCTCCAGCAATGCGGCAGGTCAGGTAGACATTCACCTGGTTCTTCCCACTCAGTTAGTTCCCTGCAGGATCCAAACCTGCAATTTGGGGTATGGGAAATCAAGGAAACAAATGTAAGAGCCAGGGAAAATATCGGAGCCTAAAAGACTATGGTCTCTAGCTTAGCTCCCATACTCAGACTGCTGAGCCCGGTGGGAGAAAATCACAGAGCTCTGTGTACAGGTACCATGGAAGGGACATGTTTGTTTTGTTGAAGCCATAAAGTCCCTTATGGGGCCCTCATCAACTTAGTCTCCCGCCTTCTTGACAAACTATCGTGACTCTGAACTCCTACTCTACTTATTTTTGATAGGTGGCCATGTTTGTTTTCTCTGGGGCTGATATATTGCAGCCAAGGGTTTTAAATGCTATTTTGATGATCAGTATTCCAGAACCTATATCTCTTACCGTGACTCTTTTCTGTGCCCTGAACTACTTAACCTCATATAACCATTGAATATCCCATAGAGATCTCAAAGTTGGCATGGCCTAAACAGAACTTGGTTTCTACCCTCAAATATATTCCTCCTCATGTCTTTTCCCATTATTGTAAATGGCAACACAATTCACCCAGATGCACTAAACTTGAAACCTGGAAACCATTCTTGCTTCCAAACCATTGGCAAGTTTTGCCGGTTCTGCCTCAGAATACATCTCTCGCAAATCCATCCTTTCCATTGATTCAATCACCATCTCATCCAAACCCCCATATTCAATACCTAAGCCACATGCACAATCTCCTAACTGGTCTCTTTGTCAGCCCTCTGCTGCCTACTACCTTCCCCTCTACTTCCCACATGTCCAGAGTTCTCCATTTATTCATATTCATCCTAATTCACCTCTTAGCAGCCTTCAACACTATTAGCTACTTCCTCTTTTTTAAGTTCTTTCCCCCTTGATTTCCAAGATGGATCAATCTCCTGGTTTTCCCCTAACTATTTGGGTTACTTCTTGCTTGTCTTCTTCTCAGGCTCATCTTCTTCAGTGGCCATTAAATATTAGAAATCCTCAAGACTCTATCCTAAACACTCTTCTCTTCTTCCTCTATACTCTATTCCCCTGACCTCACTAGTGCCCGTATATCAACTATGCCAACAACTAACATATTTATATCCAAAGTCTGGAAATCTCCTTTGAGTCCAGACCTGTATATTTAGATGGTTCCTTGACATCTTAGATGACTAGAAGTATCTTAAATTTATCATGTTCAAAACTAAACTAAAGTTAAATTCCTTCCCCAAACCTGGCCCTCTTTTGAGGCTGTTAAGCCCAGTGAATGGCTCCATATTCCATCCAGTTGCACACGCCAGAACCCAGGAGTTACCCATATTACCCCTTTCTCCCTCATCCTCTCCCCTTGTCCCTATGTCCATTTCAACTGGAAAAGAGGGAACCGCTTCCCAGTCTGGGCAAATGACTTCAGCTCTCTGTGCTTCTATCTCCACTCCTATGTAATTGATCTTGTAACAGATCTACCACGTAGGGCTGCAGTGTGCACTAAATAAGGTAATATACGCAAAGTGTCTAGAATGCTGCCTGACACATTAAAACAACAATATTCCACAACAGCTATGATTTTGTCCAATTTATAGGTTTGGTAAACCCTATCAATTTTGTACCCTGACTTAATTTTAATCCATTCATTTCTCTCCACCTCCACCTTTGCTACCCTAACCCAAGCCATCACTATCACTCACCTGGACCCCCGCAATGCAGTAGCCTCTCCACCTGTCCACCCTGTCCCCTTGGCCACCACCCTCCCATCCACAAATGTCTTTTGCACACTGCAGGCACAATGCCCTCTTCAAAATGCAAATCAGATGGCATCTCAC
>NC_138380.1:46440541-46562388 GCF_054177405.1 Leptonychotes weddellii
GAGTATATTCCTGGCATAGTGAACAAAGGCACAAACATTGTAGCCAGAGAGATTTGATTTCACATTCCGGCTCTAACATGAATAAAGCCATTTAGCATAAGGCTTAAAAGCAAGAGTTGCTTGGAGTTTGAATTCCAGCTTCACCATTAAGTGGTTGTGTAATTTGAGCAAGACAATTAACCTCTCTGTGCCTTAGTTTCCTCATTCAAAAAGGGAATTAAAAGTATAATAATTTGGGGGCACCTGGATGGCTCAGTTGGTTAAGCATCTGACTCTTGATTTCGGCTCAGGTCATGATCTCAGGATCATGATCTTAGGGTGGTGAGAACGAGCCCCGCATAGGGCTCCGTGCCCAGTGGGGAGTCTGCTTGAGATTGTCTCCCTATCTCCCTCTTCCTCTGCCCCTCTCTTCCACTTGCACTCTCTCTCTCAAATAAATAATCTTTAAAAAAAGTATAATGATTTTACTTGCCCCATAGTGTTTCAATGTAGATTAAAAGAGAATATTTCTAAAGTGGTCAGAACACTGCCTGGCATGTAGTAATAATATACATGCTTGAATTTCCCATTTTTCTGCCTTCTCTGGTTTAATTCATGCATACTTTGTATGATTCCATTTTATCTCCTCTCTTAGCATTTCCTTTAAACTACTTCATTTGACTTTTTCAGTGGTTATGCTAGAGTTTACAATATACACCTTTAACAATCTATTTTCAAATAGTACTATATCTTTTCACATGTAACAAAATTGCCTTATAACAGAATATTTCCAATCTCTTCCATCCCTTGTGGCATTGTTGTCATTCATTTCACTTATTCATATAATCTAATCACCTAATACATTGTTCTTATTATTGCTTTAAATAAAAACTTATCTTTTAGATCAATCAATTCTATGATACTCTTCCTTTCTTTATGTAGATTCAAGTTTTTGATCTATAAAAGAATTTCTTTTAACATTTCTTGTTGTTACAAAATGAATGTCTGTGTCCCCCCCTCCTCCATAAATTCATATGTTGAAACCTATTCCCCAATGTAATGGTATTTGATGGTGGGGCCTTTGGGAGGTTATTAGGCCATGAGGGTAGAGCCCTCATGAATAGGCTTAGAGCCCTTATAAAAATCGGTCCAGAGAGCTTCCTCACCCCCTTCTGCCATGTGAGGACACAGTGAGAACATGGAGGTCCATGAACTGGGAAGTGAGCTTTCACCAGAAACCAAATCTGTTGGCCCAGCAGTATTCTCTGTATTTTCCCCTGGAGTGTAATATGGAGAATGTTCTTGGTGTATTTCACAATGATTGTGCTTTTCTTTCCATGAATAGATCCACAAAGAGACCCTTCTCTGATCTTTACCTTGAGAACCTGGTGGGGTTCCTAGATGTAAAGCCCACAGAAATAGGGAGCCCCCACTAAAATTGTGACCCCCCACCCCAAGTAGTTTCTCACCCTCATGCTAGTCCACACTCAGCTTCCAGCAACTTGCCGAAATTATCATTTAAGTGTTTATTATCAGTTTATGGATTCAGTGGCTTCTGCTCCAGGTAAGATTTCAGCAGTATTCTCTGTATTCACCAGCCTCTCCAGACTTGGGGGTAGCAGTTTGCCCCATGAATGTAGTTCTCTGAGGAGTCCAAGACTGGGAGTCTGTGGTACTTCCCAACCTGCAGAACTGTGAGGAATAAATTTTTGTTGATTATAAGCAGTTTACCCCATGAATGTAGTTCTCTGATGACTCCAAGAGTCTGGGTGTTTGTGGGATTTCCCAACCTCTAGAACTGAGGAATAAATTTCTATTGATTATAAACAGTTTGCCCCATGAATGTAGTTCTCTGATGAGTTCAAGAGTCTGGGGGTTTGTGGGGACTTCCCAACCTCCAGAACTGTGAAGAATAAATTTCTGTTGATTATAAGCCACTCTGTCTATGGTACTTTGTTATAACAGTCCCAATGGACTAAGACATTTATAGAACAAGTCTGCAGGTGAGGAATTCCCTCAGGTTTTGATTTTCTAAGAAAGTCTTTATTTCTCCTTCCCTTTTGAAGGAAAATTTCACTGGATATAAAATTCTAGGTTGCCAGGGGGGGTGGTTTTCTTTCAACACTTTAAGGCTTTCACTCTGCTCTTCTTTCTTGCACAGTTTCTGACAAAAGATCTGCTGTAATTATCCTTGTTTCTCTGCTGATAAGATACTTTCATTCTTCTAGTTTCTTTCAATAGTTTCTTTTTGTCTTTGATTTCCTTTAATTGGTATATGATATCCCCAGGTTTCTTGTTTTGTTTTATATTTACCCTGTTTGGTTTTTTCTGACTTTCATTGGTCTGTTGTTTGATGTCTTTCATTAATTTTGAAAAAATCTGTCATTATTGCTTCAAACATTTCTTCTGCTTTCTTCTGTTTTTCTTTTCCTTCTTGTAGTCCAACAATGTATATTACAGCTTTTGATATTGTTCTACAGTTCTTGGATATTTTGTTCTGTTTTTATAGTTTTCTTCATTATTTTTCTCTTTGCATTTCACTTTGGATAGTTTCTGTTGATGTATGTTCAAGCTCACGATTTTTTCCTCAGCCATGTCAAGTCTACTGATGAACCCATCAAAGGCTTTCTTCATTTCTGTTACAGTATTTTTGCTCTCTTGCATTTCCATTTGGTTCTTTCTTAGACTTTCCATTTCTCTATTTACACTGCCCATCCATTCTTGCATGTTGCCTACTTTTTCTGTTAGGGCCCTTAACATATTAATCGTAGTTACTTTAAATTCCCTGTCTGGTAATTCCCACATTTGTGTCATATTTGAGTCTAGTTCTGATGACTGCTTTGTCTCTTTAGTCTGTGTTTATTTTTTTGCCTTTTGGCATACCTTGTAATTATTTGTTGAGTATTAGAAATGTCTTATTGGGTAATAGGAACTGAGATAAAGAAGCCTAGAGTGAGGATTTATGTTAATCTGGCTACAAGTTGGGCTTTAATATTTGCTGTAGCTATAGGTACCAGAGGCTTCCAATTCCTTAGGTTCCTTGCTTTTGTCTCCACTGGTGACTTTGGGCTTCCTTAAATACTCCTAAGAGACAGTTGATCTTTGTCTTATAGCTCTTTTAGCTATAATCCTTTGTGATTATACTGGAACCCTGGTGGTGAAGTAGTAAGGTGTGGAGAAGAGGTAGCATTCTATAATCTTCAAATTAAATCTTATTCCTTTAGTGGGTCTGTGTTTCTGGGCTGCAACTTTCACAAGTGTTCCTCCCTGCCCTCTACTCCCTTTCCTGGCTACAGCATTCCCCATCTATTTCCTTGAGGCCTGATCCCTGTTACCGATGGTTGTTGTTCCTGTTTTTATTTTTTTTTCTTCAGGCAAAACAGGAAGACAGGAGGGAGCTGGAGTGGGAGGAATGCTCTTCTCCAAGCTAAGATAAGGCTTAAAGTATTTTCCCTTGGAGTGTATTATGGAGAATGTTCTTGGTGTATTTCACAATGATTGTGCTTCTCTTTCCATGAATAGATCCACAAAGAGATCTTTCCCTGTCTTCACCTTGAGAACCTGGTGGGGTTCCTGGATATAAAGCCCACAGAAATAGGGAGCCCCCACTAAAATTGTGACCCCCCTCCACAAGTAGTTTCTCACCCTCATGCTAGTCCACACTCAGCTTTCAGCAACTTGCCAAAATTATCATTTAGGTGTTTATTATCAGTTTATGGAGTCAGTGGCTTCTGCACCAGGTAAGATTTCAGCAGTACTCTCTGTATTCACCTGCCTCTCCAGACTTGGGGGTAGCAGTTTGCCCCATGAATGTAGTTCTCTGATGAGTCCAAGAAAAGTAATTGATTTTCAGTTTGTTAAGCTTTTTCTTATTGTTAGGATAGGAATGATGACTTCCAAGTTTTTTATATGTTGGAGTTGAAATCAGAAGTCCACGTATTTATTTTTAAGAAATTTCTTAAACTCTCTGAATCTCAGTTGCAACATTTATAAAGTGGGAATAGCAATTTCTATCTGCTAAGGTGATTATGGGGAATAAAGGAGAAATACCCAGCACATAGTATCCAGCAAATGATCAAGTATTAGTACCCATCCTATTTTCCCCATAGTGAAATCTTTAGAGGTGTACAGGCAGAAGTAGAAAGACCCATAGTAGGGACAAGGTAGAGGAGACTCAGTATTAGAAGGGTAGGTGGGGGGAAAATTTTTTTTAAATCTTTTGTATCTCTGAGTTACCTAGTTCTCTTGCTCTCATTTTGCAAATCTGGTCACTCCCAAGGAGAAAGTTAATTAACAGAACATGCAAATTAAGGAGCAGTTATAACACTAATTAACATTTTCTTATCAACAGCTAGTCTAGTTCTGTACATGTGTAAATCAAGACATCGGTGTCTGCAGCAATGGAAACTCACACTGGAAACTTGCAAGTATCTTGCTATCTAAACAAAACTGAGATGCATTGAAATAATGGCTTCTGAAAGCCTCTTTATCTAATGCAGTGTCCTAAAAGGTCAATGGTATGCCACCAGATGAATGCTGAATTTGAGCTTCGTCACATCCATTGCTTCCTCTTGGCAAGTACTGGATGGGCTGCTGAAACAATAGCCTGGCATGCAGGCAGGCAAGCCTCTGGGCAGAGGTGTCCATCCCAGAGCTAGAGCACTGGTTTCTTCACCTGATCTTCTGCCCTTTCAAGCACATGGAACGAAATCTCACTTTTCAGAACAGAGACACATTGGATTTTGGTGTGCTTTGCTGGTTAAGCAGCTCCCCTGAGGGCAAAGCAACTGAGTTGTTCTAATTTTCAGGAAAGGGAGGTGTGCTAGTGAAGGAATTGCCACACTGCCATCTTACCTGCCCCCCACCTGCTATGAGGAGTTTCTATGCAGCAAAAAACACATCTTCCCAAATATGCTTTGCACAGCACTAACTGAAGACATATACCTGAACTTCGAGGCATCACAATGGCTCTCTGTCCCTTTATCATAGAACAGACCCTGGAGGATCAGGAACAATAGAGTCAGAGACTCGTTAAAAAAACCCAGAATTGCAAAGATGACAATTTTTGTACAGGCCCAAATATATTTGCTTCCTAAACACTTCCTCCATCCACACTTCCCACTTTCACTAAAATTTTTTCTCTCATTTGTTTAAATGAGACAAAACTCTGGATCTTTTAAGTTAAAATAAGTTGTGCAAATGCACGGATTTTAAGTTGTTTTCTATTCCTTTTCTGATTTGACAGTCACATTTTAATTATTTGTATTACTTAAGAATACTGAGCTATCAATCATAATATTACCAGAGCAACAAATTACCAAAATAAACAATCAGAATTACTTTTTGTTGTTATTGTTAAAGATTATTGGCTTAGTCAGCATTCTTATAGAAAATAACCTCTGACTCAGATGGTTCAGGAGACTCAATGAAGGAACTACTTGTAAAGGTAGTAAGTCTAAAAGAACCTTTGGGGCACTCAGAGCTCAATAACAGTGGGAAACCATTTCTATCTCTAGGGCTGGAAGAGTAGGTGAGCCCAGGGGGGCCTGGAGTAGCCTTCCCTGATATCCTTCCCCTGACAGGGCTGTCACCATAACTAGAAACACAACCCAAAGCAAGGAAGAAGTGGAGTGAATGCCTTCCCCCTTGTCTCTTGGGTGAGGCAGGCCAGGCAAGGGCTCTTTCTCAGGCTCAAATAGAGGAGGGTCACACCTGACAGAGGTCTCCTTAAATTTTGTGTCTTGTGGGCTTTGCTTGCCTCATCACAAGTCTTGGCCCTCTGACTGGCCAAAGCCAACAAGGCCATCCACAAGGGAGCCTGGAGGATGCATTCATGGGGTTCAGCCTCCTGGGGCACAGGGTAGGCATCAAAAAAAAAAAAAAGAAAAGAAAAAGAATGGGTCTTGGGGAGAGTCATAGAGCATAACAAGCACCATTATTTTCACAGGTCATGGCAACAATTTGTAAGTCTTAGGGCTCTTAACAAGACCCTTTTGTTCATATTATTTTCAAGGACAGATTTTGATAAAGGAAGAAAATAAGCTGGTACCAGTCATTCACAGACACCCAGGCGCCCCGGAAGGAGATCTTTTTCATCTCTTCCTGTGACTCCTCTTGTTAATGATGAAAACTTCCATTTTTAAGGCCAGGCTCTAAAATTTCATAAAGTCAGCATTATGAGCAAAAACGGAGTTCAATTTTACTAACAGAAATGGATCAAGGAGTAAATGATATTTTACTAATACTATACATCCACATAGCTTTATTCTTCCACACACCTGATACACCTTTTTTTTTTTATGTCATTTTTAACATTTCACAGGAGTCACTATATGCACAATGATGAAAGCACAACCCAAGCAGATTCGGGGTGGAAGCTCCATGATTAGCTAAATGCCCTCTCCAGCTGAGCCACACAGCTCCACAGACCCTCCTCACCATCTGAGAAGCCCATTCCTCAGTGGTCAGCTGACATGCACCCCAGAGCATACTGTGTATACTCTTGGTTCTACACATTCCACTCATAAGTGTTGAAATACAGAGATAACTCAAAAGAAGATGCTGTTAGAGCAAAGCACTTTTGTAAATCAGTCTCAGTGCAGAAATTGCCTCGGGGATTTTTAGGCTCTTCAGTGGTGGTAGGAACAGCTAAGAAAAGAAAAATATGTATCTGGTAGGTATTGAGTACCTATCTCTGTCAGACACTGTTAGATCCACTGCAAGCATTAGCCAACTTCAGCCCTGTGAAGGAGGTGTTAGTTTGAGTCTTTTTTTATTTTAAGTTTCTTTCTTTCTTCTTCTTCTTTTTTTTTAAGCTATAGAAAGGAGCGGGGCGCCTGGGTGGTTTAGTGGGTTAAGTGCCCGACTCTCGGTTTCAGCTGGGGTCGCCATCTCGGGTGGTGTCAGGCTCTGCACTCAGCTCAGAGTCTGTTTGAGATTCTCTCTCCCTATGCCCCTCCCGCTCATGCTCTCAATCTCTCTCTCTAAAATAAATACATAAATCTTTAAAAAATTGTTTTTTGAGATGAAAAAAGGAGGATCAGAGTGCTCATGAGGGTAAAGCTGGAAGGGGAGCTCAGGTCTGTACCTTCAGTACCCAAGCTCTCAACCATGGCCACAGCCCTCTTGGAGCCAGTGAGGACTGACAAATAAACCTTTCTCTTTTTTTTTTAATTAAAAAAAAGTATTTAGGAAAAGATATTTTTTTAAATTAAAGGACCTATTTAAAAAATTTTTTAAATTTTTTTTATTTGAGAGAGAGAGAGAGAGAGAGTGCACACGCTGGGGGTAGGGGCAGAGGGAGAAGGAAAGAGAGAATCTTAAGCAGTCTCCACACCCAGAGCTATGCTGAGATCATGACCTGAGCCGAAATCAAGAGTCAGCCGCTAAACCGCCAGGGGCCCCTAAGGACCATTTTTTAAGACTTTAGAACAACAGAAAGCTTTGGAAGAAACTGCAAATAGTTCTTCTCCTAACAGAAGTAAAATATACCTTCTTCCCCACTTCGTTTTTGAAGCATTTGTAAAGAAAAAAGAAAATTGGAGAGAATGATACTTGACTGGGAGAACTTCAGGTGCTGGGGATTTAGGAATGAGCAAGAAAGACACAGTTCCATCCACACACACTTTCTATGGTAGTAAAAAGATGTTTACAAAATACTAAGTGAAAAAAACAGATCACAAATTGTTATGTAGAGTATGAGCATGTTTTTTAAATCAAAAGAAAATCTGTGTGTATGTGTTTGTCTTAGTCTATTCAGGCTGCTATAAGAAAATATCATAGACCAGGTGGTTTATAAATATAAACAACAGAAATTTATTTCTCACAATTCTGGAGGCTGGGTGACCCAAGATCAAGGTGCTGGCAGATTCTGTGTCTGGTGAGGTCCAACTTCTGGGTTTGTAGATGGCTATCTTTGTACTGTGTCTTCTCATGGCAGAAGGGAAAGCTCTCTGGGGTCCCTTTTATAAGGGCAAGTGATCCCATTCACAAGGGCTCACCCTCATGACCCAATCACATCCCAAATGCCCTACCTCCCAAAGCCATCACATTGGGGGTTAGGATTTCAACATATGAATTTGGGGGTGGGGGACACAAACACTGGTTTATAGCAGTGTTTGCAACTGGAAGAATATTTATAAAGATGTTCTCTCTAGGTGGTAAAATAGAGACAATTTTAGCTTCATTCAGTTTGCTTTTATGTAATTTCTAAATTTTCTAGAATAAGTGAATGACCATGAACTCTCAAGGCAGGGACTGACTCTTCTTCTTTGCAATGGCAGTATTGAGCTTCGTGCTGGATAACATGGGCACTCAGGAAGTGGTTGTTGACCCAGAGAATGACTGGCACTTTCCAATGACCACAGGTTTAGAGGGTACCAAGATTCTATTTTTAATATTTAGTGTCCAAGTTGTTGGAGCTGAGTTGCATACAATATCTTCATTTATCTTACTGGCTCGTTTGTCTGAGTGTGCTGGGTGATTAGTTGCCCAATCCAGGTAAAATCAGAAGAGAAAATTCTTATCAGGTCATGAGATTCTGACTGGTTGAATCTTGATATTACTCTGGTTGGTATCCAGAGTATTAGATTCTTTGCCCTTCACACTGTGGTGATTGTTAAATTCGGCTGAGATATGTTAGGTGTCCTGAAAGAAGGGAGATTGCTTTGGACTATTAGGAATGTTAATGGATTTTGTCGCTTTGTTGAGTTCCTCAAATTATACTATTAGGTATAGAACATTATTTAGAAATTGTTAAAACACATAATTTTGGTCCATTGATTTTATATTATCCATACTCATAATTTGTATTACGGATTTGTTTTGTTCATGTGCAGGCTCTTTAGACCTTGGTAACAGCAAAGAACAAAGTGTTTATATATTCACTTGCTGGTATGTGAAGGGCTCTGAAATGTAGTTCTGGCTCCGACAGATAAGCCAGTCAATTTAAGTTATATTAAATGAATTCACTTTTTAAATAGGGCTTTAATTTCAGCCTGGTTGGAAAGGGGCAGGGATGATAGAATGAAATTTAAAGTCTATAACAATTTCTTTTTAGGACATGATTTTCCAGATTTGGGTTGGAAGGCAGCACATGATGATCTATTACCGTCAGTGCTGTGGGGGTTAAAATAGAATCTTGGTCATTTACATCAATCCCAGAATTTCTCCTTCCCAAATCAGGTTTTACCTGGTATCCTTTTATATCTAATTCCAATGAGCTTTTATAAAGCTTCTTGTTTTAAAAGTTTATTATTTTTTTTATTGACCTATGATCTACAAACAGAAAAGGCAATATGCAAGTAATAAGTGTACAGCTCGATTAATGAACCCAAAGTGAGCACACTCGTGTGACCATCACCCAAGTCAAAACATAACCATTGCCGATACTGCATGAGCTCCCTTCTTGCCCCCTCCCATTCACCTCTCCCGTCTCCCCAAAGACAACTGCTATCCTGACTTGTAACATCATAGATTATTTTGCCTGATTTTGAATATACATCTCTTCATCCATGCTGTTGTGTGTGGCTGTAGGTCATTCATTTAATTGCTGAATAATATTTTCCTATTGCTGGGCACTAGGCTTATTTCCAGTTTGGGCATTAGAAATCTTCCTGCTGTGGACAATTCTGCTCATGTCTTTCATGTCTATATGCACTGTTGGGTATATATCTAGTAGTTGAATTACTGGATTCATTCAACATTGCTATATGATGCCAAATAGGTTTCAACATGGTTGTAAGACTACGTACTTTGCCAGTAATGTATGAGTTCCCATAGTGCCACATTCTTGCTCATCCTTGGTCTTGTCCGTTTTTTTAATTTTGGCTATTCTGGTGAGTTTGTTCTATTTTTTTGTTAGTTTAATTTGTATTTTCTAGATTACTAAGGAGGTTGGACACCTTATAATGTGTTTATTGGCCACTTGTTGGAGTCATCCATTGCCTTGTTTGTCTGATCCATTGTTTTAAAGGATTCTTTACATTCTGCACATAAGTTTTATGTGTTGCACATAACTGCTCTCACTCTGTGGCTTTTCTTTTTCACTTTCAATAGTCCTTTTTGACAAACCAAGTTCTTAATTTTAATGTAGTCTAGTTTATTAATATTTTCATTTATTATTTCTTCTTGTGTTCTGTTAAGAAAATCTTTGATTACCCAAAACTAAGAAAATGTTTTCCAATGTTAGCTTCTAAAAGCTATATTATTTTATCTTTTACATTTATATGTATGATCTACCTGGAATTTATTTGAGAGTGTGATATGAGATAGGATTTTGCAAGCTTTATTAAGCTTTGGAGGTCCCATGCTAAATAGAAGCCTGTTTTCTATCACTTAGAATTTTAATTTTATATGTACCGAAAGACATCTTTCAGATATACTTAGAAAGCTTTAAAAATCATATATCACTCTCCTGTATTCATAAAAAGAAAAATGTAAACAATATATTGGTAAGTATATAGGTACCCTATGCTTGACCCTCCAATTCACCCTCCATGCTTTTCAGTCCTGCTCTATGCTCCAGGAGGCTGAATTGCATGGACTTTTTATGAAAGGGCTCCTAGCAATTTGGATTCATCCAATGGGAAGACCCAGAGGGAGATCAGAGGGTTGGAAAGTCAGTAAGGGTGGAGTATTATTCTCCTAGCTCCTTCCTTTCCCTCTATCAAAGGCCCCAGATCCTGTAGACACCCTCTCCCTCCAGCTACCTTGTCAGAGGCCTAATAACCGACCCCTCTCTTCACTCCTTCAAGCAATGGAGTGGTAACTGCTCCTTGAACTTCTGGTCCAGAGGTACCCCACTATCTTTGCTGGTTGTCCTAAACCCCTATAAATTGCCCCTTTATTAAACTCTCCTCAATTCCCCAATTTCACTGTACTGGTCTCTGCTGAGATCTTGGATAATACTGTGATGGTATTCCTAAAATTTCTTGACCCACTGAGAATTCAAATCTCCTAAATCACTTTTCATCTTCTAGTCATCAATGTCTATGATTTTCACCATAATTTTATCACTGAGTCAAGGCCGCCAAGAGTATTAGTGATGTTGCATTTCTTAAATGAGAGCTCCACTATAGTTTCTGGGATTTTCTTACAAGCTGCTGGTACCCATTCACACCAATCTATGTTTATTCACACATACACAAACATATATGCTCCTATTTGGACTTTTGCCCCTTTCTTTCCACTTTTTTTAGTTGCTACAAAATTAAGTTCATATCCCAATATGCACATGGCTTTGCAATCTGCCCTTTTCACTTAACGTATCATGGACATCCCCCGAAGTCAGTACATGTAGTTCTAATATTTTTTTTCTTTAGAAGTTGTAAGATATTCTAAAGCATAAATGCTCCATATTTTATCCAATATTTTTTACTGATAGACATTCAGCACATTTTCAGTTTTTCACAGAGGCTAAATTAGAGGGCTCCCACTGTGAAAATAATTTATGGGCTCAGATCTACTCGTGGGCTGAATTTAAAGCTGAAAAGGCAGATATATGAGAATATTCTTAGGCATAAAGAAGGGCCTATAAAGACTGCCTGAGTTACTCAAGCTTCGAGTATTCACCAAGCACTTGGCAATGGTCTATTGTGTGCCAGGACTTGTGCTAGTTGCTTGGGGATACAATGGTGAACAAGATAGACATGATTTTGATTCTCATAGAACTCACTCTCCAGTGAGGTGACATATAGGGACAGAGGACAATATTAATGCAGTATGATAAATGTCAAGAGGTGCCAGGTAAGCTATGACCTGTCAGTAGAATAGGAGTTAGTCAGATGAAGGAGAAGTAGTGTCCAAAATAGAGGGATAAGCATGGTGAATTTGGAGGAATCTCAAGTAGTGTGAGAAGGGGAGAGATAAAACTAGAGGTACAAGCAGAATCCTAGTCACAAAGCTACTTCTAAGTTTCAAATTCTTCCTGAAAAAAACAAGGAGCTCTTGTTTACTATAACAGAAGGGTATCCATTTCTTCTATTATATAAGCACCTCTCATTAGAAATGGAAAGAACCGCATTAGGCAGAAAAATGAGATAGGAAAAAGACTTGGATACTTTAAGCTGAATGTTATGCCATATCTGAGTACATAAAATAAGGAACATTCAATAAACCCAGACAGGGAGCACCCTAATCAGGATAATTTACACTCCTGATGAAATCTATGCTGTCATACGTGTTGATCCTCACTCACCGAAAATCTAAAATCTATAATGTAGAAAAAGTACTTGCAAACAATATTGGCTGAATAGCTACAGGGTGTTAGATTCCAGGGATATAACAAGGTGGAGATTTTTATTCACTATATTGCATGGGAATATGATGCTCATAAGAAGAGCAGACTTAGCCAAGGACATGTGCCATGTGTATGTAAGCTGAGTGTCTGGGGAAGGATGATGAAAATGAGAACCACATGTCTGTAAGGGGATGACATGAATCAGACAGAGGACATGAGATTTTATCAGCTGCCATGTGGGAGAGAAGGTCAGATGGATTTCCAGAAAGTCTTTTGTAAAACCCTCATGGGGTCACTTTATATAGATGACCACAGTAGAAGATCTCTGGTATTTCTCAAGATGTCTTAATTGGACCACTGCTTGTTTGAATGAGAAACTGCACTGAACATGGACCATGAGGGTAACAATTATATTTGGGTTACACATCTGTTATCTTATTTAACTCCAGACAGAAATCTTTTCCATAGCCTGAAGTCTAAGCGCTCTGTCAGAAGCTGTGCAGTGAGGAGGATGCCTTTTATAGACTGAGATGCACTTTGCCCATTTCATCCTTCCCGTCTCCAGTCCCTGTGATATCACTCCCATGAGGGTTTCTGCCTCCATTCCCACAGAGGTCAATGATATGGCCTGAAGCATGGCATACAGGATGCCTGTTTCCCCACAACCCACGGGACAATTATACTCCCTCCCTCCTCTCATCTATCTCTAGAAAATGGCCACAGAGTTCCCTAATTCCATACTGCATTTCTCAGGGTTCCAAGTACAGCCTCTTGGAAGATCTTTTTTCTATTTTGCTAAAATGTGCTTACTCTAAAGCTTTCATACAATATGGAAGGGTATAAGTACACTGTGGGAACTCAGTGCTCACTCCACCACTGCCCTACTCTCACAGGTAACTAATTTAATGTCTCTCTTTCTAGAAAAATACACATTATTTATAATAAAAATAGGATTTTCCTCTGTAAGGAAATTGCTTTTTAAAAAATTTACTGTATCAGGGATATCTTTCCATTCCAGTACATATAGAACTACCTTATTCCTTTGAACACTAGACATAGTATAGATGTACCAAAATTTAATTAATCCTCTGTTAATGAACATGTAGCCTACTTTTAACTTTTTCTGTAGACAGGTCTATTGAGATATAGAGATACTGTTGTGTATCGATGCAATCATTCTATAGGATAAATTCCTTATAATGGAATTAATGGCCCCAAAGGAATGCATTTAAAACCCTTCCCCACAGTCTTGCCCAAACTGGGTATTTACAGCTAATTCTTTTAATTTGTGTCTTGCTTAGAGAAAGGCCTTTCTCACACCAGTGTCATAAAAAAATCTCCCTATATTTTCTATCACATTTTTTTGTGGTTTTTTTAATCCAGGGATCAGCAAATTACTGTCAAATCCAGCCTGCTGCCTGTTTTTGTGAATAAAATTTTATTGGAACAGAACTACACCTATTATTTATGAATTGGTGAATACTATTTTTGAACTACAAGGGCTGAGTTGAATATTTGAGACAGAAATTATATGGCCCATAGAGCCAAAAATATTTACTGGCCCTTTCTAGGAAATGTTGTCTAACTAATATCTAGACTGCATTTTATTTTATTCTTTTTTGCTATTATGAAGCAATTGTTATTAATTGTCATAAAACCATTCAATGAATGGTTCTTTTCCTTGCTGATATGAAATGCCATCCTTGTCATATAACAACTTCCCATACATCCATGGCTGGGTTTCCTTCAGGCTTTATCTGTATCATTGATCAGTTGGTCTTTTCCTGCATAAATACCACACTCTTCATTTCTTTAGTCTCATACATTTTTTTCCCTATAGTTTTATAATTTAAGTTTTTATGTTTGGTAAGGCAAGTCCTTACTTGTCCCTTTTCAAAAAGATTTTTTATATTCTTTTTTGTTTTCTCTTTCAGATGAATTTCAGAATCTGCTTGTAAAGATCTCAGTGGGGTTTATTATCAGTATTTCATGGACTGTAATTTAGAAGAGAATTGAAATCTTTACAAATTCTAGGATGTTGACCATTTCCTCCAGCTTCACCCACCTACATCAAATATTATCATTTTTTCACCAGTGCCAATTGATAGATAATAATGGTGTTTCCTTCCAATCATTAATAATAGATAAAAGCAGGTTTTTAGCTTATTATTACTTTTCTTAGTTTTTTTTTTTTCTTACTCTATGTTAAGATGAGGTATTACTCTATAATTGATAGAGGCAGAGACAGGATTTTACTAGCTCACCAGTAGTGCAGAATCTTATGCTGTAGAAAACATTTTTAACAACTGGTCACTTGAAAAGACATTGATCCCTAAAAATGAGATCTTCAGCAAACATCCTCCCTATTGACTCAACATTGCTGCTCCAAAACGTTCCACCATTTCCTGTTGCTTAAATAAATTTTTAGTCAGGCGCCTGGGTGGCTCAGTTGGTTAAGCGACTGCCTTCGGCTCAGGTCATGATCCTGGAGTCCCGGGATCGAGTCCCATGTCGTGCTCCCTGCTCAGCAGGGAGTCTGCCTCTCTCTCTGACCCTCCCCGCTCTCATGCTCTCTATCTCATTCTCTCTCTCAAATAAATAAATAAAATCTTTAAAAATAAATAAATAAATAAAAATTTAAAAATAAATAAATAAATAAATTTTTAGTCAGCTACATGCTGAGTGAGCAAGTTACAAATATTCCTCTTCATGCAGGCAAGGCCCACAAAGGGCAGCAGATGCAGCCTCATTCCAGTTCCTTTCCCGCACTCATAATAATTAGCCCATCTTCCCAGATCCCTTGTGTTCACCCGAGGCATTGGCAGGGCGGCAATTGGATTCTCAGGTTGGATTCCCTTATATGCAGCCTCTGAGATGGGGATTTGCGGGCAGGAAGTTCCTTTGGGCATGCTCTTGTGATTGGACTGAGGGAGAAACTGAACTATCAGTTACAGAAGAAGCCTGTCCACTGGTCCTGCCCAGAGCTCTGGAGCTGGAATGGCCCTTCAGAACTGTCCCAAATTAGGGCAAGGGGCCTGGGCCCTTTATACCTCTGCAGTGAGTAGTCATGTACGGGGCTACCCCAAAGAGAGGGCATGACCTTGGGCAAAACAGTTCTCAGCTGAGGGCAATTCCCATTGAGAGACTCAGCCAAGCGCCTACACTTGCCAAGCCCCCCAGCACCTAAGGAAGTTGAGCACCTCCCTCCCGAAGGTGGGACCTGGGCAGAACAGCCCAGCATCCACTACAGAGCTACAGGGAGTTCCTGACTTTTCCTCTCATCTCCCAGCTTTCTATGAGCTGAGAACTCAAATACCTTCAGGTACACTGCTTAGCTTTGGTATTTAACCTTTCACACAAAACTCTCATGTCATACGTAGGTAACATTTCATTCCTTCACGCACAACCCAGAATCACAAGCCAAGTATCAGGGAGAAACAACTCCAGATTTATGTTTTTACTACAGCTCCAAAACTGTACTATTCACATAAGTAAGAAAAAAGTATTCTTTTTTTTCTTTTTTTTTAAGAAAACCTTACATTGTCGATGAACTAGCCTTATGGCCTGTTCCCTTGGCACTTTTTTACATATATGAAAAAACTGTACAGATTACAAGGACATTTTTCAATGAATCAAAAATTGATTGTGAAATTACTCATGTGGTCTTCGATAATAACAGCATCAATAATAATTGTGACCATCATTTGTATGGTGCTTCAGTATTTATAAAGTGCTTTCATATCACCAACTTGCTGAGTGTCAGGCAAGGCAGGGATTGTTACAAAGAATGTGAGGCTCAGAGAGGTGAGCTGGCCCATGCCTCTGCTGGAGGCTGCCACAGCCGGAGGATGCTGCAGTCTGGTTGTCTCTAGAGCCCTCCTCCCTCCCCTCCACTTATTCTTTCCTCTCCTCCCCAGCTCTGGCCCACCCTCACCTGGTCCAGGCTCTATGCTCTTTCCTTGTTGATACACACAAAGCGCCCACACTCCCCAACCAGGATCTTCCCTCTTGGGAAGGACCCGGGCCCTGCTTTACCTTTCTCTATTTATCTTTACTAAAACCTGCTCTTAGCCGGCTGTCCCTGGGAAAGGGACTCATAAACTATTTCGTACCAAGCTATTAATGCCCATCAATGATGAATAAAATGCCTTTTAAACCCACCCCAGGTATATATTATTTGCATTTTAACAGCATCATATTGTGTTGGAATATGAAACAGGTTAGTGAGGAAGAGGTTTTGGAGAGGGCCTTCCCAGCTGCCTATCCCCACCCTATTCATGTTATTTTACTGCTCTGTTGATGAGGCATTAATCACATAGAGCACTGGACTCGAAGTCAAAAGAATTGGATTTGAGCCCCTGTTCTTGGGTAGATACTTAACTTTGCTGGCCTCGACCTCCCCACCTCTTAAAAGTGAGAAGATTGATGTTTCACTTTGCAGGGTGACTGGAGGGACGAATGGCACAAAAATCTCACTGTTAGAGCAGTTTGTCAAAACTATGGCTAGAGAAACTTGCAGTGGGGATGGTCCAAGGATGCTGCCAAGAACTCTTTGCCCCACAGATCTCACATCACTGGCCAGCAGGACCCCGGAAGTTCCCCTGGTCCATGGGAGCTGCCCCACGGAACCAGTGTCTGCCACCAGCTGATATTGGTGACTGGCTCTTCCCTGTCTGTCCAGCTGTCATTATGTGTTTTACTTCAGCTTATCCTCGAATATGTGACAGGGATATCATTGAAACACCTCCTGAGGCATTTCTCCTCTCAGTGATCCATCTTTTAAATGCAGTCCCTTTTGTCATTAATGCTGTTTTACGGCTCTAGGGAAGGGGAGGGTGAGTACTTCCCAGAACAAAGAAGATAAAGGGGGGTGGGGTAGTGACATAGGAGCATTAGACAGGAAGGGCAGAGTACCTCTGCAAGGGAAAGAGCAAAATGTAGATGAGGTGAGACTAGAGTCCAGACACTACTGTTCTTTAGGCTTATGGCAGTGGGGGAAAGGAGGGAGGTAAGAATATAAGAAGCTCAGAAAACAATATGGTGCATGGTAACTGCATCCTGAAGGAGTACAATGAGGTTGCTGTAGAGAAACTGCTTATACTAGTGAAGTAAAAGTGATGTTCTACATCATTAACATTGTATTTTCTAAGATTGGGATTTGCCAGAATGTGACAGGGGTCGGGGGGCTGCTTTTCTCATCTATAGTAAAGAAATGTATCTCAGACGTATAAAAAAAAGGTAGTAGGGGTGGGGATATCTTTATTCCACCCTACTAGAACTAAATTTCCTTGCAGGGTATCATTCCCATTAATGGTGAGTAGAATTAAACTTGCCAATTAAACGTAATTCAATCTTTTCTGCATTTTAGGTAGATAATCAATTTAAATTTTGAACTCCATATCTGGACTGGTTCTCTCCTTCAAAGGTTCCTCTTCCTCCTTCCAAGATATAATCTTTTTAAATCTTTTGAGAGATTTTATTTACTTATTTGAGAGAGAGAGCAAGAGCACAAGTGGGAAGAGGGGCAGAGGGAGAGGAAGAAGCAGACTACCCTCTGAACAGGGAGCCCGATGCGGGACTTGATCCCAGGACCCCGGGATCATGACCCGAGCTGAAGGCAGATGCTTAACCAATTGAACCACCCAGGCGCCCCTTCCAAGATATAATCCAAGTGCAAGGAGAAGCTTGGTGTTGAAATAAGGACTAAGGACTCTTGGCCCAACTGCTATCCTTCTCTGGGGACTTTTCCTGGCCTCCAAGGAAGCTGTCGTTTATGTTAAGGGTCTGCATCTTAATTAACCGTTTTTTTTTTTTTTTAACCACTTTTAACCACTGCTGTCGTTTATGTCCACTGGCCTCCAAGGAAGCTGTCATTTATGTCCACTGTTGAAGTGTTCTTAGCTGGAATAACTTGTGATCTCTTCTCTCATGGTGGCCCAAGCATAGTGGGTCCCATCTGACTGAGCCTTCACTTGCTGCTGATCTTCTGATTTGATAATTCCCAACAAGTTCATGATTTCTAAAGCCCCTTCTAACTCTTGAAATCTGTGGAATTCTGACATGGTTTTTGTCAGTGTGAAGGAATGGGCAGGAAAGTCACTGTCGTTTCCATGTACCACCTCCCTTCACCCCTTAACAGCTGAGATGTTGGGGAATAAAGGCCACCTCAAGGGGAAACACGCTGCAGTTATACATGGGTTTCTACAAAGATGTCATTACTCTTTAAAAAGATTAGATTCAAAGGAGTGTAAAGCAATGACCCCATTCAGATCTTCCAAAAACAGTGACAGATGACTGTGTTAGAGCAATCCCATAATCTGAGACTCAAAGACTGAATCACCAGTGTGTTGGGGGCTGTGAGTGAGTGAGGGACAAGATAGGGTCTGCATCTTTATTAGCCTTTTTTTTTTTTTTTCCCAATTGTATCCTAAGGAACTCCAGATTTCTAAAGGCCAGATTGGTCATGCATCTAAATTAGCTGCTGAAACCCCTATTGTCAAGCCATCTCTAATTAATGATATGACATTACAAACCTGTTCCCTTTGTCTTGGTGGAGGAAGGAAACTACAATTTTTTGAACACTCACTATCTGCCAGGTATTTCATGCATCCCTCATTTAATTCTAGTGGTTAGGCAAGATTGGTATTATTATTCAGTTTCAGAAGCCACACCTAGCAGAGAAAGAGATTGTGTCTTGTGCAGGTAGTAAGGGATGGAGCAAGAATAAAGCAAATAGTATGCAGTACCTAGTCTTTCCTTTATTCCATACTTCTATGGCAGGAGCTGATTTTCTCACTACTCTGTGGTGTCCTTAACTATTTGTGGTGCAAGTTTATATGCACTTTCATGGCAGCCTTCCTGATACACTAGTCTAAATATATTCGTATAACTCTCTCACTTATATGCCAAGGGATGGCTGCCATTTTGAACACACATAAAACACCAATGAGCAGAGAATTAACAACCGCAAAATCCAGTCCAGTAAAAATCAAGTACTAAGATGATGCAGACAAACTAGAAATGATGAATATAATGTATAATTTTTAAAAAATGCAAAACAGAGCTCACAAATAAGGGAGAGGAATTACCTAGTTACCAGAAATGAGAAATAAAACCTAAAAAGCAAAGGTCTGAGCAACTGTGTGCATGCTTCATCCTCTTTAAGATTATGTTAGGAATAAGTTAAAGTAACTTAGGAGCTTCGGTTTCAGTGCCTACATGAAGGCAGTAGACTAGGCCTTAGCCCAAGTGAAGTAAGGAGGTGGGACTGAGATTTCAGCATTAAAGCAGGACTCTCAAACAGCTATTTATTGCAGATATAACAAATAATGAAAGAATGGAATACAATAAAACTATGGCTATTGGCTTGGCTTGTCTGCCCATGCCTAGGCTCTGAATGGAAAAAAAAAAAAGTCTCTACAAAACTAACCCTAAATTGTACATCATATGGGTTGGAAAGTTAGATTTATAATCTCAATAATCCAGGAAACACTAAACTAAGAAATTAACATAAAATAGTTGGTAATTCCCTTGGGGCACCTGGCAGGTGCAAACACAAAACTCTTCAATCCAAGTTGTAGGGAGTTTCTATGGGAAGTCAAATAAAAAGAAAAGTGAGAGTAAGAGAATCTGACCCTCTGAGGCAGTAGAGCCTCAAGGAATTAAAATACAACCAACAATCTAAAACAATATATAACACAGATAAGTTTAAAATCATTAGAAACATAAAAGTGAATCAAAGGCCTAAGAAAAAAATAAGGCACTATGAAAACATAGGAAAGTTCAAAATAAGGTAAATATTGTAAAGATAATAATTAATAAACTAGTTATTAAAATTAAAGCTCAATGATGGGTTAAGCAAAAGATTAGACTTGCTGCAGAGAAAGTTAGAAATTAAAAGGCAGATTTGAAGAAATTCTTCAGAATATAGCATAGGTAAATAAATAGATGGGAAATAGGAGAGAAATTTAAAAATTTAGAACAGAGAATGAGAAAGATTATTCAATAAAACTTTAAGAACAAAAGAAAAAAGAAAATAAGAGAGAGGAAACATTTAAAGAGATAATGTCTGTGAGTTAATAAAAGAGATAAATCCTTACATTTAAAAACACCAAAAAACCCTAAAGACTCCACCAGAAAAACTATTAGAAGTTATAAATGAATTCGGTAAAGTTGCAGTATACAAAATTAATACAGAGAAATCAGTGACATTTCTATATACTAATAATGAAGTACAAGAAAGAGAAATTAAGAAAACAATTCCATTTATAATTACACAAAAAAAGAATAAAATACCTAGAAATAAATTCAGCCAAGAAGGTGAGAAACCTATACTCTGAAACTATAAAATACTGATGAAAGAAATTAAAGATGACACAAACAAATGGAAAAATATTCTGTGCTCATGGAGTGGAAGAACCAATACTGTGAACATGTTCACACTACCCAAAGCAATCTACAGATTCAGTGCAATCCCTATCAAAATACCAACAGCATTTTTAACAGAACTAGAACAAATAATCCTAAAATTTGTATGGAACCATAAAAGACCCTGAATTGCCAAAGCAATCTTGAGAAAGAAGAATTAAGCTGGAGGTATCACAATCTCAGATCTCAAGATATACTACAAAGTTATAGTAATCAAAACAGTAGGACAGTGGTACAAACAAAGACATATAGATCAACGGAAGAGAATAGAGAATCCAGAAATAAACTCATGCTTATATGGTCAATTAATCTATGGCAAAGGAGGCAAGAATATACAATGGGGAAAACACAGTCTTTTTAATAAATGGTGATGGGAAAACTGGACAGCTACATGCAAAAGAATGAAACTAGACCATTTTCTTACACCATACACAACAATAAACTCAAAATGGATTAAAGACCTAAATGTGAGACCTGAAACCATAAAACTCCTAAAAGAAAATATAGACAGTAATTTCTTTGACATCAGCCTTAGCAACATTTGTCTAGGTATGTCTCCTCAGGCAAGTGAAACAAAAGTAAAAATAAACTATTGAGACTACATCAAAATAAAAAAAACTTTTACACAGTGAAGGAAACCATCAACAAAACAAAAGAGCAACCTACTGAATGGGAGAAGATATTTGCAAATGATATATCTGATAAAGGGTTAATATCCAAAATATATAAAGAACTTATACAACTCAATACCAAAAAAAAAAAAAACCCACCAAAAAACAAAAAAACAAATAATCTGATTAAAAATGGGCAGAGGACCTGAAGAGACATTTTTCCAAAGAAGACACGGAGGGGTGCCTGGGTGGCTCAGTTGTTAAACGTCTGCCTTTGGCTCAGGTCATGATCCCAGGGTTCTGGGATCAAGGCCCACATTGAGCTCCCTGCTCTGCAGGAAGCCTGCTTCTCCCTCTCCCACTTCCCCTGCTTGTGTTCCCTCTCTCGCTGTCTCTCTGTCAAACAAATAAAATCTTTTAAAAAATTTTTTTAAAAATTCAAAGAAGACATAAGATTGCCAACAGACACATGAAATGATGCTCATATCACTCATCATCATGGAAATGCAAATCAAAATCACAATGATATCACCTCACACCTGTCAGAATGGCTAGAATCAAAAAGGTAAGAAATAATAAGTATTGGCAAGATGTGGAGAAAAGGAACCTTCATATACTATTGGTGGGAATGTACATTGGTGCAGTCACTGTGGAAAACAGTATGAAGGTTCTTCAAAAAATTAGAAGTAGAAATACCATATGATCCAGTAATTCCACTACTGAATATTTACCCCAAAAAACCAAAACACTAATTTAAAAAGATAAATGCACCTCTATGTTTATTCCAGCATTATTTACAATAGCCAAATTATGGAAGCAACCCAAGTGTCCACTGATAGATGAATGGATAAAGACGACGTGGCACGTATATACAATGGAGTATTACTCAGCTATAAAAAAGAATGAAATCTTGCCATTTGCAACAACATGGATGGACATAAAGGGTATTATGCTAAGTGAAAGAAGCCAGGAAAGGACAAATACCATATGATTTCACTTATATATGGAATCTAAAAAACAACAAATGAACAAACAAACAAACAAAAAAGCAGAAACAGACCTGTAAATACAGAGAATAAACTGATGTTTGCCAAAAGGAAGGGGATGGGGATGGGCAAAATGGGTGAAAGCGAGTGGGAGACACAGGCTTCCAGTTATGGAATGACTTAAGTCATGGGGATGAAAGGTACAGCATAGGGAATATAGTCAATGGTATTGTAATAGCCTTATATGGTGACAGGTGGTAGCTACACTTAGCCACACTTATAATGAGCACAGCATAACATATAGACTTGGCGAATCACTATGTTGTACACCTGAAACTAATGTAACATAGAGTGTCAACTATACTCCAATAAAAATAAAAAATGAAAAAGCTGAAACTTAAAATAACAAAAAATAAAAACACAATAAATCCTTAAAAGAATAAATTTTTTAAAAATCCTACATTTTAACACACCATTTGGAAATTTCAGACAACACTGACAAATCCTTAAAAACAACCATAGGGAAAAAATAGATTACCTACAGAAGCAAACCAATTTCAGTGACTATAGACTTCTAAAGATCAACAATGGAGGTTGAGTCAACAGAATACCAGCTTCAGAGTGTTGCAAAAGAGTAGATAAATAATGGAAGGTGTAGAATACTATATCCGGCTAAAGTGCCATTCAAGACTAAAGGTGAAATAAATTTTCAGAAACAGACTGAAAGAATTTATCATTTCAAGACCCTATCAATTGAACCCAGAAAGAAAAAAATACACTGAAAGTAGCAGAAGTGAACAAAAAATTATTAAATATGGGTAAATATAAATAACCACTGACCATATAAAGGAATGGAAATATTAATGTCTAGCTTGGGAGTACAAACCAACAAAATGGTTAGAGAGGGTTATCGGCGTTAAACTCATTCTAATGTCCTTATTTCATTCAGAAGAAGGATTAAAAATATAATATGCAAACTAGTGGAGGAAAAAAAGAGGAGTAAGGAAACTAGATTTATTCCATAGAAGGCAAGAAACAGAAAAAAAGAAGAAAAAGCATTGCAAACAGAACCAAAATAATATAGCAGAAATAAATCTAAATATATCAATAATCATGGTAAATACAAATAGTCTAAACTAGCTAGTTAAAAGAGCTTACTACTTACTTTATTTTTTTAAAAGATTTTTATTTATTTATTGAGAGAGAGAGAGAGAATTATAGAGAGAGAGCATGAGAGGGAGGAGGGTCAGAGGGAGAAGCAGACTCTCTGCTGAGCAGGGAACCCGATACGGGACTCGATCCTGGGACTCCAGGATCATGACCTGAGCCGAAGGCAGTCGCTTAACCAACCGAGCCACCCAGGCGCCCCTACTTACTTTAAAAAAAAAAAAAAAAAAAACACCTATATTTTGTCACAAGAAATACAGCTAGTGACTTGGAGTACTTAATGGCTCAGAAAGGTTGAAGATAAATGGGTGAAAGAAGATAGGTGAATACTAGTTTTTAAAAAAGCTAGAGTAGCTGTGTTAGTATTAGACACACTGGACTTTCAGGAAAAAAACGCGTTTGGGGAATAAAGATGTGTTACTGCATAATGATAAAAGAATCATGTCTTTTCTGACACCAAAGTCTATCTTAGCAGCTCTTCATGCTGCCTATCCCTCATGGCCATTGTGATCACAGGTAACAAATAGTCGATGACAATCCTACTGACAGAAAGATGATTTTAAATCCCCGTAGGTAGTCAAACTGGCCTGAGCTGGAGTTCCAGCCACCGCTTACCATCTTTGTTGCTTTATTCCATTTCACCTTTCTGTGCCTCCGGGTCCTCATCTGTGCCGTACTTGCCTCTCGTGGTTTGTATGAGGATTAGCATAATTAAAGGAAATAGACAGCCAGTTTACACTAACTTCTCAACAAATGCTAGCTACCTCATACCCAATTTTTATCACAAAAAGTAAAACCTGAAAAACATAACTTCAGAAGGCAAATTGCTATTTAGGATTTCAAGTTGAAATCATTTTTCTTATAAAGAGTTAATTATCCATGAAATTAAATATTTATGCATTCACAGAACAAATGTATTTATAATGTTAGAATATGAAAGTGGCTGGTCTAGAAATTACAAGACTTTCTTAATGTCTTCACAGCTGATGTTTTTCTATCGTGGGAATATTATAAAATTACCTTTTACAATTAGCTAAAGAGAATAGTGTTCTATAAAATCAGTTAGGAAAATAGCATGCAGTCGAACAGTTCCATTCAGGTGTGTAAGTGCTGATGGTTGGTTTAGATGCTCACTTGTAAGTAGTTCAGCACTTGGAGCATATTTTCTATTAAAACAAGACCACAAATGGTTAATTGTTTCCCAAGTGGGGTGACCAACTGTCCTGGCTGGCCTGAGACCAAAGGGCTTCCCAGAATACAGGACTTCTAGCGCTAAACCTTGGAAAGTCCTGGAGACACCAGAATTTTTGGTCATCCTACCAGGCCAGCACCCTAAAACTGATCTGCCTGCATCAATCAGAGTTGCCGGAACCCTTCATGAGGACCCTGCTCTGCCAACTGCCAGTTTCTCCTGTTTCTCCGGTTAGTGGGCACAGCACTTGATCTCTGACAGTCATCTGAGGCCCCAGATGCTGAAACTACTCTGGGGTCCATGTGTGGGAGACAAAAGAACTGTGTCCTCTTATACTTTGTCACTTAGACCCCAACGCAGCCTGTTCTATGCCTAGAGTATCACTTCTTCCAAAAACATGGTGCTTTTAGCTTTGTGTACTTACTCTTCTCACATTGCTACCCAAAATGAGTCCCTCAATTTCAGGGTGGAGATAAGAGCGTTAAGAGAGGATCAGATGCCATCTTATCCTCTCTCTGGTCTTTATGCTCTCATCCTACCTCCCATTTGTATCAACTCAGACAATCGATGTCACTCTGAGAGGACAATCGATGCTCAGTCTGAGATGGATGGCCATTCACTATGTCCCCAGACAGCCACCTCCGAATTCTACTTGGAGCTTGCTTAAGTACCTGCACAGACTTTCTTCTAGGAATATAACGTAGCTAATAATGACCTTGAGATCGGCAAAAGAGCAGCCTATTGAATAACTGCCACTCACCAGGTCCACTTCAAATGACACTCCCACTACCTACACATTCTAGTGGAAATGAGTTCAGCCTCCCCTGTTCTCCCATAGCAATTACTTTCTGGTCCTATTTAAACCTCAATCATGATCTGCCTCGTATTAGAGTCACTTAAGCATGTGTCTATCTCCTTCATAAATTGTTAGGTCTTTAAGAGCAGAGAAACTATCCCATTCATCTTTATATCACTGTTAGAACTGAGCAGAGTACCTGTCACAGAGAGACTATTCAGTGCATGTTTCAGGAATTGATAACATCCTTGGGACTCTAGAAACTCATCAGAGATCAGCTGGTTCTATTTTTACTTGGTCAATAATTCAGTCTGTTAGAAGGAATGACTATATTAAATATGTTCTGCCAACATTGCTTATTCTTGCATTAAAATTTACAGACCAGTTAATTTAGTAGATCCCTATGATTTGAAAAGACCTGGTAGTGATAGAAAAAATGTAGGAATCAGAATAAATAAAATTCAAATTTTTCTAGGCAAACTTTCATTGAAAAGTCATTTGAATGATGCTGTTCCCTCCAGTAGATAACACCTCAACGGTAAGGTGTTACTTAGAAAAAAAGGGTAAAATGTGATTTTTATATTCTACTCAAAGTCTCTCATTTCAACTTTAAATTGCCTCAGAATACAATACAATAGCAGCCAAATCAATGAACAAAGTCAAATTTCAAGTAAATACATGAACAAATCAAGTTTCAAACTCAATTAACTTCTGGGAAAACAAAGACTCCTGAAATTAGGAATGGATTGGGAATTAAAGGAATCTGTGTCTTATAAAAAAAAATTTTTTTTTAAATGCCCAAATCCTTTACAAGTTTAAACATCAAAATTGCTTGAAGACAAAAATAGTTGTAAGATGCGCCCTACATTAGAGTTAATAATGCACATAATCTGCTAATACGACGTACTAATAATCTTTCAATACATTAGCAATGTAAGTGGTAACAATTTGCAAAAGCGCCAAAATTATCATTAGCGCAAAGCCAGTGAAAAATTATTCGTTGCCCAAAAGGTTTCAGAGAGTTTTGGTACTACAATATCCAAGGCTGAAAAAAAAAGTTCTTTACGATCTTGACAATAAAGGTAATCCAAGATGAATCAAACTTCTGAGATGTCGGGAAAGAAGAGTCTATTCAACCATACCTTTAAGAGCGCCAGGAAACTATGTTTAAATAAACTCCTTCACTTTTGTCAAGGTCCTGCTATATAAGTGGTAGCTATACCTCCTGAAAGGATCACAAGGAATCCTTTGCGCTTGTTCACCAAACATTGAATTTGCTGTGGCTCCTCTGGGATCACTCCCAGGCATCCCCATCAGTTCCAGACAGAACTGGCTTTTACTGAGCACCTACTATGCGTCAGGCAATAAGATAAGTACCATCACACACAACCACCCCAGTCCCACAGTTGCAAAGTGTTTCAATCCTGCAGCATTAGAACAAGTTTAAATTGGTAGCTATTACTTAGCACACTAAACTATGAGCCCAGATGACACATACGGTTAATTATATGTTATTCCACTCCAATTTTTTAAAAAAGGAAAAGATTCTGTGTGATTTCACACTGTACTAAATTTTCTAATAGGCAGAAGAAAAGGCAATCATTTAGTTGTGACAATATCATAATCCTTCTACCCATGAACCACAATAAAAGAATGTTCCACTGAACCATCTCATTCAAAAGGCAGTTTTCCTTTATGGTGATAGAAAAGGTAATTGTTTAGTTCTGAGCATTGTAACTGATTCCAGTGTTCTGCAAGGAGGAGAAAAAAAATATTTTCTGTTGCCTCAGAGTGATAAGTAACCATCTAAACATAATGCATGTGTATTGGAAAGAAAGAGGGGACAATGAACTGCCATCATATTTGCTTTCAGCAAGGCCATCAAGCCTGCATGTGGGCCTAGCTCTGAATAGTGCATCAGGCATCTTTACTTAGCAGAAAGCACTGTATCATAGTGTGCAAGTCCCAATCCAGGGCTGATTTTTCCTGCCCTTTTTATCTGCTCCTCTGTCCTGACATCTAGGCAGGGGGAAGAGGCTAGTAGATACTAAGAAAGTCACAATGTTGCAAAAGAAATAGTGAGTCCTTTCCTTCCTGAATTAGGGAGTTAGAGCCAACCCTACAGTATTTATCTTCTGAATTTACAAATTTGTTCATAAGATCACAGTTAAGACATCTTAGGCTGAGAAGTCCAGTCCTAATTTTGTTGAATGAAGAATATTATTAGAGGCACCAGTCTGCCCCTGGAGCCAGTCGATGGAAAAGCAGGTGGGATTGGGGGTGTGGGGAGGAAGGGAGAAATGCTGGAGAGAAGAAAGCTGGAGGAGGGACTTGCTTTCATCCCAAATGGGATCTTCCCTTCAGAACAGTAACCCGGTGGTCCAGGCCTAGCATGTCATCAAATTCAAAGTATAGGCATCAAGAATAATTAAAAAGCACTCAAAGTATATAAATTTCTCTCTCATACCTGCTTGTCTTCTACTCTTATCTTGCATTCCTCATCTGGCAGTGGGTACACCTGCTTTGAACCTCAGCTCAAGTGTCTGTAGCTCCAGGAAGTTTTGCCTGCTTCCTCCACTCTCCCCAGCCTTGGGCAGGAGCCCCTTCATGGCTCCTGTAACACCTTCTGCCCACTTCTTGTTAGAGAGGGAGGAGATATCTCTGCCCCTGAAATGGGAAATAACAGCTGTGAAGGGCCCCTTCCTCTATTCTCATCCCTATGCCCCTTTGCTTGGTGGAATCTGATGGATTCATTAACCACAGTGCACTGTGGGCAAGGACACTGTGTCTGAAGTAACTTGCATTTAGCGATGTCCCTCCTTCCATCTACTGCTAGATATGGCAGGCTGGCTCTTCTTGTCTATGCACCTGTTTGGCTAAGTGGATCTGAGCGTCTGCCCCACAGACCTCACTATTCCTGTCATGCTGCACCAGGATGCTGAGATGCTGACGGAGTACAGGAGTACTTTAGAAGCTCAGGCCTTAGCCAGATGCCCTGATTCAGCTTAGGGCAACCCTGCATTTGGCCTCATTGGATACTTGCCCATCTGGAATTTTGTTCCCATTTTGGCAGTTGATTCTTATATCTACAGTTCCTTTGTCAGGAAAATGCAAAGGGAAGCATGACAAGTGGGTAGGTTCTAGCACCTAACTATATCCCAAACCTCTAACAATCCTACCTTTGCACTTCCAGAAATACACTGAAATATTTGCCTCCCTCATTAGATGGTAAATTGCTCGAAAAACTATTATTGATCTTTACATCCCTAGTGCTTAGTAAAATGTCCGATACACAGTAGGTACTCAAAAACTGTTGAGTGGATGAATGAATGTATGAATGAGTTTGGCCATTCTTGGACCTACTTGATTGACCCAACTCCTGGCCACTCTGCCTCTGTTCCTATCAGTTAGTCCCCTGACCATTCCCTACACAAGCTCAGGCTGACCCACCTGTGTTCACCCAGCTCAACATCCTCATTCTCTTTTAAGCCTTTTCCAGCTAATTCTGCCCACACTCATTTCCTTTTCTAAATGCCTTTTGCACAATTTAGTACTTTACTATTCTCAATGTTTTAAGTATGCTAGAGTTATGTTCTTAACTAGGCTATGTAAGACCTGGCTGTCGACTGACTTCTTCCATGAAACATCATCAGGAGGGCAAAGTTGGCAAATAGAGGAACTGCTATCTAGTCTCCCTACCTTCAGTTAGGTGGGGAAAGTCAGTTACTTTCCCTAGGCCTCAGTTTCCTCTTCTATGAAAATGGAGTAATCATCTGTTTGAGTACGTCATGGCATTGTAAGGAACAAAATAAAAAATACAGTGGTATCTGTAAAAATCTTATGCATAATTTATACCTCTTAGAATGTAGAACCGAGTCTGGATCAGCAGAGACCTTAATAAATGCTTGGAAATTTACTAGATAATGATGATGTTGCTTACAGGCATCTCATTTTAATGAAGGTTCAGTTGTTCTTAGTAACTCTAGTAAGGATTATTATTATTTGCAATGACAGATGGGTGATCTGGTACATTTACTCTTATTCCAAGGAGGGTCAGGTGGCTGAAAATGTTTGAAAAATATTACTAGGGAATCTCCTGGAATGTAGTTTTGCAATTTATAAATGTTTCCCATTATTGTATTTCTTAAAGTGAATTCTTGTTTATTAGGGATATCTTAGTCTGTTTGGGCTGCTATAGCAAATTACCATAGATGAGTGGCTTAAAAACAACAGAAATTTATTGCTCACCGTTCTGGAGGCTGGGAAGTCCAAGAGCAAGGCACCAGTAGATCTGGCGTCTGCTAAGGGCCTACTTCCTGGTTCATAGACAAACATATCTTCACTGTGTCCTCACATGATGTTAGGGATAATGGAGCTCTCTGAGGTCCCTTTTAAAAGGACACTAATCCCATTCATGAGAGCTTCACTCTCGTGACCTAATCAACCCCCCTAAAGACCCTACCTCCAAATGCCATCACTTTGGGGATTAGGATTTCAACATATAAATCTGAAAGGATACAAACATTCAGTCTCCAGCAAGGGAGTTATAATCCAACACGAGAATTATCAAAAACTTCATCCTTATCCATTCCCCTACTATTACTTACTTGTAACATTATCTTAACTTGAATTCTGATCTCAGTATAAACTTATGTGGAAAGTCGGGTAGGATTTATGATCCCCATTTCATGAGTGAGAACTCAGAAATTTAGTAAATTTGAAGGTCCAATGGCCTGGAAGCCACTGCGTCAGGACCACAGGGCTCACGTCGTGTGAAGCTTCAGTCCTCTTTCTAGTAAGATGAGGTGAAGAGGTAAGATACCAAGGCCTGATTCATAGGTAAAATATAGACTGTTTAATATTTAGCCTTTGGGCACTTAGATTTGGTAGGATAAATTTAAAGTGAAATTCCCAGGTCATTTTTTCAAGGGTTTATATACCTAAGTCCTATTTGCTCTGCTCCGGGTAACCGAGAGTTCTGTAATTGGTGATGAATATTCAGATTACCTGTGCTGCAAATGAATCTTTCAGTCAACTTGTTTTGCATCACATTAACTTCAGTAAAGAAAATCTCCAAATATACTAGGTTAGTAAAGAACTTTTGACGTTATGTGATAAGAAATTGTGACTTACTCAACATTTTAAGATTAAAAAAACACTTTACAAATTGATGCAGTAATCCCCCACCTCCCCCCACCCCCGCCTGCCTTTATCCAGGTGGAGGGGAGGGGAGGATACATTCCAGGACCCCCAATGGATGCCTGAAACCGTGGAGAGTACTAAACCCTACATAGACCGTTTTTTCCTATACATACATAACTATAATAAAGTTTCATTTATAAAGTAGGCACAGTAAGAAGTTAATAACAATGACTAATAATGAAATAGAACAATGATAACAATATACCGTAATAAAAGTTATGTGAACGTGGCCTCTCTCTAAATATTTTACTATGCTGTATTCACCCTTATTCTTGTGAGATGGGAGATGATAAAACGCCTACGTGATGAGATGAAGTGAGGGAAATGACGTGGGCACTGTGACGTAAAGTTAGGCTACTAGTGACCTTCTGATGATTCGTCAGAAGGAGGAGCATCTCCTTCCAGACAGCAATTGTCCGCAGGTAATCGAAACTGCGGAAGGCGAAACTGCAGATAAGGATATTTAGTTCAAAGCCCAAAGAAACAAAAATAAGGACAAATTTAGGAAAATCGCAGAGCGCTTTCATTGAAGGGAATTATGTTTTGTAGTGTCACTGACTTCAGTGGCTGAAAAACAGAATTCATTATATATAGAGAATATTTTATATACTCTAAGATTCCGTAAGATAGGATGTGTATGGGAGTTGTGTAATCAATTTTAAAACAGCACAAAAATATTTTTTACAGGGCGGTTCAAAGTACAAATATAGGAGGAGACCCATTTTCTTTGCTTTAGAAATTACATGTAAGAATCTAATAACATAAATTTAAAACTAAGCCCATGCGTAGGTACATGAAGGAGGGGGGACGTTTAATAACCTTTAACTGAATTAATTAACATACCCCATGTTGTGTGAAAAGGTAGCCATTCTTAGTTTATTTCTGTTTAGGACTCAAATTCTAAGTGTAGTGGCCCAAAAAAATGTATAGATCTAAGCTGTCTGATATGATAGCTGCTAGAAACATGTGACTATTGAAATTAAAACCCAGTAAAATTTAAAACTCAGCTCCTCATTTGCACTTGCTACACGCACGTGCTCAAAAGCCACACATCGCTAGTGGCTACTATATTAGAGGAAAGGACATCTTGCAGAAAGTTCTATTAGACAGCAATCCTTTCTGCTAGTATAGGTTAACAAGGTTAACAAGGATTTCATGTGCATGTGGGGGAAAGTTCAGCCAATTATTCCAAATTAGCATGCACCTGCTCCAAGTTTCTAAATACTTTTATTGTTACACACACATACACACAGAGCTGAGTCTTGACCATCATAAATCATCGTATCTTTATATCTTCCATAGTCACTGTTTTAATATTGGTGAAGCAAACTTTGAACCTGCTACTCAAGGGATTGTGATGTAATGAATACCTTAAAATAATTCTCACTATTGCACCCACAGACTTTTTCACTGAGGAACATAACATTTTTGAATGCTTGGTACTTTATTTAAACACACATATATACAAGGATGACAAAGGGAAACTCTGCAGAGTTGAACACAGTGGCTGCATGCATTGGGAGGATCGGCAGACTCTAGGTTTACAGGATGAAATTCGGGTTGAAAATAGGTAAAGACCAGAGTGCAAGTTTCATCTCCCATCACCACATAGAAGGGTCTTCCAGCCTGTCAAACACAAGAAGGAAAGCATGTGAGAGAAGCTTCCCAACTTCCTGGGAGGCTTTCAAAAGGGAGACATTCAGTTCTGAACTGAAAGATGATCAGGAACTGTTGAAAACGCCCCTGTTGGCATTCTAAACAGGAGGTCATGTAGAATATCAGAGCAGAAGACAGCGGCGTAATATACAGAAACCCAGCTGAGTAGCTTTCACTCATGTTCACGGGAGTCTCAGGCAAATCTCAGAGGGAGTATTGAAAAGGCGCTGTATTTATCAAAGGAACCAAAGAACTCTGCAATATTTCTAAAGATCAAAACTACAGGAATCACACAAAATGGTAACAAGAAAGTTATTGTTACACAACTCTGAATATGCTTCTTTTGTTTTCCTGCAAGGCTTTTTATGTAGTAAGATGCTATTTTTATAAAGAACCCTTTTTAATAAAATAGCTTTCACAGGCAACTTCAAGGCTGTCAACTTTGGCCTCCTCCTAACTGCACATGATTGAGACTGTCCATCAGGGTCCAATTAACTCTATTCCATGCACCAACTGTGAGACTTCAAGCCACAAAACAAACAGTAGCAGCAAGGTTGTTAAGTCTGGATGGTTCTTTTTCTTATGGAAATTACATAAGATCTACCCTAAACTTTTTACCACAATAAGCATCACATGCATGTCAATGAAAGCTTAAGGGCATGTGTTTAGTATTAAAAATAACCTTTATGAATTTCCCACCTGCTTCCCTTGCATTTGCTGTTTAAATCTGGGTTGATACCTCCAGATACAAGAGTACTGGAGTTTTATTCCAGTCCAAATTGTTGTTTCCTTCAGAGAAAACAAACCTGACAGCTCTAGACCTGTACCTTGGCCCTGGCTGGCCATTTCACAACAGAGGGATGGTGGGAGGGAAAGTATGTGGCTCAGCAGGTCACCCCTCTTGTTCTCTGGGGAGAACCCCAAGGAAGAGTGATACGCCAGTCATGCTCACTGAGTAAGTGTTCTAGTGACCTCTTCTGGGGAACCTGGTTCTTGACATTGTCAAGCTCTGGGTTTAGGCAGACAAGCTCCCACAGAAATGGAGGAACTATGTGCCCTTTGATCTTGCTCAGGGCAGAGGCAGGAAGGATAGGACAGAAGAGCCAGGAAGTTATGAAAATGGAGGAGGGTCGGGCTGCTTTCCAGCAGCACTCATTGCTCATTGTCCACAGTGTTTCGAAAACACCAGCTGTACCTCTTCCCAAGACTAGGCCACACTCCCAGAAAGACTCCAAGGTCACAGATAAGTCCCTAAGAATATTATGTCCTTAACATTCATTCCATGAATGCAATAAATTATTATGTGATATTGAGCTTAAAATATGTCAAAAAGTAAACAATAGCTGCCTCCCATGTGCCCCTCCCCACCCCGCCCCGCCACCAAGATTTATCTACAGCTTCATGTAAAATGAGGAAGATTAGAGCAAGACCCATGAGTGACATATGCAGGACATCTAGACACTCCACATACCATATGAAAACTAAAGATTATCCCAGCCAAAGATGGACTATTGGTCATTTCAATATAGAGATGGGGACTTACTCTATGTTCTCTCAATTCTAACCCAGTTAGAAATTCTATATAGAGTCTTTTCTAAGGTAAAAGTCACTTATGTTAAAAATTTTCAAAGAAGCACCAAATAATCTGGGGTAGAAAATGATACCCCACAGAAGTTTAGAGATTTGCAAATTATTACGTGAAAACAAAGGTCCTCACTGCCCTGTGACCCATCTCCATTTCTGCCCAAATACTACCTGGTCTGCAAGACCCATTCCAATGCCTCCCCCCGCCCCAGCCCAGGCAGCCCTCTGGGATTTCCCTCTCCTGTGCCATCTTGAGCTCTGCAACAATGCCTTTCATACCTAGTTCTGGGAACATTTTCTGTGCTTTCTCTCATCAAGAGGTCTGAAATCAGTGTCTCAGGGCTAGATCGTTTTCCATACCTAAAAAAAAAAAAAAGGGAAAAGAAAAAGAAAAAGTCCTTAAAGCAAATTTGAAATATTCATAAAAAGGAAAAATATTTTTTTAAAAAAGGAAGATAGTGTCCCACGTGGTTGATCATCTGTTAACAAGTAATCTAGGTATATGAAACAGACATTATCAGAAGTATGATTTCTAATTATATGTAATTTTGCTTAAATAATAATTTACCAGAATATTTGAACCAATCAAAATTCCTAGTCAAATTCTTGCCTTTTTATACTACCACAAACAATACATAGATAGACTTTTATAACTAAGTGACAGGAAATAAAAATATATTACAGTATGATTTTAAATGTTTCCATAATTAGTTAATTGGCTATAGTCCTGATGATATACAGCAGTTTAGAACTTAACAAAGAGACCAGATGATATTTCAGAAACAGCCCTGGGAAAAAAAATCAGCAGACAGAAGTTCTAGACCCACCTGTGTCTTCAAATCTCAGTTTTCTCATTTGTAAAAATAAAATCATAACTCACGCTTAAATTGGAGTCTTTGTGGAAATCCAATGCAAGCCACAATGTTTTGAAAGCGACAGACTAAAACACAAATGCAAGATATTGCTAATGAAATGCACTCATTCTTACAGAAAACAACAAACTTTGGTCCTGTATTTCCCATATTTGTTTGGGGTACCAAAAACTAAAAGGCTTCTCTCATGCTATGATTTTAATCTGCCCCGTAAATATAAAGGAATCTCACAGATCGTGGAAAGACCATGGAATCTTACTGGTCTTTTTTCTCCTAGAGCAGCATATGGATATAGGACTATATGTGAATGCAAGGGTTGTGTATGCTAATTTCTCCAGGTGAGTGAGTACATAGGTCTTTGCCTGTCTGTCTCTCTCTCTCTCTCACTGCTAAAGGGTCTGACAAGTCTATACCAAGATATATTTTTCCCTTTCTCAGAAAAGGCCTTGTATACCAGAAGCCATATTGTTCACAAATGAAAAACTAGCCTGGATGGATTGATTAGCTACCAGGTAAAACAGCAAAACAAAGCCGTCAGAGGGTATATCTATCAAGTACAATTAAATCTAAATTTTGGGGGAAGATTTCCTATTATTGCTCCTTTGCTGGGACTTAAGGAAGCAAAAACAAACTGCTCCCCCCCACACCCATCATTTGTAAGATTTCCTCAACATTTTCCGGAGTTGTGATATCAAACTATAGACTGCTGCTTATACCTATTTATTCTGTTCATCAGTTGATTTTATTAATCTTAAAACTCTTGAGCAACTTCAATTCATTTATCTTCACCATGCTCCAGTGAATAGAACTGGCTAATATTTTCTCCAATTTACTAATAAAGAACCTAAATCTAGAATAGCAGAATTTGCAGTCCTAAAGTGGCACACAGGACAGCAACGTTCATTTTTCTTCCTTCTCTACTTAATTCTGGATTACCCTTCTTCTCTACCATGCTTTAACTGGCAAAGGTAAAGTCTCTAGGGAAAAAATTCTCAAACCTGGTTTCAATTAGTACAGCTGGGAAGCTTTTAAAAGCTCTGTAAAGCCCGGGTCCCACCTCCGAGGCTCTGATTTAACTGGTCAGGGGTGAAGCCCACCACTAGTATATATATATATATAGATATTTTTTTTTTTTAAGATTTTATTTATTTATTTGACAGAGAGAGAGTTAGCGAGAGCAGGAACAGAAGCAGGGGGAGTGGGAGGGGGAGAAGCAGGCTTCCTGCTGAGCAGGGAGCCTGATGCGGGGCTCGATCCCAAGACCCTGAGATCCTGACCTGAGCTGAAGGCAGACACTTAACCACTGAGCCACCCAGGCGCCCCTAGTATATTTTAAAAGCTTCCCAGGTGATTCCTATGTGTGACCAGGATGCAGAAAGACTAATCTAGGGCTGGGTTTCTCAATCTTGGCACTATATATGACATTTGGGGCTGGAAAATTCTTTGTTGTGGGGGGCTGTCCTAGGCATCATAGGATGTTTAGAGTACGAAGTCAGCACGAGCTGAGAACCACTGATTTAGGGAACTGTAAAAGCCACATGTGGTAGATTTGTGCTCTAGAACAAACGATGCAGCTTTCAGAAGCAATGGACCGGGAGCATATAGCTTAAAAACTGAGTAGAAAGAGAGAATGTTATCAGCTACCATTTGTGCCAAATAAAAACGTATGTTCACAAATGACACCGTAATTTTCGGGGCGCCTGGGTGGCTCAGTCGTTAAGCGTCTGCCTTCAGCTCAGGTCATGATCCCAGGGTCCTGGGATCGAGCCCCACATCGGGCTCCCTGCTCAGCGGGAAGCCTGCTTCTCCCTCTCCCACTCCCCCTGCTTGTGTTCCCTCTCTCGCTGGGTCTGTCTCTGTCAAATAAATAAATAAAATCTTTAAAAAAAAAAAAACGAACAAATGACACCGTAATTTTCAAAAATACATCCATGTGGGGATTGGGTGTGTGAGATGGGAAGGCAATGATACGGAATGGAGACAATGGGTGCAGATGACAAACCTCTGATGGTTTCTAAGAAGGAATTTATGTGAAGATGAGACAGAAAACTCTGGTTCAGAATCAATGCATTCCTACCTAACCTGAATCTCTTCCCATGAAACTCAAGTCCCTTCCCTTTATTTTTTCCTTATCAAAGATGGAGATCACACTGGATGCTGATGGTAGTGACAATGTCCGAGGGAAATCGGTGGGAGTGCTCCGGTTTCATCACCCCTAAAAAGAAAAGCCTTCATAAAATGTTCTTAGATTCATGACCTGTAAAATGGAGATAATTACATTCACTTCAAAGCTTTCAGGTGAAGACAGAATGAAATAATGCCTAGGGAAACATTTTGAAATGCTAAAGTTTTATACAATAGTAAAGCTTTATAGCAATCATCTTTGCAGAAATAAGTCCTACTGTGTTAGAACTGACAAACTAAATAACCAACAAAGCTTTTCCTAGATAAACTACAAAATTAATATTTTTTATTTGAACAAGTTCTTTTCTCTGATCTATATGATAGCATAAGCAAGTATTTGAAGCATTTAACTTTCTGAGAAGTCTACTAGGATATAAAACATTATTGCTTTTTGCTAATTAAAATGAACCGACTTCAAGGTTCACAAACCAATACTATTTAATTCCGGCATTTTACGTATTTCTGATTCTATGTAAACTGGGACTTTTTCAGAAGTTTTTTAGGATGCCATACCCCTTTTTGATCAAACAGGGAAAAAATTTTATTTAATAAATATAAATTCTCCCCACTTTGAATCCTTCCCAACTATTCCCTGACTTGTAAATAGTAGAAAGTATGGTAAAAACAAAAATAACACTTTACAAAATATAACTTAGACATGTTAACATTAATGTTTTTAAAGGGCTCACCCTTTTTAGCTTATCAAGGTCATTTGATACCAGTAATTAAAATAAGATATTGAATGACTTAGAACTAAGATGAACCAATTTTGGGAACAAATTTTAAATCCTATATTATAGTTAGAATGTGATTTTTTTTTTTTTTTTGCTTAATATTTGATGTTGACAGTGAAGACATGACATTTAATTTTAGCTTTCTGAGGATTCAGAATAAAGTTTACAATTTCTCAAATTCCATGTAATCCCTGGGTTTATCCCAGCGTGACTAGTTTCTCCTTAACAAAGCACTAAGTGG
Source organism: Leptonychotes weddellii (assembly GCF_054177405.1). Lineage (NCBI taxonomy): Eukaryota > Metazoa > Chordata > Mammalia > Carnivora > Phocidae > Leptonychotes > Leptonychotes weddellii. The sequence goes on from NC_138380.1 coordinate 46,478,411, forward strand.
GCACTTCCTTCTCAAAATTCGCCTGCTAGAAGATGGGAAAAGTCTGCATTTTAGATCAACTGTTTTCATGCTAAATCTCTATTAGCATCAGGATTTTTAAGTAAAGGGCTGAGACTGGAAAAAAAAAATCACTGTACAGAAGAAAAGAAACTAGCTCCATTTGTCTTTTCCTAAATACTGTCATTCAGTTTTGCTCTGGGCAGCTTGGAAAATCTGGCAGTGTCTTTGGCAACTCAGCTGTTTCCTGGTTGGTGGTGGTTGTAGTTTCTCAACACTCAGCTCATCTCCCTACAGCACTTCCCCCGAGCACTTCTGACCTTTTTTTGGGGGGGGGGGGTCCTTTCCCATCCAGGTTTCCAAACAGTCCCCCAACTGCTCTAAGAACAAAAAAGAGCAGGGAGTGAGTGGGAGAAGATGGACAGCAACACAGCCTAAGGAGCCTAAATCTGGGGGGTCACGATTTTGTAACTATAGTTGCAGAGGGAAAGTGTTCAGTGCCCTACCCAATTATTCACTGAGAACTGAGTATGTGTCTGATACTATGCTGCCCAGGAATACAAGCAAGAACAAAAACTGGTCTCTGTCCTCTGAGATCCCCAGGATCTCCGGTTGTGGGACAGGGCGCTCCGGGAGTCGGTCCCGAGGAGCCCACCCACCTCTGCCTGGTGATGAGGTTAATGTAGTGTCGCAGCGCTGAATAGTATCTGGCCATGTCCTCCGCCGGCGCGTCCTCTCCGGGGTTGTCTGGCTTGGAGGGGTACGCCTCAGCCAGCGCGCCCAGGCACACAAGCAGGGACAGGGCGAGGGTCAGTCCGGAGAGCCCCAGTCGCTTGCTACCCAGCATCTGCGGGCACAGAAGGCGCAGCGGAGAAGAGTGGGAATGGAAAGGACACACGCCTCGAACCTCCCCCCCTTGTCTCCCTCCCCGCCCTCTCCCCACTACCACTCGTGACCCCTCAATCCGCGCTCAACCCAGTCCCTTAGAGGAAGCGGAGCAGCACTCCGCTTACTAACGGCAACATCTGCCTTGGCCGGATCCCCCTGTTCCACCCGAAAAGTCCGCGCAAATTCCGTCCAAATCGCTGGACGCAAGAGTCGCGCGCAACGAGAGGCGCGGGACTGGGGGCCAGAGCCAGCCGGCGCCAGTTTAGATACTTTAAAAACAAATGTAGAAGTTCCTCCCCGTAGGTTAAGGAATTGTCACTTTCCTACCCTTTTCCCCAAACCCCCGTCGGAGGAGAAAAGTTTCTTCTCCAATGCTTGTGGTCTGTCTTGCTGCAAGAGATAGTTAGAGCTGAGATTCCTTCGGGGTGACAATTTGGGAGAGAGAGGAGAGAACTGCTTTCCCGGCAGTAGTCTCGGTTCGGATCCCAAGGATCCGGGAAGGTGATCCCTCACTCAGGGGGAGCTGCCTGGGAAACATCCATCCAGGCAGGGACCCCCGAGGAAACTGCCACCTGCCCAGAGTTGGGGTCGCGTCCCCCTGCAAGTCCTCCCAAAGATAACCCAGAGGGACCGCGCAGCCGGGAGGGTACGGAAGCAGGGCGGAGTTGCAGTTGGAAAGGACCAGAAGCAGCAAGTGGAATTTAGCCTCCAAGATCGGCCACCGCGCTTCGGGTCAGGAGAGGACAGAGCGCGGCGCGCAGGGGTTGGGAAGCCGGGAGCGACCCTCCCGGGGCCCCAGAGCTCCCCCGAGGGTGAGCCGGCGCCGTCCCCCGCTCCCGCCCCAAGCCGAGTGGGTCGTGGCACTCACGGTGGCGGGCGAGCGGGCGGGCGTGGCTGGGCGGCGAGCGCTCTGCAGTCAGGTGCGCCTCTCCGAGGGGTGAGTGCCGGCGGACCGGGTGCGGAGAGCAGGTCGCGACAGGGCTTTTATGGCGCTCCCTCGCCGCGGCAGGAGGGGCCTCGGGCAATCACGTTCGGGTGACTCCCGCCCCGCCATTTCCCGCCCCCGACTGGCGGGGGCGGGGGGAAGGGGCTGAAGCCGCAGTCGCTCGAGTGGCGGCTCCTGTGGCCACCCGCACCCCAACTCCTGGACCCCAGGCCCTGCCCGGGGAGGGGGTTCCTGGAGAGGTGCGAGCGTGGCCGAAGCCCGAGTCCCTGACCTCACGCGGCGCCCAACCCGGCTTTCCTTCACACCCCGTCTAGTCCTGCTAGAGATACGAGCAGCCCAGATCTACTGTGTCGCTTGTCACTGAGACCACCAACTCTATGGGCGCCAAGGTAGGGGATACATGAATCCTCTACTTGGTGGAGCATCTCCGGGACCCGCGCGGCAGAAGCGCGGGGCACAAATCCTGAGTAGAGACAACTTGGTGCACAGATCTTCCTGAGCGGAAAACTGGCCCAGGGCGCCTGTCCGAGGTCCCGAGTTTAGTGGCTCCCAAATGGCCCCCTCCTCCACTCAGGGTCTTAGAATGGGCTTCTGTGGCTTCGGTCCCTTTCCCCAGCTTCTTTTTCAAGGGGATCAGCCCACCCCAACTACTCGCCCAAATGCTAGGAGCCCGGCTCCATCAGGACTGAAAGAGTGTGGCGATTGAAAAGTCCCCAGTAGTGGGACACGGTAAACCCACTTTCTCTCTTTGCTGGGAAAGAGCGGCGTTTCGACCATCTGGACACCCATTAAAGCGCAATCGAAAGAAAAATTCTGACCCAAAGCTACCGGGTAGCTAAATGAACAGGAATTTCTCCTTTATTAGCCCTTGGATAGTTACAAATACTTTCATTAACGTTGATTGAGAATGGGGGTTCTCACTGAAATGAACAGGTTAAAAAAAAAAAAAAGATCACCATTAATTGGCACATCACGTTAAACCTGTTGAATGAATATGAAAGATTCAGAAAACCATTTTTTACAGGATCAGGATTTTATGTCTTAAATGTTGCCTGAATGAATACTCCTGGAAGTCCAACTCTCTAAATAAAATGGCATGTTAGGAAATTAAAGTGTGAAGGTACAAGCTATTTTAATGTTAAAATCCCAAGTGATTCTGTTAAACTTTCTGTGCTGTTTCCTCCGCACTGAATTAAATATCAATTACTGCGTGGCTAGCTCTGTGCTCCGGTGTTCTCTCTCATTCTCTCTCTCTCCCTGCCTGTGTGTCTGTGTGTGTGTGTGTGTGTTAGAAATTTTGAAGGCCACATCCCTTTCACTTAGGTGAATGCTTCTCTTTCCATATTGCACAAGCATATGACAGGGACACAAATATCAGGGCTCTCAGAGTTGTTCCAGGGTACTTATGTCTGGTAAAGTTAGAACAAAGCACCTTCTCACTTAGAGCTCTTTCTTGATAAGAGGAAAAGCTCCGTCCAGTTTTCAATAAATAATCTTATTTTTAGAGTGTATCATAGATACACATCAGTTATACCTTAGAAGGAGTCATTGAATTTGGGAGAAATCCCTTCTAAGGAGATGCACCATTCTTGAGTGAGGGGAAGGCTGGGGACATTTGATTAATTGAGCTTACAATAATGCCACTGGTATCCAAAACTAAGAGCTGATTCTCAGGGTTCAGCATTTAGAGGCTAAAACCTGGAGCCCAGCGCCCGAGGTGTATCTTTACATCCTTATCCCTTCCCTCCAGTGCCAACAGCATCCTCTGGCTTTGGGCTCTGAGTATTCCACCTCTTCTCTCAGGACTTTGCTCCATTAATTGCCTCCTCTCTTTTCTACAGTTTTCTATGCTTACACATATATACTTACAGCTTATAAATTTGCTTGAGTTTGCTCCATGAAAGAAACAAATGAAAACCAAAATTCCTCAAAAGCAAAAAGACAGTCATTCAAACAAGCATCTCCTAGAGGCTGAACCATTTCTCTCCTTCATTTCAAAATCAAGTTTATTTATTTATATGTATATGTATCCTTAGCAGCTTTTGAGATACAATTGAGTTATGCTAATCTGTAAGTGTTTAAAATATCCCATTGGTTGTATTCTTACATGCATACTCTATGAATTCATCACCACAGTCAAGGCAGTGAACTTACACACCACCACCAAAAGTTTCCTCATATCCCTTTGGTGCAGACATTTGTGCCATTTTCTGTCTCTCACCCAGGTAATCATTTTTATTAATTTCTTGTGCATCTTTCCTGACTTTCTTTATGCAAATAAAAGCAAAAATGAACATACGTTCTTATATTTTTCCTTTTTTATAAACAAAAGGAACATATACACTGCTCAGCACCTTAATTTTATTATTTAATACCATATCTTAGACATCTTCCCACTTAGACCTTAAAAGATTATTAACTCAATCTCAAGCCCCTCCCCTCTCCTTGGAGGATGGGGGAGTGGAGCTGAAAGTTCCAAGTTCCAAACATGCCTTGGCTTTCTGGTGACCAGCCCTCATCCTGAAACTATCTAGGGTCCCCAAGCCACCAGTCAGCGTGTCAGCAAACAAAGAGATTCTCACTTCAGACATTCCAAGGGTCTTAGAAACTCTTTTGTCAGGACCCATGGTTAAAGACCAAATATAAGAACAAAAGATACTCCTAGCACCCTATCACTCAAAAAATTACAAGGGTTTTAGGAATTCTAGACCAGGAACTGGGAACAAAGACCAAATGTATTCATTATACCACAGGTGGTCAGATCAGGTCTCATTGAAAAGGTGACACTGAGCAAAGACTTGAAGAAAATGAGAGAATAAGTCAAGGCAAAACAAAACAAAACAAAACTGGGCCAGAGACATCAGAGGCTAAGGAAAACCTAATGTAAAGACCTTAGGGCAGGATGTGCCTGGGAAGGAATAAGGGATGAAGGTAAGAATGATTCCAGATTTTTGGCCTGAGCGACTGAAAGGATGGTGTTTCCTCCAGCTATAATGCAGACTGCTGTAGCTGGAGTAGGTTTGGTGTTGGCAATGGGAGTTCTGCTGAAGATGCCTTAAGATTTTGTTGTCTACTAGACCTCAAGGGGAGGTGTCAGTTATATGTATGAATCTGGAGTTAAGGAGAGAGATCTAGCCTTGAGTTATAAATTCAGGAGTTGTTTGACTTCTGGTGACATTTAATGCTGTGACATTAAATGCTGTGGCTGCCAGCATAAGATTAACAAGGGACTGAGTAAGGGAAGAAACAAGAAGAGCCCCCAATCCAGTCCTGCAGTGAGCCAACACTGAGAAACGAGATGAGAAGGAATGAACGTAGCCTGAGATGGAGGGACAAGAGAGGTGGAGGAAAATAGAATTTGATGGTTTGTGTCCTTGAAGCCAAGTGCAAATTTTTTCTTCAAGGAAGAGGAAGTGAGCGTCTGCATCAGCTGCTGCTGAAAAGTAAAGTAAGACACAGACTGAAATCAACCACTGTCTTGAGCAACATGGGGTTCTGACAAGAGCACTTTTGGACTGGCAGGGTTTAAAGGAGAAAGAGAGGAAAGATATTGGAGACAAGTCATCCTGAGAATTTCAGAGCAAAGAGGAGTAGAAAAAACAGGGCAGTAACTGGTGAGAGAAATAGGGTGGAGAGAAAAGTCTTTCAAGACGGGGGAAAGGAGCATGTTGGCCTGCTGAAGGGAATGATGGGAGAGGAGTAAAAAGACAGCAAAGGGGAGCTATAAGTGTTATGTATTAGGGATTTATCCATTTGTGAAAAGAGTTGCAAATATTTACATGTAGCTTGTCATTCTCCTTTCAACTTTGCTTAAGGTATTGTTTTCGCCTTGTAGAAGTTTTAAATTTGTAGTTGAATGTATTAATCATTTCCTTTGTGGCTAAAAGAGTTTGGAGTCTTAGTTTAAAAGACCCACAGGTGTCTCAGGGGTTGTAAACTACGGCTTGAGGGCCAAATCCAGCCCTTCACTTGTTTTTGTAAATGGCTGGGGTTTTTTTGGCTACCCACCTAGTGCCATTCCTGCTTTCTTTTTTGCTAACAGACCCGAATTTGATTCTGACATAGGCATTTCCAGCCAAGATTCTGGATTATGGTAACTCTCTTGCCTTTGTCAGTGACTGGTTTAGGGGTGAACATGTGATCTCTTTCTGGCCAATGAAATACTGGGATAATCAGCTGGGAGTTTTTAGGGAAGTGTGTCTTCTCTGAAAAAAAAGAAGCATATCCTTGGCCATGATTCCTCTCTCTCTTCATTCTTTGAATACTGTTGAGTGCAGAGGTGGATCTTAGAGCTGTGGCAGCCATCTCGTGCTCTTGAGGAGCAATACTGCAAATACACTGAGAGGACAGAATGCAAAGATCAAAAGGGCTGAAATCCTTGATGAAGTCAGTGAACTGCCAAACTAATTTTGGGACTGCCCACCATTGCATATCTCCTTAAGTAATTAATAGTTGTCCACATGGTTTAAGCCATGCTGGGTTTTCTGCTACTTACAGTCAAAAGCATTCCTAATTAGCAAACTCAGCTTCTAATTCTTGGTTTTCTTTACCATTTTTCCTCTATTCCTTTTGGTATTTTGTTCTTTTTTATTTTCAGGTTATTTATTTTTTGATAATGGAAACCTCAGTTTGAGCCTTATATTTATCTTTCTGTGTGTAACACATTTTCCTTGACTCCTCCTAGGCCTAACTTAGGCCTGTTATACTAATGGCTTGTGTTACATCTGCTTTTCTGTTGTCTGAGAAGGTGGTGAGGATGAAACTGAGACAGGGTTAGGGAAGAAGGGTGGGACCAGAACTGTGGGTATCACAGCTGGGGGATTTTGTCACTGGAGACTTTCTCTGTTGTTTAGTTAAAAGTTCTTTTAAAAAGGGGCGCCTGGGTGGCTCAGTTGGTTAAGCGACTGCCTTCGGCTCAGGTCATGATCCCGGAGTCCCGGGATCGAGTCCCATGTCGGGCTCCCTGCTCAGCAGGGAGTCTGCTTCTCCCTCTGACCCTCCTCCCTCTCATGCTTTCTGTCCCTCATTCTCTCTCTCGCAAATAAATAAAAAATCTAAAAAAAAAAAAAGTTCTTTAAAAAAAAAAAAGATTTATTTATTTTAGAGATAGAGCAGGTGAGAGTGGCAGAGGGAGAGAGAATCTCCAGCAGACTCCCCGCTGAGCATGGAGCCCAACCAGGGGCTTAGAGTCAACCAGGGAATCGACTGTGCCACCCAGGCGCCCCTAGTTAAAAGTTCTGTACTGAGGTCCGTTCTAAATAGTTGAGGGTATATCTGGTCCATCAAGAAGAGCCTTTGGGTTTCAGATTGTTCAACAGATTCCAGGTGAACCCAAAGCCTCCTGTTCTCTGAAAGATAAGCTGCTTTAGGTGATAATTTCCTCCCCTCCCCTCCCCTCCGTATTATCTCCCCTGCTCCCCTCTGGGATATAGGTGGAAAAGGCATGGAAAAATAGGCAAACTAGGAGTTCATCACATTTGTCCCTTCCCTGTTTATATTCTGTGTTTCTCCCAGCTAATAAAACAAATAAACAAAAAAATGCCAATTCTTAGCAGTTCTTCCCATCTCTATTGTATGAATAGCTATTTCTCGCTCACGGTAGAGAGAAACAACCATTTCAAGACCCTCCTGACAAGTTTCTTTTGAGCTTCCTCTCTAAATCCTATCCTTCACACCATCTGCCTACTTCCCTGATAATTGGGGTTATCAGTTTTTTCAGAACTTCATGTCTTCACATTTTTGTTCACTGTACTGCTTGTGAAGGAATCAAGTAGAAACTACAGCCAATTTCCAGAATGTTCTCTCTGTACATGATATTTTTAAACTTACATTATGAGACTGTTCTTTCCTTAGTTTGGTTGCTTCTTTTCTTTCGTTCTTTCTTTCTTTTTTTTTTTTTTAGCTATTCTTATTTTTTTTGTGTGTATTTTGTTACATTTGAGAGAAGACAAATCTCTTGATCCCGTATGTTCTTTGCCAGCTTCTCTGTGAAGCTGAAACAGGGTTCACCGACAGCACTACTTCTATTTCTGGGTATTTTTAGCAGTGTCTAGCAATACATGTACAAGAGAACTGGGGCAATTATGAAGATTATTTGGACCAAAATTACCCCAAAATTTATCTGAAACATCTAGATAATTGCAGGAAAATATCATTTTTTTAATTTGAAAGTATTCTGATGATAGCTATAATTCTCTCCTCCATTCTGCATGTGCAGGCACGTACTGAAGATTCCAAAATAGCACCCATAGTGCTGAGTTGAGACTAGCTTTGTGTCTCTGACCAGTCACAGAAGGGTTTTTTTTTATTGTTATTATTATTAGCTCAAGTCCCATGCTTCTAGTCACAAGAACCCATACAAAGCAGAATACTTACTTCACTGAGAAAAGAACCTTAAACGTGATTGTGGGAATGATAAGCACATTTTGCCACACTGAAGGCAGACATTCTGGGAAGATATTGATTTCCTAGTGTGTAGATGGTTCAAATGCTGTGTAGAGCAAGCTGCACGCCCAGTGACAGCCCTGACTACCTGCTAGGCTTATTGAGGGGTCTTGTCTTCAATTCTGATAGGACTGGGTTTGAAGAACGTTCAGTTTCCCGCGTGAGGATGTGCCATTTCCATTTTAGAGGATGTGGATAGCGTGGACTGGGTGTCCCTAGAGACCCACTGCAGGACACTTCCAGCCTCCCAGGACTCCAGAGCCTGGAATGTGGCCATCGGTTTCCTAGCCTCGCTTGCTTCTAGGGTGCAAATGGGATTTAGCTCAGATCCAGTTGCTTGAGGTCTTGATTCGAAGTTGATTTATAACGTGGAGGTGTCCCATATTCTCCTTGTGTATTATTAAACATAAAAAAGTTTTAAATAACCCTGAGTTGTGAAAGAACTGAGTTACGTGGGGAGAGAAACAGGCTGTGAATATCCTCTTTGTAACCCAGATGGAGGTGGAAGTAGTATGATCTGGAGCAGATGGCTCTGATGGAAGATTCCAGTTTTTGCTGCTTCCTAACTGAGGCAAAGGTGGCAGTGTTCTTGGTGGGCTGGTTCTGTGGTGAGGTTTCGAGAAAGAGTCGTTTCTGGAAGTTCAACCTAGGGTCTGCTTTTTTAGCACTTAATTCCAAAGAGTCTCTCCTTTAATAAATCCTTTTCTGCATCATGCAACTGGAACAGATTCCAAACCTGAAATAAAAACTCTGATCACCTTCAGGACCATGAGGGAAACAGTACAAAGTTAGAGATCTTGCTACCACAGATTGGGTCTCTTGAGTCTCAGAGATGGGAAATGCAGGCCTCCGTGTGGTGTTTCTCCACATCCAGCTCCTTCCATGGGTCCATTTAAACTGATGGAAAATGGTCCTGTGGGAAACTTAGGGGATCATTCTCAGAGATGCAAGCTATTGGAATGGCAGCTGAGGTGTCATGGGGTGAAGGTACATAAAGAGCCATGGAACGCCCTCTGACTTACTAACAGGAATGTCATCTCAGAGCATGTCTCAGAACCTTCCCTCTTAAAGGATACTCTCTTGGGATGGTTTGGCTGAAAGTAATAGACAACTCAGGTTCAGCTGTCTAAAATCATAAAGAAAATGTGTAATCTTACAAAGTAAGAAGTTCAAAGATAAGGCACCTCTACTGAAGGTAATTCTGCAGTTCAGTTATATCAACAAGAGCCAGGTTCTTTCCACTGTCCACTCCACTGTCTAGGTATGATGGATTTACACACCAGCTGCCCCCACAATTGTTAAATGTCTACCCGAACTCCAGTTGCATCCAAACATATTGACATCCTTTCAAAGACAATAATTTGTCTGCTTTGTCATTCCTTAATGAACATCAACTGCCTCCCCACCTCACCCTGGTCTCCTGCTATTACCAAAACTATAGCAACAAGTAACTTTGGACATCTGTCTTTGCTCATGTGTATAGATATAACTGTTGAAGTCCTAGAAATGGAATTTCTTGGTCAAAGCAAGCATGCATTTGAAATGTTGATAGCTCTTGTCAAATTGCCTTCCCAAGAGATGTTTCAATTATAATGTATGAGAGGGTGTACTTCTACAGATGTTCAGGGGCTGTTTCTGTGAGCAGTTGATCAGAGGTACCTGAGGTGAGGCAGAGGAATATGCCTGCTTAAATTTGTGGTCCCTCCATCTGGCCTCAGGACAGAATGAAAGACATTATCTTTCCAAATTGAAAATCCATGTTTATGCCCAAAGTACTTGCCTCTTTGTAGTTTGCTCCATAGTAACAGTAGAAGCCAAGGGAAGTGAAAACTAACTGAGCCACATGGCAAAGCAGGCTAGAGAATTCTGTTGTTCCTATTAAGCTGATAAGAGTTAGGGAAAGGCTATTTTCACAGAGTTTCCAAACTCTGATGAGCTCACCAGAAGTGTTTTTCAAAATACCAATGGGTCCAATTGTCTCAGTGTTAGTTCAAGGGAAGTTGTTTTTTTTTTTTTAATTTATTTATTTATTTTAGGGAGAGAGAGAGAGAGCATGTAAGCAGAGGGAAGGGCAGAGGGCAGAGGGTGAGAGAAAAGCAGACTCCCTGCTGAGTGTGGAGCCCACCGAGGGCTTGATCCTAGAACCCTGAGATCATAACCTGAGCCAAAATCAAGAGTCGGATACTCAACGAACTGAGCCACCCAGGCGCCCCTCAAGGAAATTTTTTTTTTTTTATCTTCAAGTAACTTTAAAGTTCAAATTCTGAAATACAACTTTTCCCTTTACTGAATTCTGAAGGTTTTGCATAATTGGGAAGGAAAGACTTAGGTTTTATAAATATATTTTAGCACCGTAAGAATGGATCAATTTGCAATCTTTACCAGGAATGTCAATGCATGATATTCCAAATCATTTTTTCTTGCTCTTTTGCTTATTTGAGAAATTAAGATAGTGCTTGATTATACATTTGGAAACACTTATTTTAATTGTTGAAGTCTCTTTTTCGATCCAAATTATTTTTTGTTCCCTTGTTGGGTACTGGTAGAGATCATTTAAAACCAACTAAGTAAGAGGCTCTCCAGGAGTAATTGAAGAAGCACACACTGTATGTACCTTCAGCTGTTCCTCCCAGATCTTCAGAGGATCATCTCTGACTCAGAAACCCATGGCAGTCTACCCATGAGAACACTATTCTTAAACTTCAATGTTATAGCTAATATCGTCACCTCATCAGGTAATTGTCTCCAGTGGGATGAAATCAGGCCAAGAAATCAAAGTTCTCTAACCTCATTCTGAGGCTTGATCTTGACACCCATGTTTTATCTTCTTTCCTTCCAAAAGGCCACAGGCTACCTTCAGGCCCCACTGTGACAATAGTCCTCGAGCAATGTCGTTTGCAAGCATGTTTTTGCCCCAGTACTTCCTTTCAACATCCTTTGATGGCCATTTTATTTTATTTTTAGGACAGAAACTAGGATAGATGGCCCCAAATATAGTAATGACATCCCTGAATCATGGTGCCTCGATTAATTAATGTTGGAGAGTTATCTAACTAAGGCACATCCACAGGTCACATTCTGGGCCTCCAAAACCACTCCCTACAAACTCAGCATTTCATAGCTAGACAGTTTTTTTACTTTCTTCAACTGGGCCTCTTTGCTAACTCATACCAGCTTTCTCAGTTAGCTCCATTAGCAGGTGAACTTACCCTACTGAAATTTATTTTAGCATATATTTGCCATATGCTATGGGCATTTTTGACTTACAGATAGAGATATAAGTTAAGATTATGTTTTACACAAGTTCCATAAAACCTGATGAAGCAGGACTAATACAAAGGAGGGACTTATTTACCCTATGTGAAAAGGAGTCTAGGTTTAAGCAAATAAGGGCCCCTACAGCAACTCAAAAATACCAAAAAGGGACTATGCTCTTTCTCTTCCTACTCCATTATCCTGAGGATGACTGATGTACCTTCAGCATCAAGCTCCAATTCTAGTCAGGAAGAAAGAGGAAACAGAAGAGGCAGAACCCACCAACTTGAGCTTATGTCTTAGCCACCAGATCTCACATGGCATCTCCTAGCTGCAAGGGACTCTAGCAAGGTAACTTTTAGCTTTCTAGCTTCTATGGTAGAGAGACATGGAAGGATGGGTCTCAAGTGAGCCAATTTACACTGTGTACCTAGTAGGCTTGTGCCTTCTGGCATCTGGTTGTACTCATTCCAGGTGTGGTTTTTATTGTTCATCACTGAGAGATAACAGCTACCACTTCCCCTTCTGCTGCTGAGATGAGGCATTCAAGACCAAGATGTAAACAGTCACTGTGGGTCACTTAGAATTTTTCTAAATCACAGAATGAACACAATGATTAGATGTCAGAAAACCTGCATTTTAATCTTGTGTTATTTGTCCTAAAATGTCTCATCACTTCACCTTTCTGAGTCCTACTCTCCCATCTACAAAATGGAAGAATTGGGCATCAACCTTCTGTTCTTCTCTCTCACACAGGATTGCAAATGTCTGCTATGAAACCATCTCTCCCCTATGTTACCACGAGGACTTGCAGAGGCCAGGCCAAGAGAGGAAGTCTCAACATGCTGCCCATCGTCCTCATCTCCTCTCTCTCCCAGGCATCTGTTAGGACCTCCCAGCACTTGGGCAGCGAGAACTGAGGGGTGTTTAATAGGAAGTTAGGACCCGTGTAGTAAACTGTTGTCATTGCCTCTCTGTGCCTTGTGCCTCAAAGGTATGAACTAGTCCAGTCTTTCTTACTAGAACCACAAGCCCCACTTCAGATAGTTAGGGCTTCTCTGAGATCACAAGAATAACCTAGAGGTCAAGCCGTCCAACTGGTATTATCTGCCAGCTTTTAATTGCCTCTTGTCCCCGCATGTTCCAAGAGGCTGCCTTAGAGGCAGAGCCTCCATTCTTGATATGGGAAGCCTTTCCCGGGCCCATACCTATACACAGAGCTCCTACTTCAGTCTGTAAAATACTTCCACAACTTGTTTAACTGCCCAGAAGCTCGCAGTATTGCTGGAGATAGAGGTGTCCAAATACGCAAATGGATGCAACTACTGTAACTCCTCTAAGTAACTTGGCACCCATTTGGGGGTGTGGGGTTTACGGCTGATTTTCAGATATTTTCTACTGTGACTGTCACTGGTTTCTCCTTTCAACTTCATTCAGACCAGTCATTTTTCATTTTGCAACTGGCTTACCTATATCACGGGTATAAAGTGGTTGGTCACATAAATTCTGTTTAGTACAATTTAGTCAGAGGGTAGGCTTTAGTCTTAGGGTCCCTTCAGACCATGACTATCCTATAAGATGTTCAAGCCTTCTCTTCTAGTGGGTAGTCCATAAGAGAAGGGGAGGGGGATAGCGTGCAAGGCAGATTATTGCGGGATTGACCAGAGACTGTGTCTCCAAACACAGTGGGCTCAGAGAATAACAGGCTGACCCTGTGGGTGGGGGAGGAGGGGCCTCCGTGGCCATGGCTTCAGGGAAAGCCTAGAGCTGAGTCCACTCTCTGAGACTCTCGGAGTCTACTAAAACATTCTCCTTTCCTCAAAATGGGTGGCTCCTGCCTTTCCTCTCTGGCCATTATTGTTTATCGAAAATTTTCCATGGCATGAGGGAAAGAATCAGGAGACATTATAGATCAGACACTCCTCTGAAACTATACATCTGAAAATTTCAGTCTTGTACTGCCTTTGTTTTTGTTTGAAGGGCTGGGGATACAGAGAAGAGAAGAGATCCTAGCATGAGTTCTTAATAAGGGGCTCATAGGTAGAATTCAGGATGTCTGTGAACGTGAATGAATAAATATGTCTTTGTTGTCACTAACTCTAACTACAGTTTAGTATTTCCTTCATTTATGAAAGTGGGCAATGACCACAGCCCTGACTTGGACACCAATAGACAGTAAGTTTCACATCACATTAAAGTTGATGCAGAAACTTCAAAATAGCAAACTTTGAAAGTGTGCTGATTATTAGACCTACCAGTAGATCTTGTTATTAATGCATTAATAATGAAGTGTATATCTGATTATATCACATTAAAATACTCGGCAACTATATTTCAATATTAATATTTTCTTTGTAATCCTACATATTTTGTTACACATTTAAAAGCTTTTTTCTAAGGAGGGATTTCACCAGACTACCAAAGCAGTTCATGGCACAAAAAAGAAGTGTAAGGACCCCTGCCCTGGGGATACAATATATAGAACACATATAGAACAGAGATGGAGGAAAAACGTACATTAAAATGGACACAGATTACCCTGCTAACTACAGTACAAAAGAACCAAACGTAAACCAATGTGCAAATCAATCTAACCGTATTGCTCCAGACCTCATTAGCATGTGGATATAAGTGCGGTCATGTTAATACCAACAACCACATTTCCTTTGCACCTGCCAGCTAATGTAGTGTCTCCCACTTTCCTCCAAATCTGTTTTTATAGGAATTGCTGCAAGTGCCTTATGTGAGTTCATCCACAATCTTCTCCTATGTTTCCTCTTTTACTCTTGTTCATATCTATGCCCCAGAAGCCTCTGGGTGGGGAGCAGGGAGGATGGTCCATCATGGCCCCCTCCACACTCTGGGTACCTTCTTTGAGACCAAAGATTATCTCCTAAAGTTCTTAAATCACAGATCCCCATTTATTATAGGGAAGTGCCATATTCCTTGAAATTCTCCACCTTATTTCAGTGAAGAAGGTAGCATATTCCCCTCCTCATTCTACACCCAACTCCAGACTTTGGGGCTTCCTTGACTCAAAGAGTCCATTTGGGTTTTGGGATTAATGAAGGGGGAAGGTAAAATTGAATGAGGGAAAACTAGCTGAAGATGAGGAAAACTAGAAGAAAACTTGTGAAAAGCCTGAACCTTAAGAAGGTTCCATGGGCAGGGCTCCACATGCCAGACACTACCTTGTTCAACGCCTCACCCCCTTCCTTCTCATTCTAGTTCACAATCCTCTTTTCTTGGAGCCCCAAATGATCTGAAATTAACTCATTCACATGGCTTCTTGGCAGGCCCACCTTCCTGATCCATCAGACCCACTAATACCTAAATTAGCACACCCCGGGTGATGAACGTGTCTCCTCTGCCCCTCCAGACCCAGCTTTACTCTATTCTAGAAACCCTGCTTTGTGCCCAGGGAGCCTGAATATTACAAATGGCATCAAAAGGTGCCCCCATCCTTTGGCTTCTGACAGAAATGCTTCAGCCTTTGGGAGGTACCATGAGGAGATAATAGGGGGAGGAAGAAGAAGTCAGGGTCTTTATTTCTTCCATCTTGCTCCCTGCCCAGTCACCCTGAGCTGCAGACACCTCTACTGCACCCTGAGCTGCAGACACCTCTATGGCATCTATTAGGTGGCTTTCTCTTAGAGCTACAGTACTTTCTCTGGGTTCTGGTAATACCTCCTTTTGCTTACCCTTTGGCTTAATGGGTAAGAGCCCTCCCTGTTGCTGGCCTTGCAGGACCAGCTTTTGTGTCACTGAACCCTGCCGGCACCTAGAGAAGCAGTTCCTCTGCTGCGTGCTCCGCAATTCCCCATCTGAGTCTGCTGTCTGCTGCTGGGGTCCCAACTGATCCACCTGACTGCCTTACTTCAGTGGCAAATTATCAACCCTCCACCTCGTCTTGCTGCGTAGGAGGAAAATGAAAGAAAACAATATTGCCCCAGCAGTCCTGCGATAGGGCTCTGCCCTCCGTGATAGATGTTCCGGTCCAGAGAGAAGGCGCTGGCCGTACATCATCACCTGCCCAGCGACCTGTAAACAGGCGCCGTGCAGCCCCTGCACAGAGACTGACTCCTGGTGATTCCCCAGCGACCGCCACGCAGAGTTTTCCGTATCCATATCTTCCTCTCTGTGCAAGCTTGCCGGCATGCAAAGAATAGAACGAGACCTCTAACAACAACTCTGACCACTGAGATCAAAGAGGGCAAATTAGAAAGAATAAAAAACATGGATTATAACATCACCAAAAAAAGGGGGCACCAAGCCAAGAAAGAGCCCGCTCAATATTGTGGGAATGAGGCTACTAGAACCTCAGACTACGGAGAAGAGAACTCCAGAATATCTGTGCCTGAGTCAATGCCAGCAAATGGTCCTGCTGCTCAGAGAAGCTTATTGCTGGAACTACATTGCTTGAATCACTTACCTTCCAGAAATCGGGTTGCAAAAGGGATCATTCCTGTCATCATTCCCGTCCTTGTGCATTATGGACACTCTCACTGCATGAAAGATGTGTTCGGTGCCCCCACGGGGGTAGGCATATGTAGGGAAAACTTAGTGCTGCTCAGATGGACTCTGGTGTCATTGATCAAGTGCAAACAGTAATGCCTAAAGCAAGACAGACAGAGGGGGCACCGAGAATAAACATTTTTCAAAGCAGCAGTCTTTATGAAATATGCATGATATGGCTAGCTGGTGGTATCATGCCTGCTGCAGATATTTCTCTGCCTATTTGCAAACCCATCAATCACACTACGAAGTGGCACTGTGGGCAATACAAAAAGGAATAATCACAACTAATTGATGTCCACCGTGTATTGTACTTGAACTCATCCAATTCTAATGACAGCACTATGAGATAAATGTCATTATCCTCATTTTACTGAAAACTCGGATAGATAGAATTTGTCCAAGTGCACATAATAAGGGACAGGGCAGAAATCCAACCATGAGCCTTAAGCTAAAGTGACTGATTGGACCTCCTGGCTATATATTTGTGAAAACAGGACAGAGTATACCTTTATATTCATGTACAAAACGTATTGTTGCTATAAAATATGACTGAGCCAATACAAGGTCCAAATGAGGTGTGAGGGAAATAAATTTCAGGCTACTCAGAAGGAGAGGGAGTTCTTGCTTCTGTGGCAGCCACTAGGGATATGAGATTTGAGCTCGACTTGGAAGAGTAGGGAGGTTTGGGAAAAACAGGAAGGTGGTGTGGGTCAACTCCCAGGCATGGGAAAGTACCAGGTTTGAGCAAGTCCAGCAGCTTGGCTGGGGGCAAGGGCTCACACAAGGAAGTAACAGGAAATGAAGCTGGAGAAGAAGACTGAGAGAGCAGCTAGGAAGGAGATGACTATAAGGCGACAGTGGTTAGACTTCATGCTGTCAGAAAGGAGATGGGAAATGATGTAGCAACATTTCAGAAGGACTGACCAGGCAGGGCCATGACAGAGGTCCGGAGGAGGGGGAGGAGCATGCCTGGATTTAGGGAGCCCAGGAAGAAGGTTACAGCGGGCATCAGGTGTGGAGTGAGAGAAGCCTGGACCCAGGGGGTGGCAGTGGGTATGAAAAGGAGGGATGAGTGAAGAGCCATTTTGAAGGAAAAATCAAGAGGCTATGGCAACTCACTCATACTAATATTAATAATAATATCAGCTAGGGCGCCTGGGTGGCTCAGTTGGTTAAGCGACTGCCTTCGGCTCAGGTCATGATCCTGGAGTCCCAGGATCGAGTCCCACATCGGGCTCCCTGCTCGGCGGGGGGGTCTGCTTCTCCTTCTGACTCTCTTCCCTCTCGTGCTCTCTGTCTCTCATTCTCTCTCTCTCAAATAAATAAAATCTTTAAAAATAATAATAATAATAATAATAATAATAATAATATCAGCTAACATTTACTTGTTCATTTCCACAAATATTACCTAAGGGCCTTCTTTGTACCAGGCACAGTTCTGGGCCTGACGTATATAGCCATGAACATGACAGACAAGGCTGTCATTTATATGCCCATGGAAGAGATATACAATAAACAAACATACAACAAATAATAAATGGATGCACAACAAATAAACGAAATGGAATTTCAGGTGGGCAACTTGTGCAATAAAGACCTATAAAAGAGGGTTATGGCACTAGACAGTGAAGGGTGGGGAGGTTAGGTCAGAATAGGTGTCTCTGAAGTTGAGATATTTGAACAGAGACTTGAGTGAAGGGGGGGAATGAGAAAAGCACTAGAGGCAGAGAGGGCAGGAAGTACAAAGGCCCTGAGGCAGCTGCAGTCTCCCAGTGATCAGAACCACACGGCCAGGGTGAGCAGAGGAGACTGGGAGTGAGGCTGACAGACAGCAGGAGCTGAATAGTGAAGGGTCTTGCAGGGCATGGCGAGGGCTTTACGCTATTCTCTAGCGTAAAAGTAGAAATTGAAACATTGTGAAAAAGGGAACGACATAATGTGATTTACGTTTTAAAAAGATCATTCGGAGCACTTCATGCGAGCTGACTGTGCAGTAGGAGTAGAGGCAGGAGGCCACTCAGGAAGTTGTTACAATAATGCAGGTGAGAGATGCTGGGGGCTTGGAGGTGAAGGTGATGAGAAGCAGTAGGAGTTTGGACACGTTTGAAGGTACAATGTACAGGACCTGGTGGTGGACTGCGTGGGGTATATGGAGTACAAAGAAGAGGAGAAATCGAGAAGGCACCTCTGAGAGGCTTTCTGCTCTTAGATTCCTTAAAATTTATCTTGGGGTAGGGATTATCCTTGATTCTTTGACTTTCCTACATTCCAATCATCTAATCCATTAATAAGTATAGTAGATTCTACCTCCAAAACAGATCCTGGATCTGCTTAGCTCTCCCCACCTTCCCCACAACCACACTGGTCCACACACCATCATTTCCTTCTTGGACTATGGCAAAGTGTGTCTCAGCCTCCCTGCTTTTGCTCCCGCCTCTTCCTCAACAAGCAACTCTGTAGAGAATCTAGATTCCATTGGCCTCTGCTAAAACCTTCACAAGTAGTTCTTGACATAAGAAGTACTTAGAATAAAATCCAAATTTCTCAACCTGTTCACAAAATCTTACATAATCTGGCCCCCATGGCTTTGCTGATTGCAGTTCATAACACCCCTCCTCTTTCCTCTTTTCTCCTTGTATCTTCAAAGCCCATCCTTCATACGACTCAGCTCTCAGCTTGTATGTCACCTCCTTAGTCAGCCTTCCTGCTCACCCAAGTCACTGTTGACTTTGAAAGGAAGAGTCTAACCTCCTCCCCCTTGAATCTGGGCTGGCCTTCGTGACGTGCTTGACTAATAGAATGCAGCAGAAGTGACACTGTGGGACTCCTGAAGCTAGGCTCCTTGCAACGTCTGCCTGGGCCTCTCGGAACACTCCCACTTGGAGCCCTGAGCTGCCCCATCAGAAGTCTGGCTACCTTGAACACCATCATGCTAGGCCGGCCATGTGGAGGCACTCCGGGCAACAATCCCAGCCTTCCAGCCATCCTACCCGAGCACCAAACATCCGAACGAGGCCAGCCATCGGCCGAATACCATCCAGATAACGCCACGTGGAGCAGATTTTCCCAACCGAGCCCTCCCCAAACTCCTCACCTCAAAATTGTGAGATAATAAAATGGTTGTTTTATTAAGCCACTAAGTTTTAGGAGGGTATGTTATGTAGCAATAGATGACTAGAACACTATCACAATATTTCAATTTCTTGTAGAACACTTACCACTATCTGATATTTTTCTTGTTCATTTAGTTACTCTATATGCATCTATGTATCTACCTAATCTATCATCTATCTACCCATTTACTCTGTTTTCGTTCCACTAGAATATCAGCTTCAAAAGAGCAGGGGCCTAATCTGTCCTGTTTATTGCTGTATCTTTAGCACCTAACTCAGCAGCTGTACAGATACGTGCTCCATGAACACGGTCGAACAAATTAATCTCTGAATACCTGACCCCTAAGGGCAGCAAGAGTAAAAAAGTACAATACACACGTATACCCACACATTCAAATGCAGAGGAAAAAACCTGGATGAACATCTCAAGATATCCTCCTCCAGATTGACAGAGCTGGCAAAAAGCAGAGCCTGGGTTGAAACCCAAAGAATTTGACTTTCCATCTGTACCCTTAAATACCCATGTTCATTTGTAAAAGAAACAGGAGTGAGGGAACATTCCCTGATATTTCCAAGTTGACAAACCTTGGTAGAACAGGAAAGAAGAAAGGGAAAGAGAGAGGGCAGCAAGAGGAAAGGAGTCCCAGGATCTCTCCCTCACCCCCACGTTTTCATTTCTAATGTATCATTTCTAGAGCAGATGGTTACTAGGGATTTAAAAATAATTATCTGACCTTATTATCTTAGTTCTAACTTCTTTTATTAATTTTAATAGGTTCTGGCTTTCTGATAGTTTTCTTAGTGAATCATATTAATGAAGAAAATATAATTTTTGGATTAACCTGTATGTTTACTGATAATTTTCTTCTCATTTTATTGCATTAGTTAAAACTTGAAAAATAATATTGAATAATAGCAGTGATACCAAAGATATAGATCCTAGTCTTGATTTGAAATTCTCTCTCTCTCTCTTTTTTGGTCTCTACATGATGCCCCAAAAGTCTCATTTAATATGATGTTTGCTGCCTGTTTTTGGTAAATGGTCTCTGTCAATTTTAAGGACTGTGGCTTTATTTCATTCTTTTTTACATTGTTTTTAAAAACTTATGACTGGCTCCTGAAATTATCAAATATCTTTTTAGTATCTATTAGTCATGTGGTTTTTGTTCTTTATTTTGCTAGTATAATGATTTATACTGACTAATTGCTTAACAGTACTATCCTTACATTCCAGAATAAATTCTATTTTATCATGACTATTATTCCTTGATATGATAATATTCTATTTTGAAATTCTACAAATCTGTTCGTTCATAAGCAAAATAGTTCTATGGTTTCCTATTTATGTTCTGTCTTTTTAAGATTTTAATATTAAGATTAATCTAGAGTCCCTGTGGCCTGGAATGGTTTGAATAAATATTGAAATGATCTGTCCTTTAAAGATTAGATAGAACTCAGCTGTAAAATCATCTAGGTCTGGTTCTTTTAAATAAAGAGTCTTCATATTTATTGTTCCAGTCTTCATTGGTCTGTCCACATTTTATATTGCTTTTTCAGTCAATTTTAACGGATTGTTTTTTTGGTTTTTTGTTCTTTAAGATTTTATTTATTTATTTGACAGAGAGAGACACAGCGAGTGAGGGAACACAAGCAGGGGGAGTGGGAGAGGGAGAAGCAGGCTTCCCGCGGAGCAGGGAGCCCGATGCGGGGCTGGATCCCAGGACCCTGGGATCATGACCTGAGCCAAAGGCAGATGCGTAACGACTGAGCCACCCAGGTACCCCTTAACGGACTGTTTTAAACTGAGAAATTATCAATTTCTCCCAGATTTTAAAATTTATTGCCTTATGCTTATACTTATTATTATTTTTTAATTTCTATAATCTCTTCAGGATCCATGATTCAATCCGCTTTCTCATTTCTCACGCAGTATATTTTAGCTTTTTTTTTTTTAATCCTCAATCAGACTTGACAATATTATTTTATTGTTCTACCCAAAGAACCAACTTTTGGTTTTATTTTTCCTTTCTACTATTTTTTTCTGTTTTCCATTTTGTTTATTTCTGCTTTTATCCTTATTATTCACCATATCCTAGCTTCTTCTGTTTAATTTAGTTGTTCTTTTTATAACTTCTGATGGTTGAATAATTGCTTAACTTCCTGTTAGTTTTTTCTTTAAAACAATTCACAGCTCTAAATTTTCCTTTGATGAGAAATTTATCTGTGCTGATAGCCTTTTCTATGAGCTGTTTATACTTCCCCTTTTTCCAGATAATACATAATTTTAGTTTTAACTTACTTTTTCATCCAGGGGTTATTTTTCTTTATTATTCTTTCCCAAATTAATTTGGAAGTTCTACTATTTTGTTTTCATTTCTTCTAGTGGATACTTTTTCTTCTTAGCCGTCAGGATTCAACTTTTATTTTCTACCAATCTGTTTAAAATACTACTAACTACATCTCTCCCTAAGATGTTTTACGTCCTCACTCCTCCATACTCTACTTCAAATCATGTTTGGTCCTCTCTCAATGTTCCCAAGGGCATACATGAGAAAGGATTATGAGTTGATATGTTAAATCCCCAGCAATTGTCTGTCCTAGAAATAATAAATTGGAAATGAAAAAGTAAGGATGAGGAAGAGATCCTATTCCCTATAGTGACAGAAACTGTAAAATACCTAAATAAACCAACAAGAAAGTTTATGACAGATGTATTGTGAAAAAAAATTATAAAATCTTATTGAGAGACATAGAATACATTCTGCACATACAGAGAGGCATATTATGCTTCCCAAATTAATAAATGAATTTATTGTAGTTTCTATCATAATCTCAAAAGAATTATTTTGGGGGAGATATAAGAAATGATTTGAGAGTTCATATGGAGGAATAAATGACAGAAAATGGCCAAAAATTTTTTTTGAAAGGGAAGAATAGTGAGGAGGGACTTTCTTCCCCAAATGTTAAAATACAATAGAAAGCTTAAAAAATCAAAACAGTATGATATTGACAAACAAATTATTTGAACAGGATAGAAAATCTAAAAATAGATCCAGAAACATGTGGGATCCTAATATAGAACAAAGGTAGTAATACAAACATAAAATATGCATTAAATAAATCTCATATCAAAAAATAAAAATATTAAAAAGAATTTTGAAGAAAATCCATATAACAAGCAGGGGGCAGGGACAGGGAAATGCTCCTAAAGCAAAGCAGAAAAACCAAAAGCCATAAAGAAAAAGACAGACTTGACCTTATAGAAATTTGAATAATTTGTAGGCCAAAAGGTATCAGGAGCAAAGGTAAAGACAAAAGATAGACTAGAAAAGAAGTTCTTGCCCACCCCCCCCCCCCAAAAAAAGAAAAGAAGTTCTTGTAGCATATGACAGGTCAGTATTTTTAATATCCAAATATCTCTTTTAAATTAATAATTAAGTGATCTAGAAAATGAGCAAGATGCATGAGAATTTAATAGAGAAATAAAAATAACTGGCAAACATGGAAATACATTCAGCTTAACTAGTGTCACCAAAATGCACATTAAAAGAAGTCACATGTCAACATGTTAAAATCACTTAATTTCATTGTTTTTACTTTTTGGAAATTTTTTTTAATTAAGATTTTTTATTTATTTATTTGAAAGAAAGAGAGAGAGAGGGCAGGGGAAGGGACAGAGGGAGAGGGAGAGAGAGAGAAACTCAAGCAGACTCCCCACTGGGCGCAGAGCCTGATGTAGGACTCGATCCCAGGACCCTGAGATCATGACGTGAGCTGAAACTAAGAGTCGGATGCTTAACCGACTGTGCCACCCAAGCACCCCTACTTTTTAGAGCTTTTTACAATAAAAGTTAGAGGGAATAGTATAATGAACATCTATGTCCATTGCCTAGATTTAATAATTATTACTATTTTGCTACATTCCTTAATCTATTTGCTTTTTGATGAAGTATCTTTCATTGAAGATATCATGCTGTTTCTCCCTAAATACTTCAGCATGTCCCTTTTAGAGGACATTTTCCTAAATAATCACAATGCCATTTCAACTAACAGAATTAGCAGTAATTCTTTCATAGTCTCTATCACCCAGCCTATATTCTAATTTACCCAGTTGACCCTAAAATGTCTTTTACAGCTCATTTGCCCAAAGTGTAACTCAGTCGAGGATCACTAATTGCATTTGGTTGTTTTGTCTCTGGGGAATCTCTGACTCTGGAATGGAATCCTCACCCCATCTTTATTTCTATGGTAGTGATTTGTTAGGGGCTGGGCCAGCTGAATTCTATAACGTCCAATCTCCTGGGTTACTTCCTTGCAGTTTTCCTTATGTTCTTCCCTGTATTTCAGACAAGAAGTCTTCACAGATGACGCTGTGCGCTGGCCCTGCTGTGCCACATCAGTGTGCAAATGATGTCTGGTGTCAACTGTTACTGGTTCTAGGATTATGCATTGGTTCAGGGCAGCAGTAACCCGATCCCATGCTGTAACCTTGTGTTTTCCCAGTTATGACCAGCATGTAATTTGTGAGATGATGTCCCAGTGACATGTAAATATCCAGTTTCCCATTCATCTTTCCCCTAATTGCTTTGGCATCCACTGATAATCTTAGCTTGAATGAATTGTTTTCATTATGGGTTGAAAGATGGTAATTTTCTAGTTTTACCATCTATTCAACATTTAATAGCTGGCATTACTCTCTAAGAAGAGCTATCCTTCATTATGAAGGAGCTATTGGGGTTATTCTGACATACAGTTCATACCGAAAAGGCAGGATAAGTCATTAATTCATAACCAATTTTCAGAGGAAGAAGTAGGGCTAGGAACTACCTCCACATATAACTTCCTCTTTTCTTACTTTAAAAAGCAAACAAACAAATTGGCTTTCTCTTTTTGCATATCCATCTACTTACTTACCTACCTTCCTACCTATCTATCTAGAAAATAAGCAGTTCCTGATGTCCAAGAATAATCTGACATTTATAACTGGTCCTCAGTTATTACAGATCGATCTAATGCTTACAGCTAAGCCATGGTATTCTCCTGTTGGACACAGACAATCTCAGAGAGCATCCACTTCAGACAAAGTCACTTTGCAACCCACAAAATACCACTCTCTTCTCTCAGCTAATACAAGTGACCTGTTTCTTTAGCAATTTCAGCTTCATCTTTGCTCCATTCTGCTCTCCCTATAGATAACATTTACTAAGGTATTCAATCATCTAGAATGATTTCTGACAATACTTTCTGACAACACTCAATCTAGAATAAATTTCTGCTTCCTTAGGTTCTCCCACAAATTACCCAACCAAAGTCCAAATCCCAGAATAAGTTCCTTCTAACACCCTTTTATGGAGATGCCTTCTTCAGAGCAACCCCCTTCTTCATGGTATACATTCTCCCTTGCTATAATGAGTGAGGAAAAGAAATTCAATTTATTCAGTTACAGGTGTTCCTGGTGGTCTTTTGATGAAGGAAATTGAAGAAAAAACATATTTTATATATGGTGTGTTGCAATATGGTGTTATTCAATCCATTACAGTTATTACTCTTTTTGATGCTTAAATTGTCCCAGTTTTGTTGGTGGGAGACCCTTCAGACCAGTTTATGTGACTCCTTGCCAGAACACCATCAATCTCCGAAAGCATCCTTGTGTTTTGGCACACAAAGATGTTCCAAGCTCACCTGGTACATTTCCTGCCTCAGACTTAGATAAAATGTAAATGAGTAATATGAGCCAATGATTTCAAGGATATGGGAAGTCAAACACTTTCATAGCTTGCTGGTTGAAGTTGAATTTTTATGTTTTGGGGAAAACTGATAAGGTACCTACTAATACTTAAAGTATTCAGGGGCACACGGGTGGCTCAGTCAGTCAAGTGTCCAACTCTTGCTTCTGGCTCAGGTCATGATCTCATAGATTGCGGGATCAAGCCCTGTGTCCGGCTCCACACTCAGCAGCAAGACTGCTTGAAGATTCTCCCTCTCTGCCCCTCGTCCTGCTCGCACTCTCTCTCTCTCAAATAAATAAATATATCTTTAAAAAATAGAGTATTCGTTCTTATTGACTCAGCAATCCCATTTTGCGGAATCTAACAGAAAGGAATAAAGTAGGAGAATGTAGGAATTTATGCACAAGGATGTTTACTAACAACACTGTGTTGGCAGAAGAATGGAAACTGAATGTCCATCAAAGAGAAATGGGAGATTAATTATGGTATATAATATAGAGTATAGAATATTAGGCAGCTATTTTTTTTTAAATGAGCTCCAGCTGTAAGTAGAAACTTTACATGAAATACTGATACACAAAAGAAACATGTTACAGTGTGATATATATAGGATTGTTTAAATCTGGAGGGGAAAAAAATCACCGTGTGCTTGTGTTTTTGTTTGATCATGAGGGAAGAATTTTATTACACTAGCTCAAAGGAGAGGGAATGTATCCAAACCATCTTTGATTTGTTTTAGTATGCGGCAAATACATATATTTTTTTCATTTACCAAAAAATTAAACTTGAGGGAAAAAACAAGTAAACAATAAACTTAAAAAATGGAATTTGATTTAAACATTTTTTTATAGGCAATCAATAGGATAAAGGATAGCCATTTTAGGGAGAGAGTTAGCCAGTTTCTTCACAAGGGCCTGGGTTTTTCTCAGGAGGCCGAGCCTGCATCATCAGAGCCTCCATCCTAACATATCCCCTCTGCCGTATTGAGTCCCAGGTCATACGGGACAAACTCCTGCGGCAGCTTGGATGGAGCTAGTGGTACTTCGGTTGCGAAGAGAAAAGCACTTGACTCCTTAATCAGTGAGGAAAGAAAGTTCACCTTGCAGCACCACAGACTGCCCCCTAACTAAAGTTTGCATTTAGCTGTTCACCACAAAATGTACATACAGATGGAAATCGTATGGGACTGGGGACAAAACAACTCTGGGTGAGGTATTTAAAGTCATTATATTTGGGTGATTTAAAAATAAATTAACAGAGCTTTTCAAAGATACGGGCACTAAAGCTAAATGGAAAAGAATGCTGAAACGAGAAAAAGGTGCATCCTTGCCACCGCAGAAGGACTTTCCGCCCAAGGGAATGTCCGTTTTCCGGGTGAGCGGGTTAGCATTCCAGCTACACTGATGCGATAGTTCTGTGCATGAGTAATTTTAGAGTTCTACTCAGCAATCCTAACTCCACTGGTAAAGCCTTCTTGTGGACGAATCAGTATGTTTACCTTTATCAAAACTGCATTGCCATATGACAGTAAACTGTGACAAACATGGAAAAACATATTACTACTAAAGATGCTATAAACAAACGCTGGCTCTGCTCATGGCCACGAGAGCTTTCAGTAATCACATATTACATAGTTTAAGTATAATTTTCTGATGGCACAATAGCCCCGAGCTGTTTTTTGTTTGTTGTTTTTAAGACATGAAGAATTACCCAGAAAGTACATGGCCTGTACGCCTGATGTTATAGCAACAGGAAGGCTAATAATTCTCCTCTTTCTCTGAACGCATTTCTCATTTATCTTGCTGGAGTTTCACCAGAGCTGAGAGGAGGCGACTCTCATGTTTAATCTCATGACTTGGCTTCAACGTCTGCTGTTTGGGGCGCCCATTTGCCTCTAGTTCCTGCTTTAACACCCTCCATAATTTAGATACCAGGGGTGAGAGTGGGAGATGGTGGCTATCAGATCTTTTCTCCAAGCAAAGAAGATTTCAAGTTTTGCGTTTCAGCAAAGCGTCCAAGGATTCTCTCTAACGTGTCTACTCTCTTCTGTTGGTGACTGTGGGGTTGGATATGTGACTTGCTCCCCTTACTTTAACTCTTTGAGAATATCCTTAGTCAAATAAGTTTTGTCTTTTGCCAAAAAAAATATTTTTATATCTTTACTGTCCATGGGAAGCACTATTCTTTCTCCTTCTTCACACCCACCTCCCCAAACCAACACCGGTTGGGGTTGGTGACAATATTGGACTACACACTCTATTTCCCTTCTCTGCTTCATGTAAACCCCCCTCCTGCCTTCCATTCATTGGATGGAAACTGCTCTGTCAGACTTGGCAAGTATTTTCCCCTTCTGTCTACTGAAGCTGGCACATAAAACTTACCATTCTAGGTATAAATATTTCTTCTTTTCCATTTTAAATGATTTTTAATATAAACACACTTTATATAAATTAGCACAGTGCCAAGCACATAGAAGGCAACAAATATTTATTAAACTAAATATTCTCAGTCATGAATCTAACTCTTACGTACAAAGCTTGGCGTGATGTTACCAGCTGTGAATAGATGAGAAAGATGTGATAGGGGAATACAGATATATAAAGAGTCAAGGGAACATGCAGGTGCTGCAATCAATGTGCAATTTATCAGCAGCTGAATCACTTTCCTACTGGATAGAGACCTATTTTACCCAGAAACTGATCCCTACAGGCTCTAAGGCAATTGAAAGAAATGCACGCTTAAGATAACATCTCCCAACAGATTTTAGGGTCAATTCTATGGCATGAACTTACCTAAGCATCTAGAAAAATAATTCAGGCACAGAAATAACTACTCACCTCTAGAAGTGGATAAAAATATATTTTGGACATGTAGAAGAGAACAGTAATTTCATTCATTTTATCATAAGTATATTTCTATGGACCATGACTGGCCAGTAAAACATTTTTACTGATTGAATCTAGTACTCATTTACTCGGTTGTTTGCAAGTAATTACAACAGCAAATGACATTATTTCTAAAGGTCCAAGCACCTTATATAATTCACAGTGTCAAAATCCTATTTCAACTGATAACAATCTAAACAGGATGTGTTAGAAAAAAAATCCAAATGTTTTCTTTTAACTCAAAATGTTGGAGGTATGGAATAAAAATGGTTGTAGCCGCTCAAGTTCATATTTCTGAAATGCCCAGGGAATTGCACAAAACCTCAGAGCCTTGATTCCTAAATCAAAAGAAGATTTACACACATGAGCTTCCATTGTGCACTGGTTGAGCTTTCCTCTTACCATCCTTCCCAACTCAACAAGACCTTCCTACACTCCCCAGATGTGCCAGATGGCTAAGAATTATAGGGTTTGCCCCCATGCCTTCCCATCGATCTGCCCTTAAGTATAGAGATTTCTGCCTCCATTATTTTTTAACGTTTTACTTTTTTTTTTTTTTAAAGATTTTGTTTATTTATTTGAGAGAGAGAATGAGATAGAGAGAGAGAGAGCATGGGAGGGGGGATGGTCAGAGGGAGAAGCACACTCCCTGCTGAGCAGGGAGCCTGATGCGGGACTCGATCCTGAGACTCCAGGATCATGACCTGAGCCGAAGGCAGTGGCTTAACCTACTGAGCCACCCAGGCACCCCTTAACGTTTTACTTTGAAATAATTGCAATCATTAAAAAATAGCAAAAAAATTTACAAAGAATGTCTCAATACCCTTCACCCAGATTCTCAAAATATTGATATTTACCAATTTCTTTATCATTCTCTCTATATATGCATATATATACACAAATACACATATATACATATGTATGTACGTATATTATATAGAGAGAGATGTTTTCATGAACATCTGAAACTAAGTTATTAGACATGCTTTTTCCTTTACTCCTAAATAGTTCAAGTTGTGTTTTTCTAAAAATAAGGACATTCTTTTATATAACCACAGTACAAATTACCAAAATCAGGAAATTATCATTGATACTATATTATTCTCTATAATATACAATACTTACACAAATTTACTATTTTTCCCACTAAGGTCCTTTACAGCAAAAAGAAAAAAATCCAGTCCATATCTCTTTAGACTCCTTTAACCTTTCATGAACTCAACAGTTTTGATAAGTACTGGTTATTTATTTTGTAGGGTACCCCTTAATTTGAGTCTGCCTGATGTTTCCTCATGATTTGATTTCAGTTACGCATTTTGGGTAGGAATACCACAGAAGCGATGTCATGTTCTTCTCAGCACATCAAACCGGGAGGCACATGATTTATATTTGTTCCTTTACTGGTGTTGTTATCTTTGATTACTTAGTTTAGGTGTTGTCTGCCAGGTTTTTTCCACTGTAATGTTGCTGCTTTTTCCTTGGAATTAATAAAGAATTTATGGGAAGTTACTTTGAGAATATTTAAATACCCAGTTTCTCATCAATTTTTCATCTTTAGCATCCATTGATGATTCCTTTCTGCTGCTTAAGTTTTTTCTTGTATCACAGTATTTTCTCAATAATATCCTTCTTTTCTTAGATAAAACACTTTGAAATGGTTTGGGCAACTCTATAGAAATGCCATTTCTCACAGCCATCAAAAAAACTGAGATCTTGCCATTTGCAACGACGTGGATGGAACTTAGAAGGTATTATGCTAAGCAAAATAAGTCAATCAGAGAAAGACAATTATCATATGATCTCACTGATATGGTGAATTTGCAAAACAAGAGAGAGGATCACAGGGGAAGGGAGGGAAAAATGAAACAAGACGAAACCAGAGAGGGAGACAAACCATAAGAGACTCTTAATCTCAGGAAACAAACTGAGGGTTGCTGGAGTGGAGGGGGGTGGGAGGGATGGGGTGGCTGGGTGATAGACACTGGGGAGGGTATGTGCTATGGTGAGCGCTGTGAATTGTGTAAGACTGATGAATCACAGACCTGTACCCCTAAACAAACAATACATTATATGTTAATTTTAAAAATGCCGTTTCTCCTGTAATAACTTTATTCATCAGAATACATCATCATTGTAGCTACATTCATCATCATTGTAGCAGATAATTATTAAACTGGTCCCATAATCTAACAAACTGTTTAAGGATCCATTGACTAAAATGCACTAATAGAAATTACTTAAAAAGACATGAATTTGTTAAATCTCAAAATGGGCTTCCAGGGAAGAGGTGACAGTGAGAAAGTTAGCAGTGGCAGGCTTATCCTGCTGTTATTTAAATTCACAATAACAAAGGCAGACCTGAATTATCTTGGCATATTTAAATTAAGACACACATTCCCTCCGGGAAAACAGTGAGTGAGGGAGTGAGGCTCTCAATTTGAAATTAAATATTGATGACTAATTACTTTCCACACCTCTTTTCCCTGACTTTGCTAGAGTGACTGTTTCTTTGTTTTACAAATGTTTATGTGAATCCATAGGGCTTTCTGTTTTATTCAACTCTGGGGATGTAAAATT
Organism: Leptonychotes weddellii; assembly: GCF_054177405.1. Lineage (NCBI taxonomy): Eukaryota > Metazoa > Chordata > Mammalia > Carnivora > Phocidae > Leptonychotes > Leptonychotes weddellii. The sequence continues at coordinate 46,508,763 of NC_138380.1, forward strand.
CACAGGTGGCAAACAGAAAAGAGTCATAGAAAAAGTAATGGAACTCCTACTGGGCAGAAAATACTAAGTTATTCAGCCAAAGCAGAGATATATTAATTCAGTTCTCTCAAGATCACCTGAAAACTCTATGTGGCTATATTTTCTCAGGTTCCCAGTAGGGTGTGGTTTTAAGCCTTCAGCAGGTGAGAGAATAATATCACCTCCATGACTACAATGGAAGCTCTTAAATGATGGGCACAAAGCACCATGTACCTGGAGAGCACTAGCCTTCAATCTTGGCTGTGTACAGAGTAACCACCTGGCTCCCATTCTGAGATTCTGATATTACTGGTCTGGGATGTGGCCTGGCACTCAAGGCTTTCAAAAGCTCCCCCAGATGATTCAAATGAGCAGCCAAGGTTAGAAACCATGCTATAGCACGTTTTTATTTTTGCCTTAAGGTTCAAGAAACACTTATTTTGTCTTGAGAATGGTTATGTGTTTATTACTTTTGCTACTTTTTAAAGAGGGGTTAAAACTATCTACTAGGGACATAATGAGAATAACACACATGTGATTTTTCTAGGGTAACCTCATAGATCTACAAATCACTTGTAGCTTTTAGAATGGAAACTTCCCTCAGATGTTCAAACACTCAACCTGGTTTAAACTTTCCATTTTTCCATGTGGATGGTGGGGTGGGGGGATATTATAAGTAAGGAAAACGTGGAGAGAAAATACTTTTTCCACAAAAACTGTTGTTCTATTTTCACTTAAAAAAGAACTAAAAATACCAAAATTCCAAAAGAAACCCGGTTTCCATGCTACTTCCAAAATGCTAGTCTCTTTATTTATGCAGATTTCTGTGACTCACTCTACTTTCAAGATCCCCCTACTAAAGTCCACACATATGAGTGGACCCCCAAAAAACAAAAACAAAAACAATTTATCTAAGCTGTTTTGTACAGTAGGGCTTGTTAAAAAATTTCAGAGACTAAGTGGGCTAAAAATATTTGCCCTAAGTTTCACCTTAGAGAATAATGAATTGGAAATATCTTACTTTTCCCATTTAAGTTCCACTGTGCATGTCCCAGCATTGTTTCTCCTTCACATTTGTGCTCTTCACTGTGCTGCTTTCTGTTCTTGGCAGCTGACTGAGCTGGTCTCGGGATAGTCATTACATTATCATTAACGGAGTGCCTCCTAGCTACCAAATGCTTTACATATAACTTCCAAAAACATATTTTAAACAGAAAATTACCAGCTTTTAAACAGCTAGGTGAGAGCCAGGATTAGGACCCAGGTCTGGGAGGCTCCAAAATCTATCTACTGATGAAGAGACTGTGGGGACATTTCCCATCTGATGATTTAGTCCAAGCCATTCAGCCCATTATTTCCCTAGGTAATAGTTCTTGGTTTAGAGGTGACTGTCTGTTCTAGGGTCTCCTGGAAAGAATAAGTATATTCCATTGTTAAAGGATAGGCTAGGGGGGCCTCGGTGGCTTAGTCGGTTAAGTGTCCAACTCTTGATTTCAACTCAGGGTGGAGAGATGGAGCCCCGCATCAGGCTCCATGCTCAGTTTAAGATTCTCTCTCTTCCCCTCTCCCTCTACCCCTGCATGTGCTCTCTCTCTCTCTGAAAAGAAAAAAAAAAAAAAAAAAAGACAGGTTAATGCTCTCTCTCCTGCTGAACATGAATGAGGAAGCATGGAGCCTTGATTTCCAGTGGCTGCCATTTTGTGACACGAGGTAAAAGAGCCTTAGTTTGAATCCAACGCTGAGAACAACAGAAGGTTCTCAAACAGCCATCAATAGGGCCAATATTATCCATGGGCAAATTGGCAGCTTCCTAAATAAGTGATTTCAGATGGAAGAATGCCCCTGAAATAACTCCTTCCTGCTCATATGTGTCTGAAATTACCCTACAGGAGAAATAAACTTTTATTTAATATTTAGACTAAAGACAAAATTCCAACAGCTCAGGACAGGTAACTCACTGACTCACATCGAGTGTTGACATGACCACATTAACTGGGAGCAGGCTTAAAGGTGAACATACCAAGAGACAGATGACAGGAAGGAAATCTAAAGGAGGTGGGGAAAGGGATGCTGGCTGATCCTAGCTAGAACTGTCACCAAGAGAGGCTGTGGAAGCTTCTCCACCAACATATTTTAGTTGAGATAGTTTACATATTAGTCTTACTTGAAAAAAATGCAGGTGGCCTAAATGATTTCTCAGGGATTTTTTTTCTTGTACATTTCTACCAATTTTAACACATGTATAGATTTACATAACCACCATCACCACCATACAGAGTAGTTCCATTAACTGAATAAATCAACAAATACTACACTTTGGTAGTCAACCCTTCCCCCACCTATAACTCCAGGCAACCTCTGATCTGTCGTTCAGCACTTTTGTTTTGTCTTTTGAGGATATGAAATAAATGGGATCATACAGTAGTGAAGTTCTGAGACTAGCTTTCTTTGCCTAAGCATAATGTCTTCGAGATTCATCCAACTTTTTTTATGTATCAATAGTTTGTTCCTTTTTATAGCTGAGTGGTATTTCATCTACCACAGTTTGTTATTCATTCATTAGTTGAAGGACATTTGGATGATGAAAATGGATATCCTTGTCTTAATCTTAGGGGGAAGTATTCAGTCTTTCTCTAATGAGTATGGTATTAGCTGTAGGTGTTTGAAGAATACCCTTTATCAAATTGAAGGTGTTTCCTTTTATTCTTAGTGTGCTGAGAGTTTTTACTATGAATAGACATTGAAGTTTGTCAAATGCTTTTTCTGCAAAAATTAATACAATCGTGTTTTTTTCTTCTTTAGACTGTTAAGTTATGGATTACTTTGATTTTTTTAATATTGCACTAGCCTCGTATTCTAGGGACAAACTGCATTTGTCTTGATATATTGTTCTTTTTAATACATTGCTGGCTTTGATTTTGTCAATGAATATTTTGTGGAGAATGTTGTGTCTACATTCGTGAGGAATAATGGTCTATAATTTTCTTGTATTGTCTTTCCCTGGTTTTAGTATTAAGGTAATGTTGGTTTCATAAAATGAGTTGGAAAATATTTCCTCCTCTTTCATTTTTTGGAAGAGTGTGTGTAGAATTCATGTTATTTCTTTTTTAAAATATTTGATAGAATTCACTCATGAAACCATCTGGGCAGATTTCTTTTTGAGGAGGCCTTTAACTAAAAATTTATTTTTAAATCAGATACAGTACTACTCAGGTTATCTGTCTCATGATAGTTGAGTTTTGGTAGTTTATGTTTTTTGAGAAATTATTCCATTTAATCTAAGTTGTTGAATTTATATGTGAGAGTTGTTTATAGCATTGCTTATTATCCTTTTATTTATTTTTTTAAGTTGCTTATTATCCTTCTAATGTCTATGAGACTTGTAGTGATTTAATGACTATGAGGCTTGTAATGATTTCCCCTCCTTCAATTTTGATAATAGTACTTTGTTTCTCCTTCCTTCCTTCCTACCCTGCTTCCTTCCTTTCTTTTTTTTTTTTTTCAGTCTTGCTTGAGGCTTATCCATTTTTTAAAATTTTAATATAATTTAATTTTATTTTATTTTTATTGAGGTATAGTTGACACACAATGCTATATTAGTTTCAGGTGAGGCTTATCAATTTTATTGCTCTTTCAAAAAACAAGCTTTTGTTTCACTGATTTTCTTTTTCTGTTTTTGATTTCATTAATTTCTGCACTTTATTATTTCTTTTCTTCTGCTTAGTTTTAATTTTGCTCTTGTTTTCTAGTTTCCTAAGGAGAAAGTTTATTGATTTAAGACCTTTTTCCTTTTCTAATACAGTTGACCCTTGAACAACATGGGGCTAGAAATGCTGACCCCTGTGCAGTCGAAATTTGCATATAACTTCTGAACCCCCAAAAACTTAACTACTAATATTCTACTATTGACTGGAAACCTTATGATAACATAAGCAGTCGGTTAACACATATTGTGTATGTTATATGTATTACGTACAGTATTCTTACACTGAAGCTAGAGAAAAGAAAATGTTATTAAAAAAGTCATAAGAGAAAATACATTTACATTACTGTACTGTATTTATAAATACCAGCTAATCTTTTTAAATATAATTTTTCCAGGAATCTTCTGTCAAAGAAATTGTCTCTATTTCACATTATCAGAGCACACATAACCTTCATTATTTAAACAAGATAAAAGCGTGGAACTTTTCTGGTGATTTGCCAGAAGTACGTGTTTAAAGCAAATGGTTATCATGATAACCCTTTTCATGACTAGTGCTTAGCTTTGCATAATTTATTATTAATTATTCCCCCAAACTCTTCTGTTAGAGAGAAATACATTGTTAACTGCTCTTAAGAAGAGAAAACCAAGAGAAGTTGGTTCTCTTCACAAGAGAACCACTACTGATGATATAATATATCTTCTAGCTCAGAGATTCTTTCCTCCGTTGTGACCAGTTTATTAATAAGCACATTCAAGGCATTCTTTATTCCTGGTACAGTTTTTTGATCTCCAGCATTTTTTTATGCTTCTTTCTTAGGATTTCTATTTCTCTGCTTACATTGCCCATTTGCTCTTGCATGTGTCTACTTTATCCATTAAAGCCCTTAGCATATTAGCCATATCATGTTTAAATTCCTGGCCTGATAATTCCAACATCTCTGCCATGTCTAGTTTTGATGCTTGTTCTGTCTCTTCTAGTTGTGTTTTTGGCCTTTAGGTATGTCCTGTAATTTTTTCTTGAGGGCCAGTCATGATGTACCTGGCAAAAGGAGCTTCTGTAAATGGCACTTGGGTAATGTGGTGGTGGTGAGGTGTGGGGGGAGGGGAAGTGTTCCACTGTTCTATGATTAGCTCCAGGTCTTTCAGTCAGCCTGTGCCTTCTGAACTGTGAAGTTCGTTAAGTGTTTCTCAGTATCTTTTCCTCCCCTGTTAGGTAGAATAGGAGGGCTAAAGAGGGCTAGAGTTGGGTGTTTCCCTTCACCCAACTCAATTAGGCTCTTAGACCCCAGCAGGTTGGGCTCTGGCTAACTAAATTTCCCTGTGGGCAGGCTTGTTAAGAACAGAGCGCTCTGATACATTTCACAAAGGTTCTTTTTTTCCCTTCCTCTGCCAGAAGCCCTTGAGGGGATTTTTTTTTCTCCCGTATTTGTTGTGGGAATGTGGTCAAGCTCCTGGAGATAAATCTCAGAATATTATAGGGAGCCCCTATGAATGAGTCAGGAGTTTTTAACTCTCATACTTGTCCACACTGAGTCTTCAGCAATTAATCAGCTACAGTTCAGGCTTTCCTACCCAGGCCCTGGATCCTGTGGTGATTTCTGCTTGGGAGTCTGTGCTCTATGATACCCTGTATTCACCTGTCTCCCCAGTCTTGGGCAGGGGTTTGCCCTGTATCCTTCCCCTCTTACAAATCCAAGAAGAATTATTGATATTTCAATCTGTTCAGCTTTTCACTTCTTGTCTGGATGAAATGGCACCTTCTAAGCTCGGTACTTGTGGTACTGGAAACTGGAAGTCCTGGCTGGAGCCTCTAAAGTTTCAGTCTATGCCCCTAATTCAAATGACACAGGAGAAAAATATGGATTCAAGAAAAATATGGATCCTCTGTAGATGTTCCTACGGCCCACCTTGCTGGCTCTCCAGTCCATTTGGCTGGGCCTGGAAATAGCAAGGGGACTCAGATGAACTGAGGTAGCTGATCTTACTGCACACATTTATTTTCCAGTGTTTATAAAGGGAAAAAAGTAAGGGAATCAGCCAGGATTATGCTTCCAAACCCCTGAGGTTGCAAATTGTTGCTCTTTATTCTCCTTTGTCAATGATACAAGGATACTACTTCATCAGTCTCTCTCAACCCCACCCTGGTATGATTTAATACTCAGTATTTCATCATCATTTCAGCATCATTCCTGCTGCTAACCTATCTTTGTAGTCATGGTCAAGTGTCTCTTTTTTAATTCATATGGAAATCAATATAAACAATGTGCATCACTCAGATGGATATGTGACAACCGAGCCCATACATCAGACCCTTAAATTACCACATTTTGTACAATGATTCAGGCTGTGTACTTCCAGACCCTCAACTGTATTTTGTTTTTATCCCCTTAGTAAAGATGAACAACAGGGAATCCCATGTTTTCCTACCAAGAATCCCCATATATTTACTTCACAATTACAATTCGATTTGATCTTCATGGTTGTAATTATAAGAGTAGAGCTTTGGGACTTGTTTCTGAACACTTGAGCAAATTAAAATAAACCCACCAAGTGGAGAGGTTCGTTCTGCCACTGAGCAGCTTAGAGAGAATCACCGTGTATGTTTTATCCCCCGAATACCTATTTTCAAGAATTGAAACCCAGGAAAAAAAAACTGAATTAAGCCCTAAAATGTTGGTAAACCTCATTTAAACATTCCTGGGTGATTTATAAGGCTCCCCTGAAATCCTACAGCATCTTCATCATAACCATCAATCTCATTCAGGGAACAGATGCAGAGAAGTGACAGTCTATAGAGAATTCCGGTTAACGGAATGTCAGCTAATCAAGAGTTCACTCTCCAGGCAGTATTTCAGGCACTGGGAAGAACTTCTTCAAATATTGACACAGACGACAATCCCTTCGTCTGAGGTACATGCGCACTCACTGACCTGTCTGAAACGCCCCTGTTGTGCCTGCAACCAACTCCTGGCAGCATCTGGACCACATTGTCACCACCTGGATCATAATTTTAGAAAAACATGATGCTTAGTAAAACTGATAGGATTATGATCCTAGGAGCTGTCCACATCATAACATATGTGTAATGGGAAGAGACACGAACTTACCTTTCCCAAAGAAGCTCTGATTTCCTCGGTGATGTCTGCTTCCTGTACCAACTTCTCAGACAGCAACATGGCTCATCTTTTTCTTGTCATCCAAGCATGACTTGCTGAGAGTCAGAGATATCTTGAATTTCACTTGTATCCTAAATGAGCGAAGAAAGTGGAAAAGTCTACAACGACTAGTACTCCTGTCACACCAGGACCTGTGTGTGGGGACATGATCATGCCTGTTCATCTGCCGGGGCATTCCCTACTTCGATGTTTTTTTTCAGCCCTTTATCCCTATTCGCGTCAATTGCACATGCCCATTGGCACGTGTATACACCTTCCACCATCCACTGGCAGCATATGGCTTTAAGAACTTGGAAGCTAGAGTGTGGATACTTTGGGAAAGTTACTTACTCCTTTTGAGCCTCTGTCTCCTGTAAGATGGGGAAAATGAAGCCTACCTTGCAGAAGCATCGCATCTGGCACGTAGGTGGTGCTCCAGACCTGGAAACTATCATTGGCAGTTCCCCTCTCCCTTTCTCCCTTGAGTACTAGATTGTTTGAATTGCCCAATAAGGTCACCCCAGGGGTCTTTCAAGCTGACCTCATGAAGCAAGGCCAGACGAACTCCATGCGGTTCTACCATACGGGACACACCAGAACATGCTCAATCGGCTTGGAAATTAAGAGGCCAGCTCTCAGCAGTTGATCTATTAAAGACTTATCCAGCGTTTAGGACAGTGGTTCATGGGATCAGTTCAAGTTCAGAGGGAAAAAATAACTCGAACAAACAAAATTTAATATAAGAAAGGGAGGACATTCATCTTGTTATAAGCTCAAAAAAGGACTTTTTCAAGGGATATCACTGATTTTAATTAAATAGAAACATGTTTTAATGATGATATGATTTGTAACCTGGCTAATGTGTGAAGGCACATAGATGTGTGTAATTCTCTTATATATATATAATACCCAAAATTTCTATTACTATTATTCCATTCATTTCTATTACTATTATAAATCAGCTGGTGCCTACAGGAATAGATGCTGAAGCCTGGAAATTCCAACCCTCTCCACTTGGCTGTATCCCTGGGTACACAGAAGCAGTCCCAACAGCCTCTATATTGCATGACTCTCTGTCCCTGGCCAACATGATGGATGATCCAGGAGGGCTCCTGGCCTAAAAAAGTAAAAAGTAAAGTTTTTCTTCCAGGAACATTAAGCTGGGAACCTAAAGACACACAGGCTGGGGCCAGAGGAATGGAGTCATGCTCCCAGTGGGGCTCTGGAGAGGAGGCCTCTGAACGTTGCTGCTATGCGTGGGTCCTGGAGCTGCCCTTCGGAGCCTTGGTGGCTCACGTGTGTTGCTAATTCTTTGATATTCCAGTATTTTTCCACTAAATCTCACCTTTCACGTAAGCTCACCAGAGTCTGTTTCTGCTGCTTGCTACCATAGGACTTAAATGGGTACTTGCATGAATCAAAGCCTCATCAGAGATAAGCCCAGCCATAGGAGGGGACCCAGTCTGAGGGAGTTTACATCCTATGGGGGGGAGAAGACATGCACACAAATAGCCATCACACGAAGCTAAAGGACCGAGGGGGATCCCAGAGGCATAATATATTGCCTGCAGTGACTGAGGAAGGCGTCACCTAAAGGGGCACTTGAGCTGGGCCTTGAGGGATGGGTAGGCATTTGGCAGGAGAGATAGGGGAGGGAAACTCCAAGCCTAGTAGATGCTGTAAACAAAGGCTCCGAGTGCAGACAGGGGGAGGAAGTGGGATTTGGCAGCAGTGTGGGAGGGGGCTGGATAAAGCTCACACAGTGGCTTAGGACAAGATGCTTTCCCAGCTTGATTCTTTGTGGCCCCTCTAATAACACAGCCTTTGAATAAAAACGTAGCTTAATATATTAACTGACGTTTTTTGTTCAGGATTTTCTTTTTCCTTTTTTTTAAACTTAAAGAAGGCGAGAAAGACACCCTGAAAAGTACTAGACATTGGCGAAAGGGAACAGAAAAGACACACAAAAAAAAGAAAGACATCCAGTGCTCACGGATCAAAAGACTTGATATTGTTAAGATGTCAAACCTATCCAAAGCAATCTACAGATTCAGTGCAATCCCTATCAAAATTCCCATTGTCATTTTTATGGAAAAATTTTTAAAAGACGCTAGAATTCACATGGAACTACAGTATTTTCTTCTACTTCTTGACCTTCTTCCGTTCAATCATGCAGACATTCCACACTATTCCCTTAGGTTAGGGATGAGATCACAGAAAGCAGAGAAAACAGCTTCAGTTCTAGGCTTCCGAGTTTCCAAATATCAACTTGCAAGAAGGGACAGTAGTTAAGATAGAAAACAGAAATGCTGCTGAAAGACACACTAAAGAGAACTAGTGCAATAAATACCATTTTAATCCCAATAAAAAATAAAGAGGCGCCACGTCCAGGAGTGAGGACTGGCTGTGGGTTGCTGCTAATTCAGGCGGCTTCCTTCCAGGCCACTTGAAACAGTCCTTCACTTTGGAATCACAAATGGAGCCAGATTATCCATCCAACAAGGAGCAGCTCAGAGCTGCAGGATTTCCAGGAAATACATTCCTGAGCATTACATCCTGACTGGCCTTTCGAAAATCCCCATTTCTCTGATTTCCTCTTGCTTGCAGTATCTCTTGCTCTCCTCCACCTTCAGGCCCTTCAACACCAGTGACCTTTGGGCCCCCATCTTCAACCGGGCTTCGCTATTGACCGAACCTAGAGCTGTCTCTGGCAACTTTTCTTCCAAGGCCAATGCCCACACCTCCATACCCAGACAGACACTGCTCCATGTCTCTTGTGGCCACCCTCGTTCTCAGTGCCTCCCAACCGTTCTCCCCCCACAGCCCTGCTGGCGAGCTGAACATGGACATAGGGGGCCGCCCAGGCTCACTCTCTCTCAAATAAATAAATAAATCTTTTTTTAAAAATTGCCTCTAACATGGAAGTTAAGATGTCACTCAATCCTAGGTAGCTACAAAATCTCCCAGTCTCTCTAACAACAGAAAAGACAGGGCCCTGTGATAGTTTGACGTCAGCCTCTGGAGTCAAAACTTCTGGGTTTACGTCCCGACTCCACTACTTACAAGCTCTGTGTAGCCCGAGGCAAGTCACTTAACCTCTCTGTGCCTTAATATCTCAAACGATAAATGAGGGTAGGAATAGTACCTACCTAATGGGCTGTTTTGTGGATTCAATGACTTAAGGGCAAAGCGCTTAGTACAGCCCTGGGCACATACTTGTCTCCCAAACATTGCCAGCAGTTGGCACGTGGGAAAACCTCCGCCATCCAACATATGGCTAAGAGACTTCTTGTAAAACTGACCTTGTGTACAGACAGGCTAGGCCAATATGAAAACAGGAAAGTCAAAGCTGTAAAGGAATCTTCAAAGGACTTGAAAGGCATCTCTTAAAGGAATCAGGAAAGGAATCCGTTCTCAACGGGGAGCAATTTTGTCTCCGGGAGACATGGAGCAGTGTCTGGAGACGTTTTTGGTGGTCATAACTGGGGAAGTGTTACGGGATCTGCTGAAGAGGCCAGCGATGCTGCTGAACACCCTACAGGACACAGGACAGCGCCTCATGACAAAGAATTATCTGGATAAAATGTCCATCGTGCCAACTTAAGAAAAGAGTATTCCTCTCTGAACCTGAGATCCCCGAGCCCCCAGGCCAGGGGCACTTGAGCCTTCCTATTAGCCTGACTCCCTTAGTTGACAAAAGCCAATGATGCAGCTGGTGGTGCTCATGGAGCACGGTGCACGCTCTCCCCGTGTTCCAGCCCTGGAGGCGGCTCCGACATCGGCAACACGCTGCTTCCATCAGCATCCTCCTGGGTAATATGTTTTTAAATGTTTAAAAGTAACTGGGGAGGGTAAAAAAATCATAGAACATTTGAGAAAACATCCGCTCATGTGCATTTGTTCTTGGAATTCATGACTGGTATTAAAGCCACAAAGAGCAGGGCTGACGTTCCAGGTAAAACCAGGATACAACCGGGGACATTAAGCACCTGCCTCGTGGCCACAACACGGTGCTTTCTACATCGTCCTTGCCAAGGTCAGGTGCTGCTATCGTTACTTTGTAGATACTGTGGCATGGATGTTGCCCTCTAAAAGCTGTGGTCACACCATTCCATCTCCTAAAAATCCTCTTGTTAATATGCACTTAATGCCCACTCCACTTAAGGCGTCATTCAGAGAGCTTTTTTCCCTCCAGTTGATCCTTCTTAGTTTTCACATTTCCGACAGGAACTCTCATATTAATTATTACTAAGCCAAATCCATTCACTTGAAAACCATCCACTGATTTATCCACCTATCATTCATCGATTCATTCCTGTTCACTGAGCCCCCGAGTACAGTGAGTCATATCGCCAGGTCCGGGGCGTATGTATGACAGGTCTTGTGCTTAAGGTTACAAAAATGAAAACAGCTCACAGTCTGGTTAGCTGAGAGGCAATTATCTTAAAAACTGTTGCATACCCTATGACTTGGTGGAGAGAAAAATGCTCACATGAATGCAAAGATACAGGCACAAAAAATATTTAGTGTAGCGTTGTTGGGCTATAAGAAGTTGGAAACAACCCAAATGCCAATCAATAGAATAATTGCTAAATAAAATATGGCTTATGCATATCATGGAATTTGATGCAGTAGTTAACAGGAAGGATCTACTTCTACGTGTTACAACACAGACAGATCTCTAAGACATACTTAGAGGGAAGTCCCCAGGGATACACATCAAACTCAGAGCGGTGGTTACCTCTGGGCACATGGGAAGGGAGGGAATGTAGATTAGGAGTGGTGGTCAAAGAAGACTTTAACTTTATTGGAAATAGTTTCTTTTGGGGCACCTGGGTGGCGCAGTCAGTTAAGCGTCTGCCTTCGGCTCAGGTCGTGATCCCAGGGTCCTGGGATCAAGCTCCATGCTGGGCTCCCTGCTCAGCGGGGAGCCTGCTTCTCCCTCTGCCACTCCCCCTGCTTGTGCTCTCTCTCTGTCAAATAAGTAAATAAAATCCTTTAAAAAAGGAAATAGTATCTTTTTAGAAAAGGATTAAATGTGCTGCTTATACACCTACATATAAAACCAACTTAAAAAAACCCCACAAACCATTGCAACTGTAAGGCAAAGTGGTAGTATAAAGAAGTGAAGGCTCCACTCTGCTTGGGTGCATCAAGAAAGACCTCAGAGAAAAAGAGACATGTGAACTGAGTCTTTAAAAGCCTTGTAGTAGCCTAATGGGCTGAGATGGAGGTGTGAGGGTTATTACATAGAGGGGACAGCAAAGATGCAGAGATAGAACCCCCCTTGGAACATTTCCACATGACTGATCCATTCAGTGGAGAGGAGTGGACTGGGGGTGGGGTGACATGACCCTGAAGAAGGCAGACACATCTGGGACTTGAGACTACTGGAAAACGAATGCTTTCATATATCTTACATAGGAGTTTTGAATTTTCTTCCATAAGCAATAGAAAGCCTACAAATGAGGGATGACATGACCAGATGTTGAGTTTAGAAATATCAATCAAGTAAGTAATTTTTCTCTCCTGAGGCTGCAGGAGGACAGATGTGCCCATTACCCAAGCCATGTACAGCATCCCATCAAAACATCACACTGGTTTTCCTTATATTGTCTCGCGCATATGGACCCACAAGAATTATTTTTATAAAGATTTTCAAGCATAAAGGAAAGTGCAAAGCACAATAACAAAACATATGCACAACATGGAGATTTTAATTATTTTTTAATAATAACACACCATACATATGGAAGAGTGCTTCAGTTTCTTCATTTGTAAATTGAGTAGGTTGGACTAGATGATCTTCGAGTTCTTTTCTCCCTCTAATATTTCAGGGTGTGCTAGGGCAGATTTAATTGTCACTGTTCCTGAATCATTCCCTTGGGTCCCTTGGGACCCCTCCCCCCCCAGGGCTCTCTTCTGGCCTTCAGAGGGGTTTCCCAGCACTGTCACCGAGTAACAGCCAGGTGGTTGGTGATTGGAAACTTGTATCATACCTCGGGCACCTGGAGAAATTCCATGAGCCAATCTATGCCCAACTTCTTGACTCTTCTTCTTTGCTGCTTCAAACCTCAATAGACCTCAGATACTAAAGTTATTACAAAGGCAAAATACCCATATGTAATCTTTATAAAGAAGATAATCATCCCCACCTGACCCTCTGAATGGTGAGGAGAAATGGCTCTGACCAGAAGACCTAAACCCAGTCACCTGGGGCAGGCACTTCCAGCCATACTGGTTCCTTCTCAACTCACGCCTTGAAAGGGTGAGGAGTCCTGAAGTGGGAGCTCAACAACACGTTCTCTGGGGAGAAAGGAGGAACTCTGAAAGATAAGAAGCTCCATGAAGAAAGCTGTAGAGAAAGAGTAAGTTTAAAATTCCACGTTTTGAAACCTGATCGAGGTATTGATTGTGCAACATCGTGAATGTGCTGGATGCCATTGGATTGTACATTTTATAATGGTTAAAACTGAGGGAGAGAACAGGGGAGTCTGTTGTAACAGTTAAATGCTGTCCTCACGAAACAATTTGATTCTAACGTTCTCTATTCATTCTCCACTACATTTTTGAAAAAGAGATTAGACTTGGGCTTATAGAGTAACATGAGGTCCAAAGTGTGAGAACCATATGTAAACAGCCTGGGCTCAATGCAAGGAACACTACTGTTTACCAGTCTGAAATGTCCAGAGGTAAAAGCGGCTCTCTTGGTGGAGCAGTGATGCTCACGGGTGGACGCAAGAGCAGGTTGTAAATGCGCTTGGAGCCGAGAAGCTGCCGACAGGCTGGTGGACTGGAGTGATTCAAAGACGTTACCAACTCCGACTCTGACTCACATTCCTTCCCATTTGTGAACTGTCCAGGCTTTTCATCTTACCCATAAATGCCTTCTCTGCATAGACAATATATTATCTCATTAGGGAGTGGAGAAGTTTGGGTATCCAGAGGGCTTTGCCATTAGATGATTGTGAGTCACATTTCCCCAGGGTCAGAAGGTTTTGCTCGAGCACACTTGGGTTCTCCTCTCTTGCAAGGGGATTAGAAGCCTAGGTCTGATAATACTGTTACAAATAGCAGGAGGGGCAATTATTTCCAATAAGAATAGCAATTGCTATTTGTTGCAGTTACTTTTGCTGCGAATGACCCCAAACTTGATGCGGTAAAATGACAGCCACAATTCTGTTTGGTCAAGAGTTCAGGAAGGGGTGGCAGAGATGGTTTGATTCTGCTCCATGATGTCTGGGGCCTCAGCTGCAGACCTGACTATTGGGGGTGACTCAGTGGTGGAGGGCTGGGCTCACCTGGGGGCTTCTCCACTCACACGTCCAGTGCTTGGACGGGGACTGGGGACAGGAGTGCCTGCCTGTGGCTTCTCCGGGTGGCCTGGGTTTCCTCACCGTGTGGCACCCTCGACACAGCTGGGCTCCAAAAGTGAGCATCCCGGCAGTTGAGGCAGAAGCTGTGTTACCTTTTATGATCTAGTCTCGAAAGTCAGGTAGTGTCACTTCAGCTGTGTTCTGTTAGTGATGAGTGAGTCATAGATCCATCCAGATTCCAGCGGAAGAGGCTTATAACTTCTCCTTGATGAGAAAGTGGTAAGCTCATGCTGGAAAAGAAGATGTGGGATAGAAGGTATTTTCACAGCCACCTCCAGAGGCTGTGACCCGCCACACTGTTAAAATCCATAATACCATTAAGATGCCCCTTACATCTTCCAAAACTCTACTTTTCTTCCTCCCACCCTTCCGGAACCACTTGGCTGCCTGCCCTGCTCATTACAGACAGCAACTGTGTGCAAGTTAACTTTTCTTTTCATACTTCTTTTTTTTTTTTTTAAGATGTTATTTATTTGAGAGAGAGAGAGCACCTGCAAACAAGCATGAATGGGTGGGAGGAAGGGCAGAGGGAGAAGGAGAAGCAGACTCCCCGCAGAGCAGGGAGCCTGATGGGGCTCAATCTCAGGACCCTGATATCATGACCTGAGCCAAAGGCAGACACTTAACCAACTGAGCCACCCAGGCACCCCTACTTTTCTTTTTTCTACTGTCACTTATAGCTAATTCCACCTCAAGATACCCCCTCTTTCATCTCCTTTCTTATATTTTCTTTCTCCCTCTCTCTCCTCTCCCTTCCCTTGTTCCATTTATGCGTTGGGGGGGAAACTCTCAACTCTTGGAATGAATAATGCCAATCTGCTGGGAGAAAAGATACAAATCTGAAGGAAAAGGAAGCTGGATGCTTTGACATGTTCTTAAGATATAAGGAGGAGAAGGGATCAGGAGGCCTTTTTTAGAATCTCTCTTAGCTTTTCTAGGTAGGCTAGGTTTTTCTCAAGCACAAGTAATTAAGATAAATCAAAAACTCTATTTTGTCATATTGTATTTCAGTCATATTACAACCTAAATAAGCTTTCATGGTTTGGCCTGGGGATGTAGTAAGTTTTCCAAGTTACTACTATTGAATAACAAGTGAGCTTAAAAACCCACAGTCCTCGTAAGCTGGTAGCCTATGTGATGCTCCTGAGGCCCCAGCATCAGAGAGAGGTTTACAACTTGCTTAGGTACCTAGATAGCTGGACTCTAGGCCAAGGGAGGAAATCCTGACACGGAAGAAGCCAGCATTGCCAAAGTCTCTGAGTTGCCTTCTGGCTCTCAGCCTGTGCCCCTTGGCTTCCACCCACAGCCTTATGACCCAGGTCTGCAAGGAAAGCTGAAAAGATAGATATTCCAGGGGCCCTGGACAAATGAAATTTTACTTTTCAAGGCCCTTTCTGGAACAAACTGCAAACCCCATCAGATTTCTGAGTTTGGGTTCCGAACAGGCGCTAAAAGGGATAGACCTCTATTACTAAGTCCACATGAAGCTCTGTACCTCAACCAGTGTTCACCTAGACTCAGGAGAATGATTGATTTGGAGGAAGTTTAAAGTGGGGGATAAATCCCATGATAGGATCTTTTTATTCTCTAACTTTATTGAGATATAACTGATATGTAACATAATATCACTGAATAAGGTGTATAATGTGATATTTTGATATATGCATATATTACAAAATGATTATACAATAATGTCAGTTAACACATCCATCACCTCACACACTTACAATTTTTTTTTTGGTGTGGTGAGAACATTTAAGATTTACTCTCTTAACAATGTTCAAGTGTATAATACAGTATTGTTAACTATAGTCACCATGCTGTATATTAGACCCCTAAAGCTTATTCATCTTATAACTGGGTTTGTACCCTTTGACCAACATCTCCCCCATTTCCACCTCTCCCCCAGCCCCTGGAAAGCCCATTTTACTTTTTTTTTTTGGCTTTTTCTTTTTTAAGATTATACATATAAGTGAGACACACAGGGGCGCCTGGGTGGCTCAGTCAGTTAAGCGACTGCCTTCGGCTCGGGTCATGATCCTGGAGTCCCGGGATCGAGTCCCGCATTGGGCTCCCTGCTCGGCAGGGAGTCTGCTTCTCCCTCTGACCCTCCTCCCTCTCCTGCTCTCTGTCTCTCATTCTCTCTGTCTCAAATAAATAAATAAAATCTTTAAAAAAAAAAATAAGTGAGACACACAGTATTTGTCTTTTCAGTTAACATAATGCCCTTGAGGTCCATCCATGTTGTCACAGGTGTCAGGATTTCCTTCTTTTTTACGGCCAAATAATATTCCATTGTGATGGGGGTACATATATCTGTCTCACATTTTCTTTATCCACTCATCCATCAGTGGACACTTGGGTTGCTTCCACGTCTTAGCTATTGTGAATAATGCTGCGGTGAACAGGAGGGTGCAAAGGTCTCTTCAAGATAGTGACTTTATTTTATTCAGATACATACCCAGAAGTGGGATTGCTGGATCATTTTTAACTTTTTTCGAGGAACCGCCATACTGTTTTCCATAGTGGCTGCACCAATATACATTCCACCAACAGTGCACTAGGTCCCTTTTCTCCATACCATGATAGGATCTTGCAAGTACTCACCAAGCTAAACCTACTGGTTATTGGGTCTAACCTAAAGGCAACTGTAACATCCTGACAGGATTACCTATTGCGCAAAGGTGACACAGCTATTGTGAAATTACAGAAGAAGAAAAGGATTGATAATGGCATATTGCCACACACACAAAAGGATCTCCAATTTGCCAATGAAATAAAAGCATGGAATCATAGGGTTTATTTTTTCAAGATTGCACAGGATCTTGAATTTAGGGTTACAAGGAAAAATAGAACAATATGAAAATCTTCTCTAGCAGAGTCCCCACTTGAAGGCCATCTCTTATCATCAGGTAAGTGCCTGCACTCCAGAGAAGTAGCCATTAAGTCTTAAGAAGACAAGAATTAGGGCCTCAGTATTTCTCATATTCCTCATATTGCGTAGTGAAATCAGTGATTGATCTTGTCTTCTTCTTCACTAGTAAAACACACACGTCCTGCCATCCCACAGGTCCCCGCGCATCAGTGTACCCCATGACCACATATTCCCCCCTGAATAGCAGCGAAGTCCAAAAACAGTCTCATATGGAGATCACTTTAAATACCTCACTATTCCCAGTAGCTTTCTATTAAAGGCCCATTTGTACAGGGGAATAATTTTCTACTTGGAAAGCAACAGACACAACTTCCACTTATTTATGTTTTTTTTAACTTCCACTTATTTTTAAAGAAAAAAAAATGTCAGCACTAACAGGTTTAGAGTCTCCTGTTGGGATGTTAGGCTACTGAATTATTCTCCTCCAAGCTATTTGTAGACCCATTAATTGAGAAATTAGAGAAATAAGGGCACAGATGCCTATGTAATTAAACTGCCCATTTCGCCTTCCATTACTAAAGCAGTTTCCAAGGATGTTAATTGGCTGGAGAGTTTCTCAGTGCCTGCTAGATCTCGTAAGTTGTGCATTAAAAAAGCACTGCTCCCACCCTTCGACTGTCAGGGGGCATTTTTTTTTTTTAAGCAGATTTAGCACTTTGAAGAGTTAATTACAAATCTAAGGAATATTTGTTTGGTGTGCCTCTGGGCGTATTGGATGCTAATGGCCCCTTCCTACCATTAAATGATAAAAACTTCCTATTGGATTTTCTGGTTTGCCCAGGGCTGAGGGGAGAGGCTTTCCTAAAAGCAGTCACCAGATTGTGCCTTTGTTTTCCATAAGCCATTAATTTCCTCGCTGTTTTGCTTTATAAGGAAACTATTTGATTTCTGCATCTGCAGTTCTCCCAGTCCGGTGCCTGCCATTCATCACCCCCAACTGTCCTGATGCTTCTGCAGATGCACTGTCCTTTTTATGAGAGTTCTGGGAGAAATGACCACCCGTGTCCTTGGCTTCTCTGTGTCTTTTATCAACCCTGACGTGTTTAATTGTCCCTTTTCTCCTGACTTTTATTTCTAAGGAAGAAAACACATATATGCTTTCCTTTAGGGGGGAAAAACAGATAAATGACAAAGAGGAAGAGAGAAATTGTGTTTTGCGCAGTTCTGATGCAACTAGCCATGAAGATGGACAACCGCCCTTTTAATATTTTGTATATTGACAGTTGATAGCAACTGTTTATTTGTCCCAGATTTTCTGAGACAGCCTCAGTTTCAAATTGTCTTCCCTGTTGCTGTCTCCTCAGAGGCAAGCATTCACAAATGAGGAAGAAAAAAAAAACCTCCTTTGTTGATGAATATATCCTGATTTTTAAGTTCAAAATATATAAATAAGATGATCATCTGAATGAGCATGAATTAAGGTTAGTGTTAAAATTAAATAGCACAGAGAGTCAAATCGAGCATATTAAATTTTTTACGTGTATATGTATGCACACGCATGCACGAGCACATCATTTCATTGCATGGTAGAGGCAAATAATAAGCAGGTCAATAAATAAGTATAATTAGATGCACTGTCAAAAAAAAAAAAAAGGACAAGCTTTGGAGCCAAACAGACCTGGGACGGAATCCTGTCTGTCACTTAGGATCAAGCTCCCACCTAACATGCCTGAGCCTCAGCTGCCACATCTGAAATGACAGTATGACATTTACCTGACAGGGAAGTTGTTAGGATGAAAGGAGCTGAGATTTGTAAAGTCCGGAGCACAGCGCCTAGCAGATAGAATTGCTTTTTTAAGAAGGCATATTCATATCAGTATTTTTAAGAGTAATACAGCTGTTACAGTTAAAACAAGACTTTCTGGAGGGGGCTGGAAGGAGAAAGGTGAGTGAGGAAGAAGAATGTGTTGCATTCTTTCCTGTCTCCCTTGAGAGAGAGGAGTTAGGGAAGTAACTTCTTCCTTCTCCAGGGAGAAGGGGGTTAAATCAAACAAACCTACATTCTAGCCTCTGCCTAGACACAGACACTAACTGCTCAGGAGTGGATGGACTGGGCACTGGAGTCCCTTGTCAGAGAAGCCATGTCATCTGTATCCCACTGGAATATAGATCCAGCTCTGGAGCGTCTTGGAGAAGTGTTAGCTGTTTCCTGTCCTGACCTCATCTTCGGGTCTGGGGCAGGGCAGTGAGCCTGCCAAGTGCACCTTCCTTGTCCTCATCCCAGGGCCCCAGAGGATGAGTGAGAAGCAACCTACTGCCCCAAACCACCTCATCCACAGCTACTTGAAAATCTCATGTCCCGATTTGTTTCCAGATTCCAGATTTTCAGATTTGTCTGAGTGAACTAGGAATCCTCATGGTCAATTGCTCTTCAGAGTGGATTCCAAAAGAGGGTTCTGAGCTGTTGGGTAAGAATGGATGCCTCTCAAAACTCAGGTGCATTAGCCTCACATGGTGGGCTTATTAAAAATGTAGATTCCGGGCACCTGGGTGGCTCAGATGGTTAAGCGTCTGCCTTCGGCTCAGGTCATGATCCCGGGGTCCTGGGATCGAGCCCCGCATCGGGCTCCCTGCTCCTTGGGAGCCTGCTTCTCCCTCTGCCTCTCTCTCTCTTTCTCTGTGTCTCTCATGAAGAAATAAACAAAATCTTTAAAAAAAAAAAAAAAATGTAGATTCCTTGGGGTGCCTGGGTGGCTTAGTGGATTGAGCATCCAGCTCTTGATTTCTTCTCAGGTCATGATCTCAGTCATGAGATGAAGCCCTGGGATGGGCTCCATGCTCAGCAGGGAGTCTGCTTCTCTCCCTCTCCCTCTGCAGCCACACCCCCGCCCCACCCTTGCGCATCTTTCTCTAAGATAAATAAACTTTTAAAAAATTGCAGATACCTAGACCCTTCCCCTAGTTGTTCTGATTCAGTAGATGTCTCAGTAACCTAAAAGTTAGAATGAGTTTTTCGGTTTATTAACTATTTGTTGGTTACTGTGTGCCAAGTCCCACTGCTAAGTGATTCACATACATGATCCACTCTTGTTGCCCCTCAGTCCTGCGAGGCAGTCATCACCAAAACCCTCCATATGGTTAGGAAACTGACATTTGGAGAGGTTGAGCAATCTGACTCAAGGCACCGGGCTGGCCAGCCTCTGTGGGTGAGTAACCCCTGAAGCCCCGTGCCACAGGCCCCCGTTGCCTTGGGTCACCGGCTCTCATGCCCACCAACTTCCAACTGGCTCCCCAAACCTCTGCACAAACTGAGCTAAATTTGTTTTGGACTTGGAATGATCAAGTGCATGGTTCTAATCTTTATGAAACAAACCACAAAAACTTAAACAGCAGTTTCTAACCCTCCTTCAGAGGAATCCAGGCCCCAAAGGTCCCACCTTGCCTTGTAAAAAAAAAACAAAAAACAAAAAAACCATCACTAGTCATAAAAGATCCAGATCCACTTCCTTGGTGTTCTTTCCACCCTGCAGTGAAAGAGTTATTATAGAGTTGCAGAGTTCTTTCTACATATCTCTTGTTTCTGAAATAAAGACACCATAGACCATGACTTCTGTAATCCGCCAGATTTTCTTTCTCTATTTCCAGAGCAGTAATATCCTGTCAATATGCTTTTTCATCTTAGTCTGTGGATATGAAACTTTGAACTGTTTGACTTTATTATTATTCTGATATTTCTATTGTTTTTCTATTTAATAAGAAACATGTAACCAGAGGCTCACACACTACATTTTGATTGCTACAATTTCCCTAGGGTATTATCATTATGCTTTCAGATGGCACTCCAAAAAAGTATATGTTATTGTATCAGTTATTCTACTTACCATGGGCTTTGGGTATCAGAATTGAGCCCAAAGACAGGAAGTCCTTTGTTGATTTCACTAGCAACAAAAATATGTATCCATTTGGTATAACTTAACAAGGAGGATTCTTAGCCCTGAGAAGGAATTTCTGTTTTCAATTACAAAGACCAGGGAGAGGATAAGGATAATTTTGAGGAGCAATTAACAGAAACTTCAGATGTATTGTCTTGTAAAACTCGGGAACCTAATGATGACATGTGTAAGTGACAGGCTACTCCTTCCCTTATCTGGAGGCTGTGTCTATAATTTAAAAAATATTAAATTGGGATGCAGTTGATGCCCAATCCCCGGAACTCTGGAAACCAGCATATAGGAGCTCATCCTAATCAGACATGCTCATTTTGTTGGGCAACAGGCTAGAGCATTGTTCTGGAACCTCTTTCTCAGAGTTAATAAAAGCCAGAATGGCTTCTAACGTCCTCTGCAACAAATCATGTGCTGTTCCCCTAAGCCACTACATGATTGTGCTGGACATTTAATGTACCAGGTGTGGGCTGAGGGGGGTGAGGATTCTCAGAGTAGGGCTGAGCCTGTTCTCTGCTCACCATGCTGGTGTTCTGGTAGGGGGCTTCACCTGCCCACAGGTGCCATCTGCCACCAAGGCATGTACCTGCAACGCTCCACCACCCAGGTAGAACCCAGGTAACCTCAGGTTCCTCTCTTTTCTGCTTACACCACATAATAAATGTGTCTCTTATTACTAACAATAGAAAGAGAGAATTAGGAACAGGAAATATGTCAGGAAATTAATCAAGGCATGGACCATGTGGAGCTAGCTTCTCTCAGATGATATTATTCAGTTTTAATTTATATAGTTGATATCTTGGGCATTCACAAATAAATATTAAATATCATTTATAAAATAGGAATAATTCCTCACCATTTAAAAATTGAATTCCAAACCTCTAACACACTAAATATAAAAAATGATCAGAGAGGTATCTCAAGGGAAGGGAAAAGCAGAATCTTTTGTTTTAGTTAAATTAAAAAGTTATGTTAAATTTAAGAGCGAGTCAACAGTAATTGACAAGGGAAAACGCAGTGATTTGAAAGACGGTGCTTAGCTCGTAAATGCCACAGAAGAACCAAAAACATTCAAGCGGAGAGGGTGCTATAAAAAGGAAACTAGAAGCTGCACTAAAAAGACTCTGATACATTTGGATAAAAGCATCATAAACTCAAACCACTTAGGCACATAGATAGATTCATACATCCATGCCTTTGGAGGTTCTGTCTCTAGGAACCATAGCGATTTTGCTCCTTCTCTTGCCTGGGGACATTTGGCTATGTTGGGAATCATCTTTGGTTGTCACGACTAGGCACTGAGTGGACAGAGGTTAGAGATGCTGCTAAAAGTCCTACCGTGTATAATACAACCCCCACCCCCACCCCACAGGACAAAGATTCAATTCAAAATGTCAACAGTGCTGAGGTCATCGGAAACCCTGCTCTATTAGGACTGCATTCAACCCTGAGCAACAGAAATAGTGCTGCAGTGACTTAAATAATTAAGAGGTTTCTTTATCTCGCACAGTACGTAGTATAGAGGTTGCCAAGCAGGAACTTGTGTTGCAGCTCAGTGATGTCATCAAGGACCCAGGACCCCCAGAGGCAGTTGTAGAAGATGTCACTTTAGCTGGGCACATTACTGCGCAAAAGCAAATTACGCTTGCCAGTAAGAAAGCAGGGTCATAATGAATATTGTATGGGCACGTAGCAGGTTGGCCACGGATATGCTTTTCCTTTTTCATGATGCCTCTTGCACTAGCCTGTCTTAATTCCCAGCAAAACTCTATCCAGTTACATTCTACCCAAATTAAACTCTTCTGTGGAGGCTTTCATGCTGTTCCCAGGCAGTTTGGCTTCTTCTGAACCAGAAGCTTCAGTCTTTGGACAAGGAGAACCTCAGGTCCAGAAAGGGACCCCAAAGGGAGAGAAATGGAGCTTTCTGCAGAGAAACAGTGCTCAGTGAGTTGGACATGTTTCCTTGTAGACAAATGAAAACATTTCAGTAAGAAGCCATGGATGTTTGAGAGCAGGGCAGAGAGATGTCAATGGGGAAAACTAAATTAGAGATTTTTTTTTTTAACTGAGCAAGGTTAATGATTTAAAGTAAAATCAACAGTAAATTCAAAAAATATAGTGTGAGAATTTTACAAACAGTTTCCAACAACCACTGTATAACAAACAGTGAGAGGGAAAGAGAACATAAGAGGTAGACCCAAACAGCTTGCAATACAATATTCATAATGATAAAGATGACAAAAATAACAATCATCAGGCAAAGTCTTTGAGTCACTCTCCAGTCCCTTGGAGCCCAACACAAAGAAGGATTCTGAGGTCTCATCTCAACATAAGGGGTTGGGGGAGTGACATGACATAATTAATAATTAGTAAAATCTTCCCTAGATATGGAAGGAGAAATGGTTTTGGATGATTTTTCCTCTCTATAACCTTGTCCATACATAGGCTGACCACAGAGACCGTGGTTCTGAGGAGAGCTGGGTGAAAGGAGGAAGGAATAACCCAACTGAAAAGTATTCACTGTGACATGTGTGGACATTTTCTGAAATTGCCCACGAGATTCCCAAGACTCAGGTTTTCCTGCCAGCCCAGAGAAAGTTGACGAGATTTATTTCAAGTTTTCTTTACATCATGCTTGCCCTAATCATTTGTACATTTGTTCATAGTTTCCAGGGGCAGCTCCTACTTCCAGAAGACCCCCTAATCTTAAAGGGGCTCATTATGCTAATCCAATGATGTAGTCCTCTAAATTGGAAGCTTTTTGGTCATTCTGAAAATGAAATCTTGGCAGTCACAAAACACACACACACACAAAAACAACTTCTGCTAAGCAAGTCTTAAAAGACTGCTTAGTACAGATCAGTATTTATGGAGCTTTTAAATGGCTTCTTTAATAATTTGGTACTCTTATTTCTTTTTCCTTTGTATTTCTGATCTGATTTCCCTTGAAACAATACTGGTATCTCTCAGAAGACCCTACATGACTGAAAGGTTCATAGTATTGTGAAGCGTTTGGGTTCTTACTGAGAATTGCGCTCTCTTGGTGCGGAATGCTACTTAATTCTTATGCTCGGACGAGGTCCCTCAGATACAGTGGGAGCTCAGTTAATCCTCATCGGTCAATTTCTGTGGCATTTGTGCAGAATGATCAAAATGGCATGGCCGTACCATTGCCTATGCATTATGTGACATTAGAGTGGTGTGTTTTAACCTATTTTCAAACCTATTTAGAGTGCACTTACCAGCATGTTTGATATAACAGAACGTGCGTTTTGAAAGAAGCTGAGGGAGAAAAAAGAGATCTGTACATAATGACCATAAGTGTGTCCTTGAATTGCTTTGCTATTTCAGGGGGGATGTAGGATGTACTTGAAAGGTCACTGATTAGTCCAGTTCCACATCAGTAAATCAGTGTTTAGAAACAGACAGAGGAAAATAACAGCCAACGGAGTTTTACCGATATAATAAAGTAAAACAGGGAAACATGGTTTATAGATTACGTTCTCCAGCAGGATGCTTTCAAATCTGACAGCATGGCACCTTAATAGTACACTGTGGACATGTTTCCCTGGTCTCGGAACAGACTTGATTTCTAGATTGGATGTTTATTCTGCATTAAAATGTAGATTGATCTGACAAAATTGTGTTGAATAAGCAGTACAGGAAAAGATGTTATGCTGAAGACAGTGGAAATAATCTGTGGCTATAAACATATTTTTGAAGTCAAGCATCTCCTATTTTGGTGAGACACAATGTCCAGAGACAGTTTGATCACCCTAACGTTAGCCAGTCAAGCATTCTGGAAAGTCCAGCACACAGACATATGCCTTTCATGATTGGTTTGCTGGCTGAGCTCAATATAGATGTGTCTGTGCCCTGCTACCCCTACTTTCCTGCTCTTTTTCCATCTTGCACCCAACTGACATGAGTCTAAGCTCTTCAGTTTTATCACGTGGCAGACACCGTGGCTGCCTACCCAATGGCCATTCTACCTTGCTAAAGAAATTCAGGGGAACCTAGGTATAACCCACCACCCACCTACTCCTCTCACCCAGAAGAAGAATCTTGATTAATCTAAGCCCATCATGGGTAGTTCCATTTTCTTTCACTTGGGTTGGTTTAGGAATGGCTTGTGACACAATTCTGGTCAGTGAAATGTGAGGAGGAGACCTTGGGGGCTCCTGAGACTATTTCCCTCACTTTTAAAAAGTTCACAAGACAGTGGCCTATCATCTTTTTCAGAAGCAAGAAAGGTAGCAGCCATCTCGGGGCCATGAGAACAGCCTACGTTGGCCTATGAGGAAAAGCCAACACACGGAAGTGGCAGAGCAGAAGGAAGGAAAGAAACCAAATTCTTCATGATACCATTGAGAGGCTGAATTAATTCATCCTGCCCACTGCAGGTAACCACTATCCTGATGTAGTGAACACTATGATGTTATCCCGATTCCTTCTTCAGGACAAAGGCACTCATTTCCTCAGCTACCAGAAGTATTCCTTCCCAGAAATCACCTTCTTTGGGATGTGCCTCACTCCACATTATCAACTATTGTAAATTTGTAATTAATAATTATGTGTAGCTTTTCAGTTAGGGCCAGGCTTTATATCTTGTTCTTATTCAAGAGTGCCTTAACTATTATTGATGCTTTGCATATTTATATCAATTTTGGTTAGCTTGTCAAGTTCCACAAAACACCACTTTTATTGCACTCCATTCCTTCCTGCATCCCTAATCTTGATCTGAGATCATTTTCCTTATGTCTGAAAACATGCTTAATTTTTAAAATTTTCTTTCAAATATTTTATTTATTTATTTGTCAGAGAGAGAGAGAACTCAAGCAGGGGGAGCAGCAGGCGAAGGGAGAGGGAAAAGCAGACTCCCCGCTGAGCAGGGAGCCCGATGTGGGACTCGATCCCAGGACCCTGGGATCATGACCTGAGCTGAAGGCAGACACTTAACTGACTGAGCCACACAGGCGCCCCTGAAAAACATGCTTAATTATTTCCTTTGTTACATGTCTGCTGGTGACATATCTCTATGTTTTGTGTGAACATATCTTCCTTGACCTTAATTCTTAACAGATATTTTTCCTGGGTAGATTTTGCTAGGATAGTCATCACATTGAAGATACCATTTCAATATTTTCTTGATTCCATTCTTTCTGTTGCGATGTCAGCTGTATAATTGTTACTCCTTTGCAGATAATGTCTTTTTTTTTTTTTTTCTGGTTGGATTTAAGATTTTCTCTTTGTCTTTGGTTTTCTTTTGTTTCACTATGTTATCTAGATGTGCATTAAAATATATATTTTATGATATATATATCAAGAAATACATCAATACAAGATCAAGATCTTGACCAAAGTTCATTGTGTATTGATGTATTTCTAGATTTATAGAAAATTCTTACCCAGTATATTTTTAAAGATTGCTTATGCTCAATTCTTTCTATCCTCTCCTCTGAGACTCCAGTTACATATATGTTAGCTATTCTCCTCATAATTGCTATGACTCAAATCTCTCTTTTGCTTTTTTCATTCTTTTGCCCTCCTGTGCTTCATCCTGGATATTTTCTTCTGACTATATTCTATCGTAATAGTTTTCTCTTCAGTCATGTATAATCTTCTGCTAAGCCTGTTCAGAGTTTTTCATTTTAGTTACTATGTTTTGAGTTCTAGAATTTCTGTTTAGTTGTTTTTTGAATCTATGTTACCTTTTTAATAGTTCCCAGGTCTCCAACTTGACTTTATCTCTTTAAACATGATAAGTACATTACCTTTAAAGTTTGTGTTTGATAATTCCAATATCTGGAGCTGCTGTTGTTCTGTTTCCATTATCTGTTGTTTGTGCTCATTTTCATCTTCTGTTGTTTTGTCTGCTCATGTGTCTGGTTTTCTCTGATTGTGTTTCAGACACTCCATTTGAAAAACTGTTTGAGAAATTATTTGAAGCCTAGGATAATTGTATCTTCTTTTAATGAGGGTTTTCATTCTCTTCTGCCAGTCTTCAATAGGTATTAGCAACCTGTCATCTTAATCCATCTCAGGGATTAATATTTCCTAAGTCACCCAAATGTTTCAAAGATAGACTACAATTCATGTGAGGGCTGGTTTGTTGCTACTTCCCCCTCACTTGTAGGATACAGATCTTCAGAGCCTCAATCCAAAGTTTGCAGGGTGGGAGGAGGGAGGTATCAAGCTGAGCTCCCACTTGTCGTCTAGTACCATGTGGTTTTCAAAAGCACTGCTCAACCACTCGGACATCTCTCTTGGATCAGCACATGTCAGCAGGGTCAAAGCAGCCCCAAATGCCAGACTCACTTCACTAGATTTCTGTCTTTTCCTGGATATGAGTCCTGTGATTGTGACTTAAAACATTTTTTTCCAGTTTGTCTAGTTGTCCTCAATGGGATATTAGGTCCAAGTTAGCTAGTTCATCATGCCTGGAATTCTAATAAATTATTTCCATCAGCACAGAAAGAGGCCATAATATCTCCCACTTAAAGAAAATCTCTCATAACCTCTTTAGCTATTCTCTTCTATGGCATATTTTTCTGTTCATCTTTATATGAAAACTCTGCAAAAGAGTTTGTATCTTGATACTTCTAATTCCTTACATCCCATTTGTCTTGAACCCACACAAATTATGGTTTTATCTCCAACACTCCACCAAAACCTTTCTGGTCAAAGCCCTAATGGCTTCCATGTTGCCAAATCACATGGCCCATTCTTCATCCTCATCTCACTCAATCTCTCTAAAGCACGTAACACACTTCACACGTTTTTTTCACTTGGATTCTAGGAAATCCTTGTGGTTTTCCTCCTAAATATATTACCATTTCTTCTGAGTCCTCTTGGCTGAATCATTTTCTTTTTCCTAACCTCTAAATGTTACATACATTAGAGCTCAGTCCTTGAACTTCTCTATCTTCACTCACTCCCTAGGTGATCTCATACTGTCCCCTGGCTTTAATTCCAACTACTCCATAATGACTCATAGATAGATAGATATAGAGAGATAGATAGATAGATAGATAGATAGATAGATAGATAGATAGATCTATCGATCTAACCCCAATCTTCCCCCTCAACTTCCTCCTTGATAACTCCATTCATAAGTCATGTAGGCATCTCAAACCTAACATGTCCAAAACAAAATTGTTGCTTTCCACACTCTTCCTCCTACCTAATCCTCCCTAGTGTTTCTCATCTCAATAAAAGGCACAATCATTCAACCAGTTTTTCACTCTCCAGACCTTGGTATCATCCTTGACAACAAATATATTCTGAATTTAATCACCTCTTGCCAACCTCAAAGATATTACTTTGATCTATGTGTGTTAATTAAGAATGGAGAGAGTTGCAAGTAAGAAGAAAACTCAACTGCAGTAGCTTAAATTAACAATCAGCAAATGAGACCCCCAAGATCAAATCTGGCCTGCCACCTTTTTGGGAAATAAAGTTTTATTGGAGCATAGCCATTCTCATTCTTTTACATATTATCTATGGCTACTTTTGTGCGATAACAACAGAATTGAGTAGTTGTGATAGAAACTATCTAGTCCATCAAGCCTAAAATATTTATCATCTGGCCCTTCACAGAAAGTTTGTTGATCCCTGTCTTCAGGGGCTTATGTAAAGGTCACTGAGAGGTATACAGTCAAGGATTGGTGCAGTGGCCCCCGGATGTCATGATGGATACAGGCTCTGTCTAGTTTTCTTTTTTTTTTTTTTTTTAAAGATTTTATTTATTTGAGAGAGAGAGAATGAGAGAGAACACATGAGAGGGGATAGGGTCAGAGGGCAAAGCAGACTCCCTGCCGAGCAGGGAGCCCGATGCGGGACTCGATTCCGGGACTCCAGGATCATGACCTGAGCCAAAGGCAGTCGCTTAACCAACTGAGCCACCCAGGCGCCCCTCTGTCTAGTTTTCTCTTTTATCATTCTTGGCTTGTTGCCTCATGGTCACAAACTGACTACTGCATCTCCAGGCATCATATACACATTCTAGGTAGGAAGAAGGGAAGAGCATAAGGAGAAAAGGAGTGTGGAGAATCAAGGTCAACCATGTGAGTCACCCTTTTTCTCAAGAAAGCTGTGATTTCCCCAAAGCCTTCTCAGTAGACTACCATTTCTATTTCATTGGCCAGAACCATGTTACATCTTCACCTTGTGCTGCAGGAGCAGCTAGGAAATAAAGCATTTGGCTTTCTAGCTCCTCTAGTGGACAAAGGAAAGAAAGAAGAATGAAAATGAGTTCTGGGTGTGATATGAAACCATTGTTTCTCTCCTGGATCACCAACCAGGTCTCCCTGTTTACACTCTTACCCCTTTACAGTATATTAATCACACTAAAATCAGGACTGATCTTTCTCAAAAGTAAATCACATAACATCACTGCTTTACTCAAAAACCTCCAATAGCTCCCAATACACTTAAAATCCAAACCGTTTCAGGATCTGGCCCTGGCTACTCTCCAGTCTTTTTCCTCCCTCTCCTTCCTTGTTTCATTCTTACCCAGCCACACTGGCTTCCCTGCTGTTTTAAACAAACAAATAGTCCTGCCTCGAGGCCTCTGCTTGACACATCCTGCTCCCAGGTCTTCATGTGGTTTGCTTCCTCACTTTGTGTCTGATCAAATATCACCTCAGCAGAGAGAGCTTCCCTGTCATATAAAACAGCACCTGTAACACCTTCTTCTGTTTACCCACTTTATTTTTGGTCTTAGCACTTATTAGTACCTAGCATTATCATTTATGTTTATTTGCTTAGTTGAATGTAGAATATGAGACAAGGACTTTTTATTTCATTGCTATATTCTCAGAACCTAGAAGTGGGTCTTGGCACTGAGTAGGACTAATGTTTGATAAATGAATGAGTAAATTCCCATCATTACCAGTTTTTTTCTATTCCAAAAACTTGTTCTTACTGGTTTAAAAAGGACACAATATGATTTGAGAGTCTGGAACCTTATCTTGTTCCCACTTTTCTCTGGGTAACCCTGAGGATGTCAGTCAATTTCTCAGAGTCTCAATTCCATCATCTGAAAACTGAGGGGGGGGGTTGCTCTTTAAGGCAATTCTAGTCTTCCCCAATTCTGTGTCCTTGAGGAATGTTAGCAAAAGGACCCTTACCCATTCAGAGATGGGGTGGGGTGGGGGGTTCCTTGCTGTTTTTATACACACTTCCTATGCCTAAGAAATTGGCTTCCCTCTGCTCTTTCTCTCTCTCTCTCATTCTTTAGAGGCTTGTCACTTTCACAAAGATTTATTATATGGAATGGAAGCAAGGTAATGAATCCTTGCTCTTTCAGAGAACCTTTCATTTACCCTTCAATATAAACAGCCACAGCCATGATAGACTACAAGCACTGGGCAAAGTCACTCATTCTTTCACATTGGAACTTTTGTTGCTGCTTTGTGTCTCAGACTATTTTGCAGTCTCTCCTTGTTTTTATATCCTACGTGCTAGCTGCCCCTGAATCTTCTGACTTATCTATACACCACCATGCTGTTATTCTTAGAGCAGGAAAATAGGAAAACCACTGAAATGCAGCAAGTCCAGACTGTAGGACCTCAGGAGATAACTGGAGAGGGAGAGATTTCAGGGGGAGGTGTCTGACTGTCACCTGCCCTGAGGGGGATAGGACCAGAGCAAGAGATGGCATGGCCAGTCTGCCCTACTGAGGATAGCAGAGTAGACAAAGCCTGAACTGCACAGGAACACTGAGGTTCAAGCTGTCAGAAGAGAAAGAGGGAACTGCTCATTTGGGGGAACCAGGGCCCTGCCCCTAGCTCCTCTTGTGGCAAACCTCTGAAAACCAATGTTACCATGAGTGACCAGTGAGAAGTGATTCAAATCAAAAGGGCAGGTGGAAAATTCTCCTCATCTCTGGCTCATACTATTGATGGTTGATGGATGGATTAGGGGAGATGGTTCCTTGGAGAGCCCTCACCCTCAGCAATTGGACAGAATATCTCCTTCTTTTCAAAGTGTAAACAGGGGTCAAATTATTTGTCGTGATGTAATATGTCACAGGATGACTTTTAAACCACAAGTGAGGCAGAGATCAGCAAGACTCATAGATTTGTTGTCATGTTAGAAATGACTTGAAAACTTTTAAAGTCATATATTTGTGACTCAGTTTATCTTAGCACATTTTAAGACACAAATATTCACAATGTACTCTATTTAAAATACACTCGGTGAGCCACTGTTTTATTTCCTTCCTCCCTTCCTCCCTCCCTCCCTTCTTTCCTTCTTCCGTTAATATTTACTGATCACTGTCTTCAACAATTTCTGAGAACTTGCAGTGAAGTCTAATGCATCCTGACTCTATTGAATTTAAGATCAGCTTTGAAAATGTCACTTTTCCCATAACAAGGAGTACGTTCATTTATAATAAAAGAAGATTCTCTATTCTCAGTCATACAAGTCATACATTGTCATGTAAGAACAATATATTCTCCTTGGTTTAAGCCTGCCTTATAGTAAATACTTCCTCTGTATCGAGGGATATTCATCAGCCATTGTCTTGCTATTTCCAGGTCAAAATTAATATTTGTGTGCCAACGGAATTCTTTATTCTAGTGATATTTGCCAGTATGTGATTAGCAAACAGAGTCTAAGCATATCCAGGTCAGGCATCTTATATTCTCCATTCTGTAAAGCACTAAGAGTCAGTTCACAGGATTTTTAAAGCTCAAAGGAACCCTGGAGTCATGACCCCTCATTCTACAGATGATTAATAAGTGTTAAGTGACTTATTCAAGGTCACCAGCTAATGAGTGGTTAAATTAGGACTTTTTTCATCTTTCCACCGAGTTTTCTGGCATTTTATACCCATTGCCTTTGAATTAGACACATAAGAAATAGTTTTTAAAAGTCTGAATGGATATAAATGTGACATTAAAAATCCTATCTTAGGGGTGCGTGGGTGGCTCAGTCATTAAGCGTCTGCTTTCCGCTCAGGTCATGATCCCAGGGTCCTGGGATTGAGCCCTGCATCAGGCTCCCTGCTCAGCGGGAGGCCTACTTTTCCCTCTCCCACTCTCCCTGCTATGTTCCCTCTCTCACTGTGCCTCTCTCTGTCAAATAAATAAATAAAATCTTAAAAAAAAAATACTATCTTAAATGTTTGATGGGGGGCAGGGAGGTGGGGGGTGGGGAACCATGGTTTAATGCATTTGAATTCTCATTTAGGAGGAGGTTTTATTCAAAACCACCCAGCAATAATCTGTTCTTCTAAGGACATTCTACTCTTTTCTGGGTGACATGAATTGTTTCTAGTAGTTTAAATAACCAAAAATTAGTCACCAGAAAATCAAGCTACTTATTCACATTAAAGTTGCCAAGGACTTATCTAAATTAAAAAGACAAAGTTCTTTTTATGTAGTTTTCTTATTTATAAATACATATCAGCTATATCCATTTCTGCAAATACTCTAGAGTTATCTGTAAATCTTAACAGCTGAGAAGAAGGAAAATAATATGTCTTAGAAATGGATCATGAATGTAGCCTCAAAATCTACAGATATCCATATGGGTCCAAGAAAGGGAGCATAAACACAGAGGAAAAGTCTGCCTAGTCAGAATTTGAGTTTTAAAATATTTCTACATTTTAAATTTAACTCCAACATAAATGGATATTAGTAAAGTGAAAGCTTCTGAGAAAAGAAGATGTAGTGGAAAGTACTCTTCAAGAGGTACATTGTCCCTATTATGGGCAAAAGACCAGAATTTAGAATGTGCAACCAGATCCTTTAATGAGTCTGTAGATACCTGGGTTTAGTTCCAAACATGGGACTTTCAAAACCAGGGCTTCTATTTCTGGCCAAGTTAGAGGAACCAGCTACAAGTTCAAATGCTACTGGTAAATAGAGAAAGACGAGTACTTTGAGTATACCTTTCATCAAACTCAAACAAGGTAATGTTCTCTCTTTGATAGCTTCATAGACAAGTTCACACATTTGGATGCAGCAACTCCAAATAACTTAAAACTGAACTAAATCAGGACTATTTTGTTAGTCTCTGAAATGTGCTTTTAAAAATTATTCTTTTTCCAATCCTGAATGCACCCTGTACTCCTTCTCCCTCATAAATCACTCTGCACTACAACTCCTTTACACAGAGCTTCAGGCCCACGCAAGCTTCTTTTTTTACTTTCACTCAAAGCCAGAATTTATAAACAGGTTTCTTGCACCCTGCTTTGTAATCCCTTCCTCACTTTACACAACTGTCGAAGCGACAGAGGCCAATGTGGTGGGAGGCAGCCATGGTAGGTTTATTGATAAAAGATGTCAACATCCTAGCTCCAACCCTGACACCTCTTTTCAATAGATAAACTTCTCACCACACTGAAACATTCATTATGCCATTCAGAAGTAGAGGTCTAGTGTGACAATTTGCTGTAAAGCGCCTCCGTGATTATAAAGAGAAAATCAGTCACTTATTCTGCTGGGATTGTTCATAAGACTGACAGACATGCTCAGTAAGGAGCGGAGAGCTTGCACCTGGTCAGGAAACTGCAAGATGAGACAACGGTTCCTCTGTTGCTAATAATTATGCCTTGGGTTTAATCATCAACTTCATGCCTGACAAAATGGAAGCCAGAGACTGGGAAATGATGAAGCAATAGGTATTTAAATCATGGAACATTTTTCGTTCAATTAGTATGGTGATGAGGCGCTCCATTTGTTAGGGATTCTAGCTGATGCAGACAGTATTTTAAATTAAGGGTAGTTGAAATGACGGCAGCAGAGTTTGAGGAGTGACACACCACAATGAATATGTCAGTTCTCTATAGGCTGGAGATAGACTTTTGATGGTTTGAATCATAGCTCAGAAAGCTGAGATTGAATAAGAGAAAATAATTTACTGTCTAACCCATGTTCATAATAGTTTCTCTTCCTTTTAGCTAAAGCAAGGAGTAGAGTTAAGAAAAGACAGACAGCCTGGAAGAGGGGAAACGGATGACTCTAGTCTGTAAATTCCATTTGCATATCATTAATCAATTTAGGCAGCTGGATGGTCTGGACTTATTACTTTGAATACTGCGTTAGCCAGCCCAGTTTATACTCATCTAATTGCTCCATTGTATAGAGAATGTACCAGGAAATGATAACATCGCTACTCTGGCTTTGAAGCTGGCAACTCTAGAATTCTTTTTTTTCCAACAAATTTCACAATAACACTCAATCACATCTCTCCCTGGGAGGCTGCTTCTTGATGTTGTATTTTGAATTAAAATTGCTCATGAAATGCTCTTCCATTTTTTCCATCTCTCCTTTCCCACCAGTTGTAAAACCCCATTCATTCTAAGAATCACAAATTTCCATTAATTTGTATAGTGGCATGTGAAATTGCTGCAAAGAGGTCTTCTATGCCCACCCTGTTGTGAATATTAACAGTGGAATAGGCTTTTCCCAACACTTAGGAAAAATTTGAGGGATGGGTTCTATCTAGACAGCCATGTTTATTGCCGCACAGTGGCAACAGAAAAGAAGCCTAATTAATTGAACAAATGGAAGATAGCTATTCATTTTATCATCTCAAGGCAGAAGATAAATAAGAAGACAGAATAACTCTTGCCAGATGGAGATAAAAGGGCCCATTGCAGTTACCTCTTAATTAGCTGTACATGTATGATATGCTCTGTGGAATTTCCTAGGGCAAATTTTTAATTGCAAGCCATGTTCTTGCTAACCTAGTGGGCATATAGGCACTCCCACCTATGATATATTTATTGGTGTGGGCTCTAAGAATGCTGAAGAGTAATGTGAATATTAGTCCAAGAATTTGTTTGTTTTATATTATATACATCTCTGTTCTCATTCCCATAGAATATATAAAGAGCGTGGGATGTGCAAAGAGCCGGCCTGCAGAAGATTAAGTTTCTGCCATAACTAGCCATGTGATCTTGGGCACACCTCTCTGGGCTTCAGTTTTTTCATGAGTAAAATTTAAAAAGTGAATCACTGAAGTTCCTTCTAGTTCTAACATTACATGATTTCATACCTTTTTTTAAAGTTAATGTGTATTAAGTTCATGATAGTCCAGATGCTGTCCTATGTGCCTCATGGGCATTCTCTTGTTTGCTCCTCCCAACAGCCCTCAGAAACAGGGACTATTATCCACCACATTACCCACCCCACTTACCAATGTGGACACCGAGGCCTAAAGAGGTAAAGTTAACACTCAAACTACAACTGTGGAATCAAATATTATTTTTATTAAAAAAATGTCCTTATTTTAAAATCATTCAGTACAGAAAAGCACAAATAATAAAACAAAAATAATCTTTACCACTTAGAAAAAAATATTAATATTAGATGAACATTATTTCAGATACCTCCCTGTACACATATGTACCTAGTTGGAGCTGGATAGACAAACAGAAGATAGAAAACATGGTGCTGAAGTAAAGTATATTACATTATATTTTATTTGATTATAATAATGAAAAAAAATGAAACCAAAGAAACTACTGGTCTTTAGGTAAGTCTTCTGCCAGAGATATTATTTTCTAAAGAAGCTAAGAGCTTCTTGAAAGAAAAAGAAAGAAAGAAAGAAAGAAAGAAAGAAAGAAAGAAAGAAAATAAGATTGTAAAAAACATTCAGAGACTGAAGTTTTACCTACACATGTTTAACTTCAGACTACCAGTTTCAGTAGTAACTAATTCTCGGCCATGAAAGGTGAGGAAAGTAGCACTTACTCCCACCTTCTAATTTTCATTTGTTATTATCTTTTTTTAAGCACCATCAAGGTTTTTAACCTTCACATTCTATTCTATATTCATAATCCCCAGGATTTCAGAATTACTCTATAACTCCAGGATTTTCAGTTTGGGGTTTAAGTTCAAGTAGATTTATTGTTCACTTTTCTTTTTACCACGTAGCGTTTCCATTCCTGAGTACTTCTGTTTTGATCCATGTCTTGGTTGGCTGGAATCTACTGTCAAATAGAATTTTCAAGAAGGACTCAGAAATGCTGAATTCTCTAAATTCCTGTGTGCTTAGGAATTTCTGCCTGATGCCTCTGTATACAGCAAACACTTGGCTAAATTTAGAATTCTTGGGTCACAGATATTTTTTTCCTCAGAATTTTATAGACATTGCTTCCTTGTCTCCTGATGTTGCGATGATGAGAAAGTCTGAGGCCAACACCGTTTTTCCCCTGCAGGTGACATTTTTTTTCAGGCTTGTTGCCTAAATTATTCTTCTTATATTTTTACTATAATAACTCAACACAATATACCTCCATGCTGAATATACCCCAATTTGTCTTGGGGAAAAAGAGGGAAATTATTTTATTCTATAGATCCTGTTCTTTGTACATTTCAGGGATCTTTTTTTAAAATCAGATCAAATCAGGCGCCTGGGTGGCTCAGTCACTGAGTGTCTGCCTTCGGCCCAGGTCATGATCCCAGGGTCCTGGGATGGAGCCCCACATCGGGATCCCTGCTCCACGGAAAGCCTGCTTCTCCCTCTCCCACCCGCCCTGCTTGTGTTCCCTCTCTCGCTGTGTCTCTCTGTCTGATAAATAAATAAAATCTTAAAAAAAATAAATAAAATCAGATCAAATAACATGCCTCCAAAACATTCAGAGGGTACTAGATAGGTTTTTCCCAAAATAAAAGTCAATAACTTTCTAACTAGAAAACCATTTCACTTTGTCTAAAACTAAATCTTTTTTGAGTTGTTTCCCTGGTGCTTAGCACTGTCTGGCACACAGTGGACACTCCATAAGAATTTGGTGAACCAGAATACAAGATAACTGCCATGCGGAGGGCAGGAGAGAGGCCAGGACTGAGAAGCAGATACTGGAAGGGGAGGTGAAGAGACTTCAGAGCTCCCAGCATTAGTGACTCCAAACAACACCACCTGGAGCAGAACTGCCCCGTGAAGCCCAACCAATGCATAGAATCATGAGAAATAAAAAATTGATGCTGTTTCATGCCCCTAATTTGCGGGGTGGTTTATATGCCAAGAATAACTAGAATTCTGACCCTCTTTTACCCCCAGTGCCAGAGTAATAAATATGAACTCATGTTTCAAGATTTGGCTAAAGGATCTACTCCTTGTCAATTCTGTGTTCTTACTCTGCCCACTACAGCCCTATTTACTCTTCTCCTTTCTGAAATTCCATAGTACTTTGTATTATAAACCATGTGCTTACTTCTCCCAAAGCTCTGGGCATCTGAGGGACAAGACCCTGGTCTAATTCATTTTTGCCTGTGCTTAGCAGAGTATCTAGCACATTTAGACATTCAGCCATTGTTTACCGAATGAATGAACAAATGAATAAGTGAGAAAATTTAACGGATGATATCTTCATGCCCTCTGGCTCCAAAATTAATCATGTAAGTTAGCAATGCACAGGAAATTCAACGTAAGCAATCTCTCAGACCACACTAAAGTGAAACGATGAAAGATGGCTGACTACACAGAAGACTTTAGGTGTCCAGAGATTACATCCCTCACTTGAAGGCACTGTTTGAATCAAAAAAAATCAATTAACAACCATGCACTGATCAGAATCTGTGAAAATGCGTAAGATTCAGGGAGTCACAAGCTTAGCCAATAGCGTTCCTTTCCTTGCTCACACGACCTGTGCCGGACATGAAGGTGAGCAGACCTACAGTACTTAAGTGGCCAGTATTTATCAAAGGCACCATTACTTCATTTTACAGAGGAGGCAGTTTAGGCTAGAGAGGCCAATTATCTCAAGTCACACAGCTGAAACAAGAAAGAGGCAGGATTCAAATGCAGGCCTGTCTGACATTCAGCCCAAGCACAGTTTTACCTGGTTCGGGCAACGCACAAAAGCTGAGAGACAACTGGAACACCCTCCAATTACGGAGCCACGCAAGTGATGGTGAAGATCATGTCTTTTGGCAAAGTGCCAAATAAGAGCAACGTCCTTAAGACAGCGTCAGCCGTGGTTTAGCACACATCATCTTCTACCTCAGCACTGCGATGACTTCTTAATGTCTGGGCACTTCTAGTCCCTCTTTCCTCTTCATTTACCTTCCACACCACCTCTAGCATTCTCTTCCTAAACCCAAGTCTGAGCGGGTTACTCCCCTACTTTAAATCCACAGCACAATGCCCAATTTCCTTTACACAGCACACAATGCCCTCCCCAACCCAACCCCAACACTCTTCTCTCATGTTATCTCCAGTCATTCTGAAGCACGCGTGACCAGATTACTCACCATCTCCTGCAGAGCTGTGAGTTATTTTCAGTTTCCTGTGCCTTTAGACGTGCTGCTGCCTCTCCCCAGATGGCCCTTTTCTCCCCAGAAAACATCCTTACAGACTCTGCTCAAAACTCACCTCCTCCCCAAAGCCCTCTTGCCCTCCCCAGCATCTTGCACACTTGCGCACTCACACACTCTTACACTACTCAATTACCATATATATGTTTTTACATATCTCCCCCCAAATCTCAAGGTCATATTTGTATCTTCCTCATTGCCATCCTCACCCCTAGCACCATTCCTGATAGCCACTAGTCCCTCCATGGATGCTCACTGAATGCCAAAGTACATTTTTTCCTCATTCGTATCCCTGGCTTGTTGGAGGAATACAGTGTCCACAAACCTCAGTGCTTTTCTTTTCTTTATTGTGGAAGGCATGGTGGGTTCGAGTTCTTAATAATAATCTTTCTCAAAAAACTTTCATTTCTTCAGAAAGAGATATTTCAGATCCCAAGGCTACTCCCTCCAGCAAATGTCTAACATGCCATTGTGAAGCTAGTGTGTGCTAAAGCTGGAATGGATTATATCCATTTGATTTTCCGGGACAAGTTCCACCATGAGGCACAGACTTCCTGTTTCTCCCATTTGTTCTCATGACAGCTCCAGAGGGAAGCAGCCTTGTGCCTTTGGGCTTGCTATACATTTCCATCTTTGTCTACAAGGCTATGCCTGCCCAATATAGTGCACAGCAGTACTTTAAGAAACTTGAAGGCTTGCAGAGCCTTCCATTTTTCTCTTGCTCTGAAAGGTGCATTCAATTAATTATACCATAAAAGTCAAAGATTCAAACACACTCAGAATTCAGTAATGAGGTACATGACACACCATGCTGTTGTACTGCCTGTTTCAAAAGAGATTTCACTGCCTTTACTTTTAGTGGATTACTGTTTTGTCATTACCAGCCTTGGATATATTTAAGGACCGCCAAATAAATGCTTCACGGCATGAAGTCAGCCATGCCTCTTATGACTGTGTGGCTCCACCAGCAGGTGCAGCCACGCTTACGGAGGACACGTCCTAAAAGGCTGCACTGCCCTACGATGATGACAATTACAAACAACAGTGCAGAGAGTGGCCAAGAGAATCCCTGGCAGACAGAGCTCTTCAGCCACGGAAGACGTGGGCACAAAGTGCAAACTGTAAAGGCTTAACACTGAAAGAGCAGAACCTTCCAAAAACATGTGTATTCATTTACTCTCTAGTATCTTCTGGGCATATATATCTTCAGGTCCCTTCAGAGCAAGGACTGTCAACAAGTCAAGATAAGCCATCAAGGAATCGATAATGAATAGAAAATTAAAATTCAGAGAGATAATTTCTACTAGACATCCAATATTAGCTTTCTGTACAAACTGAGATAAAATGATTCTTTTAAATAAGTTATTATTACAGTCCACCCTCCCCCAAGCCAATAAGCTCATTTCCAAAGACACCTTGTGGTTAATCGCTCATAGCATTTTCATATTGCTGCTAACATCATAACTTACTCTGCTAATATTAAATTATTTGACAACATGAACCAGAGTTTATTTACTCTGGATTAGCTCCATAGATAATGGAAGTAAAGGCCAGTGAGACAACCAAAATCACTGACCACTCAAAGAAACTGTCTTATTAGCTTAACAATCACATAAATTAGCATTCTCAGTATATAGCTACTTTAGCTTTCAGCTGGTGGCAGGTCAGTACTGTGTAGAAAAAGCAAAGGCTTTAGAGAAAGACTTGGATGTAAACCCCGACATGTGACTTTTGGGGAGGTCATTGAAAGCTTTATGACTCAGTTTCCTCATACATAAAAGAAGCAAGGGATTAGTAGCTACCTTCTTGGGTCATTGTGAGGAAATTTTGCAAAGTACATAGCCTAAAGTCTGGGCTTAACAGATGGAATAAGCACTTAATAAATATAATATCTGATTACTGTCATAAGAAGAAGGAGAAAGTATGTAAGAAAAAAATAAATAGAAAGTATAAAATAAACTAGTAGGAAAAAATTCCAAATATATCATTAACCAACAATGAAATGAGTTCCACACCCAGCTAAGATGGAATAACAGGGGCCAAATTTACCTTCCCATCTGAAACAACCAAAACACTGGACAAAGCAAAGGAAACCCTGGTTTTTACAACACTGGAAGGCTGGTAATGAAAGAAAGCACTCCCTCAGAGATGATGGGAAACAAATCAGGCATATGATTTCCCCAGCATACTGCCTTCAGAGTTTCCAGGCGGTGGCACAGAAAGGGATATGCTAGCAGAGCCTGGTAGACTCCCTGAATTTAGAGGGAGGACTTGGGAAACTAGAGAAGTAAAGGCAGCTAGAGTTTGTGGATAGAATACTAGAGAGGAGAGGGCTGTGCAGGGATCAGCAAGGACCTCCTTGAGTATTTAGGAGAACATTGATCAGTGAGTACATATGAGGAAACTAGGGGGATAAAACCACCCAAAAGGATTAGAACAGTCCTCAGGGTTCACATCAAGCCAGGAATAGTGCTTGGTCCCACCAGCCAAATTGGAAAACCTCATAATTCACAGGGCACTGGAGAGAGTACTCAAAAGGGTCATGCCTTGGTCATGGACAAAATCAGTCCTAGACTAAATGCTGACCCATTCAAAAATCTTAAAAACAAGGGATGCCTGAGTGGCTCAATTGGTTAAGCATCTGCCTTCAGCTCAGGTCATGATCCCAGGGTCCCGGGATCGAGCCCTGCATCGGGCTCCTTGCTCAGCGGGGAGCCTGCTTCTCCCTCTGCCTGCTGCTCCCCCTGCTTGTGCTCGCTCTCTCTCTCTTTCTGACAAATAAATAAATAAAATCTTTTTTTAAAAAATCTTAAAAACAGGGCACCTGGGTGGCTCAGATGGTTAAGCGTCTGCTTTCGGCTCAGGTCACGATCCCAGAGTCCTGGGATCGAGTCCCACATCGGGCTCCCTGCTCAGCAGGGAGCTTGCTTCTCCCTCTGCCTCTGCCTCTCTCTGTCTCTCTCTCCCTGTCTCTCATGAATAAATAAATAAAATCTTTAAAAAAAAATCTTAAAAACAAGACTTAAAAGGATCAAACTGTTTCTAAGTAACTAAACTGCATGCTAGAACAAAGTATAATAATATCTATAGGAATGCAAAAACATATAGCACCCAACAAAGTAAAACTAGGAGTATCTCACATCTAAACAAAAATG
This sequence comes from Leptonychotes weddellii, assembly GCF_054177405.1. NCBI lineage: Eukaryota > Metazoa > Chordata > Mammalia > Carnivora > Phocidae > Leptonychotes > Leptonychotes weddellii. Next base: position 46,550,268 of record NC_138380.1, read on the forward strand.
ACCAGACATACGAAGAAGAAAGAAAATATAACCTATAATATGGAGAGAAACCTGTCAAACTAGACTAAGAACCGACACAGATGTTAGATAGCAGACAATGACAGCAAACCAGTTATTATAACTGTACTCAATATGTTAAAAATATCAGAGATATGGAAAATATAAGAAAAGCCCAAATGAAACTTCTAGTGATGGAAACTACAATATCTGAGATGAAAAATATGCTGGATTAGATTAACAAAAATTAAACATTTCAAAAGAAAAGACTGGTGAACTTGAAAACACAGCAATAGAAACTATTCAAAATAAAATTTGGGAAAAAAATTTTTAAGAAATGAGAAGAGCACTAGTGGTGTGAGGGACAATTTCAAGAAACGTAATACAAGTGTAAATGGAGACCACAAAGGAGAAATAGGAGAAGGGGAGTAAAGTAAGCAAATGATGACTGAAAATTTTTCACATTTGACAAAAACTATAAAATTTCAGATCCAAAAATCTCAATGAAGCCCAGGTATAAGAAACATGAAGAAAATTACACAGAGGCACATCATAATCAAATAGCTCAAAACCAGAGGTAAGGAAAAACTTTAGAATCAGCATAAGAAAAAAGGCACATTATGAACAGAAAAACAAAAATAAGGATGACGGTATATTTCTCTTCAGAAATATGATAAAAATTGTCAACATGTAAGTCTATACTCAGCAAGATAGCTTTTAAAATTGAAGGCAAAATAAAGACTTATTCAGAGATACAAAATCTGGAAGGATTCATCTTCAGCAGACCTGCACTACAAAAAATGTTAAAGGGGTCCTTTAGATAGAAGGAAAATACCAGATGGAAATACGGATCTACATAAAGGAATGAAGAACATTAAAAATGGTTAATACATTAGTTAATATGCACTTTTTCTTATCATTTAAAATTCTTTAAAAGGTAATTGATTATTTAAACAAAACTAATTACAGTGTATTGTGGAGTTTATGTCATATGTAAAAATAACGTATACAACAGGACAAAATCTAGAGAGGGAGAAACAAGTATACCATTGTAAAGTTTTTACACTCTACAAGAAGTTTTATATCATTCAAAGGTTGACTGTGATAACTTAATGATGCATAGCATATACCCTAAAACAACCAAAAAGTTATAACTAATAAACCAACAAAGGAGATAAAAGGGAATCAGTAATAAGAAATACTCAATCCAAAAAAATATTAAGAACCAAATTAAATGTAAATGGTTAGAATACCTCAATTAAAAAACAAGGGTTTTCAGATTGGATAGCACACAAGAAGTATATTCTATAAAGACACAATGGCTTGAAAGTAAAAGGATAGAAAAATGTGTTATAGTAATACTAATTTTTAAAAATCTGGAGTAACTATTAATATCAGGTAAAGTAGATTTCAGAGCAAAGAATATTACAAGGTAGGTCACTTCAGCATCATAAAGAGGTCACAGGACATAACAATCCTTAACACTTATGCATCTAATAATGGAGCTTTAAAACTGAAAGAACTACAATGAGAAACCAAAAATCCACAATTATGGCTAGAGATTTCAATACTTCATTGACATTTATAGAACATTCCACCCTATAACAACATAATACACATTCTCTTCCAGTGTACAAGAACATTAGCAAGATAGACTATAAAACAACTACCAATAAATTTTTAAAGATTAAAATCATATAAAGTATGTCTTCTAACCAAATGAACTTAACAGCAATAAATATCAATCAGTTAAAATACAAACACTATCATGTTTGGTATGTGTGTGTAGACACACAGACATAAAGATATGGCTATGTACTTTTTTCAAATGACAGATCTAAAAAAGAAAGATGCTGAAAATCAAAAAAAAATGAAAGGCATATATTAGGTAAAATATTTTATGGCTACTTTCATAAGTAATAAAGACACTTTAAAGTAAAAATCATTACTAGGATAAATAAAGCCTCTACATAATGAAAATATTTTAATCCACCAAGAAGATTAGACAGTTGTAAACTTCATGCAAACAAAGAGAAAATACAAAAAAAAAAAAAAAACCTCCTGGAACTAATTAGCAATTATAGCAAAGTTTTAGAACACAAGGTTAGTATACAAACATCAATTTGCTTTCCTATATACTAGGAATGAACAATTGGAATTTGAAGTTAAAAAACACAATACCCCATAGCATCTTCTTTCTTGACATGTTTCTGGAGGCAAGGGAAACAAAAGCAAAAATAAACTATTGGGACTTAATCAAAATAAAAAGCTTCTGCACAGTAAAGGAAACAATCAATAAAACTAAAAGGCAATCTATGGAATAGGAGAAGATATTTGCAAAAGACATATCTGATAAAGGGTTAGTATCCAAAATATATAAAGAATTTATAAAGCTCAACACCCCAAAAATGAATAATCCACTTAAAAAATGGGGAGAAGACATGAATAGACATTTTTCCAAAGAAAACATACAAATGGCCAACAGACACATGAAAAGATGCTCAACATGGTTGATTATCAGGGAAATACAAATCAAAACTATAATAAGATATCACTTCACACCTGTCAGAATGGCTAAAATCAACAACACAAGAAACAACAGGTGTTGGCAAGATGTGGAGAAAGGGGAACCCTCTTGCACTGTTTGTGGGAATGCAAACTGGTGCAGCCATTCTGGAAAACAGTATATGGAGGCTCTGCAAAAATTAAAAATAGAACTACCCTACAATCCAGCATTTTCACTACCAGGTATTTACCCAAAGAATACAGAAATACTAATTCAAAGGGATACATGTACCCTGATATATATATCAGCATTATCTACAATAGCCAAATTATAGAAACAGCTCAAGTATCCATTGAGTGCTGAATGGGTAAAGAAGGTGTGGTATATATATACAATGGAATATCACTCAGCCATAAAAAGGAATAGATGCATTATTACCATTTGCAATGACATGGATGGAGCTAGAGAGTATTATGCTAAGCAAAATAAGTCAGTCACAGAAAGACAAATACTGTATGATTTCACTCACATGTAGAATTTAAGAAACAAAACAAATGAGCAAAGGGAAAAAAGAGAGAGGAAAGTAAACCAAGAAATAGACTCTTAACTATAGAGAACAAACTGATGGTTACCAGGGGGAGGTGGGTGAGGGGATGGGGTAAATAGTGATGGGGACTAAGGTTTGCACTTCTGTGATGAGCATCAGGTGATGTATGGAAATGTTGAATCACTATATTGTACACCTGAAACTATTACACTGTATGTTAACTAAATAGAATTTAAATTAAAACTTTTTTAAAAATTAAAATAAAAAACAAAAATTAACACAATACCACTTACATTAGTGCCAAAAAATGAAGTATTGAGAAATAAATGTAACAAAATATGTACAAGATCTATATGAGGAAAATTACAAAACTGTGATGAAAAATACACAGAGCTCTAAGTAAATGAAAGATATTCCATGTTCATGAATAAGAAGACTCAATATTGTTGGGATGTCATTTCATCCCAACTTGATTTATAGATTCAATGCAATTCCAATTAAAATCCTAGAAAGTTATTTTGTAGATATTTATAAATTGATTCTAGAGTTTGTATATAAAGGCAAAAGACCCAGAATCAGCCAACACAGTATTGAAGGAGAAAATAAAGTTGGAGGACGGACATTGACACTACTCAACTTCAACACTTACTATTAAACTACACTAATCAAGACAGTGTGATATTGGCAAAAGAATAGACAGATCAGTGGAACGGAGAGCCCCGAAATAGAGCTATATAAATACAGTAAACTGATCTTTGACGAAGTAGCAAAGACAATACAATGGAGAAAAAATTTGTTTTTTTAAATAGAACCTGAACAACTGGACATCTACATGCCCCCCGCAAAAAGCTAGATGCTGATCTTACACCTTCTACAAAAATTAACTCAAAGTGAATCACACAAAGGTAAAATGCAAAATGATAAAACTTCCAGAAGATAATACAGGAGAAAATCTAGTGACCTTGAGTTTGATGGTAACTTTTTTAGATATACCACCAACAGCACAATCCATGAAAAAAAATAAAGTTGGAATTTATTAAAATTTAAAACTTCTGCTCTGCAAAAGACACTTTCAAGAGAATAAAAAAAACAAAGCTACAGAATGGGAAAAAATATTTACAAAACATATCTCTGATAAAGGACTCTTATATACAAAGAACTCTTAAAACTAAACAATAAGAAAACAAACAACCCAATTTAAAATGGGCAAATAGGGCACCTGGGTGGCTCAGTTGGTTAAGCGACTGCCTTCGGCTCAGGTCATGATCCCGGAGTCCCGGGATCGAGTCCCACATCAGGCTCCCTGCTCAGCAGGGAGTCTGCTTCTCCCTCTGACCCTCCTCCCTCTCATGCTCTCTGTCTCTCATTCTCTCTCTTGCAAATAAATAAAATCTTAAAAAAAAAATAAAATAAAAAATAAAAATAAAAATAAAATAAAATAAAATGGGCAAATATCTGAGCAGACAACTTACCAAAGAAGACATATAGCAAATAAGTGTATGAAAAGATGCTCAATCTCATGTCATTAGAGAACTGAAAATTTAAACAACAATGAGATACCACCACATATCTATTAGAAGGCTAAAATTCAAAACACTGACAATACCAAATATTGGCAAGGATGTGGAGTGACAAGAACTCTCATTCATTGCTGGTGGGAATGCAAAACAATTTAGCCACTTTGAAAGACAGTTTGGCAGTTTCTCACAAATAGTCACTTTATGATCCCACAATAATGTTCCTAGGTGTTTACCCAAATGAGTTAAAAGCTTATATCTACACAAAAACATGCACACAAATGTTTATAGTTTTGTTCATAATTGCCTAAAACTGGAAATAACTAAAATGTCCTTCAAAGGGTGAACGCATACAAAAACTGTGGTACATCCAGACAATTGAATAGTATTCAATGATAAAAAGAAGTGAGCTGGGGTGCCTGGCTGGCTCAGCTGGTGAAGCATGAGACTCCTGATCTCGGGGTTGTGAGTTTAAGCTCCACGTTGTGGGTAGAGGTTACTTAAAAATAAAACTTTAGGGGCGTCTGTGTGGCTCAGTCGGTTAAGTGTCTGCCTTCAGCTCAGGTCATGATCCCAGGGTCCTGGGAACAAGCCCTGCATTTGGCTTTCTCCCTCTCTCTCCCCCCTGCTCATGCTCTCTCTCACTCAAATAAATAAGTAAAATCTTTAAAATAAATAAATAAATAAAAGTAAAATCTAAAAAAAAAAAAGAAATGGGCTATCAAGCCGCAAAAAGACAACGAAAGCTTAAATGCACATTGCTTAGTAAAAGCAGCCCATCTAAAAAGGCTTTATACTGCATGATTCCAAATGTATGACATTTTATAAAAGATAAAACTATAGAAATAGACAAAAATCAGTGGTTACTGGAGTTTGCGGGGAGGGGGATGAATACATGTAGCACGGGGGCTTTTTAGGGCAGTGAAGCTATTGTGAATGATACTGTAATGCATACATAACTTTACAAGTTTGTCAAAACCCATAGAGCCCACAGACAGATGGTGACCCCTAAACTATGGGTTTTAAACTATGGACTTTAGTTAATATAATGCATCAATAATGGTACATTAATTGTAACAAATGTACCACTCTAATATAAGATATTAGTAATAGGGGAAACTGTGAGCAGGGTAGGAAGAGAGACAGGGTATATGAGAACTCTCTGTAACATCTGCTCAATTTCCTATAAACCTAAAACTTCTCTAAAAATTAAAGTCTACTGTTTTAGAAAAAATACAACTTCAATATTCAGAATAAAAATTTCCAAATTTATAAAGAAAATTAATAAATCAACCAATATACTGAAGAATTTTAACATACCTTTCCCAGTAATTGATAAATTATAGAGACAAAAATTCAGTAAGTATCTCCAAGATTTGACCCACAAAATTAACATATGTTGTAGGACATACTTCAAACTTTACATTCAGCAATAAGAGAATTCACATTCTTTCCAGACACAGAGACATTTATAAAAATTAATCTCATAGTAGTCCATAAAACAAGTGTTGAGGTATTTCCAAGTATTGATATCATTAGGATAATGTTAGGTTGAAAATCAGTAATCAAAGGATATTCACAAAAGCCCGTGTGCCTGGAAATTTGAAAGCACACTTCTAAAAACTCTCAGGTAGAAGGAAAAATAAAAATGAAAATTACGATAAAAATAACAAAAATTGTACATGTCAAAAATTGTGAGCACAACTAAAGCATTGCTTAGAAGATAAATTATGGTACTTAGGGTATTCAAGTTTTATGTTAAAAAAGATGGAAGGCTGAAAATCAAAGAGCTAAGTATCCAATTTAGGAAACATTTTAAGAAGAGAAAACTGTAGAAGAAAGGAAAGAGGAATGAAAACAAAGACAGAAGTTACTAAATTGGAAACAGAAGATAGCACTGAGAATCAAGTCAAAAGTTAGCACTTTTGAAAAGACTAATAAAATAGATAACCCCCAGGCAACAGAGATTAAGGTGGGGGGGGAAGTGACAGAAGCAAAAGAAGAAATGAAGGGATGCTACAGATGTTTAAAAGCTTATGAGAGAACCTACTTTCTTCGGAGTTGGTCCAGACAGTGACAATGAAACCTTTGAGATGCCAGTCTATGAAGAGGCTGTGGTGTCCGAATCACAATGCCACCCCCCGGCAGCTGGATCAACCACCCCCCTCCTGGAGTGTTGTAATCCTCCCAGGACTTGAGGAAGGACAGCCTGGCCACCCAGAGGAGCCAAAAGAGCCAGACTGGAAAGGCGAGTGGGCTCAGAGGGGTCTATGACCCCATAAAATCCTGGAAGAGTTCCAGTCAGCCTTTGGCTTCGGGGACCCTGGGTCATGTCCACTGCTCCTGATATGCAGAGCTTTGGGGTGCCCCCCAGATTGGAGCCTCTTACCCCACCCTCTGCCTATGATGTCAGCTTTGGTGACATGATGATGTTTTCTTTGAAAACAACTGGACACTCCCCCTAAAAGACTTTATATCATCTCTGCACCAGACCCATTCATGCATTTAACCAACATTTCCCAGTACCTGCTTTGTGTCAGGGACTGTGCTTCTGTGTGAGAAACTGACCACAGAGGGGTCAGGCTATCGTGAGCCTTTCCCAGCTGAGATGTATGTGGCACAGTTTGAGTCTTCAGGTAGCATTCAGTGACCTACTCCACATCTGATATTTCCAGAGTTAGATGGAGGGTGAGAGGAGAAGTGATCCAGAGAATCTAGAGAAGGAAGAAAAGAAACATCTGAGTGACAACTAGGTTGTTTCTGTTCTGGGTGCTTCTCTCTACTAGCTCAATTAAGCTTCCCAGCTGTGTGAGATGTTACTACCCTCATTTGAAAAATGAGGATTCCAAGGGACAGTGAAGCTTGACAATTTGCACAGGGGCACACTGCTAATAAATAGCATAAAAATGATTTTAACTCTACTCTTCTGATCCCAAATCCTATTGTATTTTCAGTTACAAGGTCATCCACAAATCTCTCAAACTCTATCTTGGACAACTGCTGGACAGAGGTGGGAGACTTCCTATAGACAGAGTGGTGGGGCCAGTTGTGTCTGCAGGCAGTGGGGGCTGAGTGTCAACAAAACTAATCAAAGCTCGAGGTAGGGAGAAGTCTCTGCCCAGGGGCTGAAGAGCAGTCTCTAGTGCAGGGTTCCCATCCTAGCCGGAAGCAGGGGAGTAAACCGCCCCAGAGGGAGGGGCTTCCGATTTTGAGATGGGTGGATGAGGGTCACAAAGGACAAATGAAACGCTGGAGGCACCCGCACTGTGTCTAATCGCTTAAGCCTCACCCCCGCGCTCTGACCGCAGGGTTTTACCCCAGTCCTCCCGTCCGGCTTCCTCGGATCCCAACAGAACACCAGATTTTCTGTAATCATGCTACGGCTGTGATGTAGGTTTTAGCCACTGGGAGCTGCCCAGCCATCCCTGACCCACCCTCCTCAGGGGTGCACTCCCCACTTAGGCATTCATCCACTGTGCGCTGTCTAGCGCCTTCTAGTGCTCACCATCTCCTTACCCTGGCCCTAACAGTTCAACTTCAAGAAAGTGAAAAGTCTAGCCAAAAAAAAAGCTTATGAGCGAAAATTATAAACATCCTTTTGTCAATAAAATTGAAAACAGATGGAATGGACAAATTCCTAGAAAGTGTCTTACTAAATCTGATCCAAGAAGAAAAAGAAAACATAAATAATTCTATGACTACTAAAGGAAATAAATCAGTAGTTTGAAATCTTCCCACAAATATCAAGAAAGTGATTATCTCCAGGGTTGGGGGAGGAGGGTGCTGGACGAAGGGTAGTACACAGAGGGCTTCACACGGATTGCTAATGTTCTATTTCTTAAGCTAGGTTTAAAATGTGGATGTTCATTTCATTATGAATCTTTATATTTTGCACATATGTTAGACATATTATTTGGTCTGTATTTTATATTTAAATATATATGCTAACTCAAAAGTAGTGCTTTAAATTGACCTTTCTGTAAACCAAGATAATCTAATATATATGTTAGCCCCAGGACTCTCCCCAAGGCAGATTCTAGCATTAGAAATATTAGAAAGGGCTCATATGAAGAATTTACTATACAAAATTGAAACTGAAACTATGACATAGTCAGAACTGCTGTACCATATTAATAACATGGTTTTACACATATGTACATGCAAGTTTCCATGGGATGATTTCGCAGGAATATTGCTGCACTTTGACTTCAAAGTAGTGTTAGAAAACACCAATGAATTTAACAGTCAAGAATATTTTGTGAAGTTTTGGGGCACCTGGGTGACTCAGTCGGTGAAGCATCTGCCTTCGGTTCAGGTCATGATCTCAGGGTCCTAGGACTGAGTCCCACGTCAGGCTCTCTGCTCAGCAGGGAGTCTACTTCTCCCTCTCCCCTCTCCCACCCTCCCTCACTCTCTCTCAAATAAATAAAATCTTTAAAAAAAAATTTTTTGTGAAGTTCTTACCATATCCCAATTAAAATAGATATTAGTCCACTAAAAATATTAAGATCAGTACCAAACATAAGTTTTTCTGCACTCTGAATCGAGAAGTACAATTGCTGAGCCAAAGGAAATCTAAGTTTTCGACTTGATTAGGTTTTGTGAAATTGCTCTCTGAAGTGTTTTTACCAATTTAAACTATCACTGAAGTGCATGAAAGTTCCTATTTCCTCACATCTCGAAAACAGTTTGTCAGAGTATAAAATGTTTGCCACTCTGATAAGCATGAAATATTTCTATGTTTATTTCATTTGCCTTTCCAGATTTAGTGAGCTTAAGTATATTTTTAGATGTTTACTGCCCATACACAGTATGTGTGTGTACATACACACATAGTTAATTCTCATTTTGATAGTAGTTATAGCGATAAAGATACTGCAGACACTGAGTTATCAAATATTGAACACCACTGCTACGAAGAGAAATACAGGGTCCATTTTTCCTGTGCCTCTGGTCACAACATTTTCATCACTGATCAACATGTAACTCTGTATTGTGGATGTTTCTGTTTAAAGACACCTTATTTAATATAAATTGTTGATTCATTAACATTGAACCATGGCCAGCAACACTACAACTTATCCCTGAGCATGCCATTAAGTGCATCAGAGCCTTCTTGCATTTAGGAACACTTACGAACACTAGACAGCACTTCAGACTATACTCGGGGCCATTTTAAACATGAAATCATGACCAAAAAGCACAAAAAAATATGCAAAATGTGGCAGTAATTGACCATGGAAAGGACATTTACTGACAGTATGAGAACTGAACCAAAAGGGAGAGAATCACCCTGTTCTGCCTCAGCTGGAAATACATGCTTTGAGCCACTCAAAATTTGTGCTGTTCTGCATACATCCCTGAATGACCATCAAAGTGCTGTGAGTATTGATTCTGGGGATTACAAAGAAATTTTGACAAATAGGTAAATTCACAAATACGGAATCACAAATATGTACATATGTATGTATATTATATATATGCATATATATACATACATATATATATATATAAAGTCTCCTCATTATATATTTTATTAATTGCCAACTTTGTGTGGTGGTATTTGTATTTTCTCAATTTGTACAAAATGTTTGGTTTTTTGAAGGCTGCTGGATTTTCATGGGGATTGCATTGAATCTAGTTTAGGAATAACTGACACCTTAACAATATTGACTCTTCTGACCTATGAACAGAGGATCTCTCCTTTTATTTGGTTCTATGATAGTTTCATTCAGCAATATTTTCTAGTTTCCATTGTATATGTCTGGTGTATTTTTTTAAAGATTTATCTCTAAGTATTTGGTAGTTTTTGATGCAACTATAAACAGTACTGTTTTTTAATTGAATTTCAGATTGTTCATTGCTTGTATATAGACATAGAATTGATTTTTGTAAATTGATCTTGTATCCCAGCATTTCATAAACTCATTTATTAGTTCTAGGAGCTTTTTTGTAGATCCCAGGCATTTTTTTAAAGATTTTATTTATTTAATTATTTGAAAGAGAGAGAGAGCATTAGTGGGTGGCAGGGGCAGAGGGAGAAGGTGAAGCAGACTCCCCATTGAGCAGGGAGCCTGAAGCCAGGCTCCATCCCAGTCATTAAGATCATGACCTGAGCCAAAGGCAGATGCTTAACTGACTGAGCCACCCAGGCACCCCGATTCCAGGCATTTTTACATCAACAATCATGTCTGTGAATAAAGACAGGTTTACTGTTCCTATCCACACAGGTGCATTTTGCTTCTTTTCTTACCTTGTTGACAAGCATTGCATTCATTCCCTTGATCATGATATATTACACTTTCCATAAATTGTTATTCTAGTTGCTAATTTTTTTAGAATTTTTGCTCTTATATTCTTTACATCACATTATTATGATGTCTTCATCTGGACATGGTATTAAGGTAATGTTAGACTTACAGCTGAATTTTCATTTTGGAAGTATTTCCTGCTCTTAAATTTTCTGGAAAAATTTGTATATAACTGGTATTTTTTTCTCCTTTAAATATTTGACAGAATTCACCAGTAAAGTCATCTGGAATAAAGTTTTCTTTGTGGAAAGTTTTTAACTACAACTTCAATTTCCTTAGTAGACATAGGCCTTTCAGTTTATCTATTTCTTATATCTTTATTTAAATTCTAGTGTAGTTAACATAATTATATGAGTTTCAAGTGTACAATATAGTGATTCAATAATTCTATTATTAGATAATTTTATACATTGGTCAATGCTCATCGAGACAAGTTATTCTTAATTCCCTTTACCTATTTCATTCATCCCCCCTGCCATCCACCTTCCCTCTGGTAACCATCAGTTTGCTCTCTCTGGTTAAGAGTCTGTTTTTGGAGCAAGATGGCGGAGGAGTAGGAGACCTAAATTTTGTCTGGTCCCAGGAATTCATCTAGATAGGGACCAAACCATTCTGAACACCTACAAACTCAACAGGAGATTGAAGAAAAGAATAGCAGCAATTCTCTGAACAGAAAAGCAACCACTTTCTGGAAGGTCTCTTCTGATTTGTTTAGTGTATATTTTTCTGGTGTCGTTGTTACCTGTTAGCATTTTGTTCTCTCATTCATCTGTTCTCCTCTGGACAAAATGACAAGATGGAAAAAATCACCTCAAAAAAAAGAACAAGAGGCAGTACCGACTGCTAGGGACCTAATCAATACGGACATTAGTAAGATGTCAGAACTAGAGTTTGGAATGACAATTATACAGATACTAGCTGGGATTGAAAAAAGCATGGAAGATATTAGAGAAACCCTTTCTGGAGAAATAAAAGAACTAAAATCTAACCAAGTCGAAATCAAAAAGGCTATTAATGAGGTGCAATAAAAAATGGAGGCTCTAACAGCTAGGATAAATGAAGCAGAAGAGAGAATTAGTGATATAGAAGACCAAATGATGGAAAATAAGGAAGCTGAGAAAAAGAGATAAACAACTACTGGATCACGAGGGCAGAATTTGAGAGATAAGTGATACCATAAGATGAAACAATATTAGAATAATTGGGATCCCAGAAGAAGAAGAAAGAGAGAAAGGGGCAGAAG
>NC_138380.1:46562888-46593277 GCF_054177405.1 Leptonychotes weddellii
GGTGATAGACATTGGGGAGGGTATGTGCTATGGTGAGCACTGTGAATTGTGCAAGACTGTTGAATCACAGACTTGTACCTCTGAAGCAAATAATACATTATATTTTTAAAAGAAGAAGAAAGTAGGAAGGGAAAAATGAAGGGGGGCAAATCAGAGGGGGAGACGAACCATGAGAGACTATGGACTCTGAGAAACAAACTGAGGGTTCTAGAGGGGAGGGGTGTGGGGGGATGGGTTAGCCAGGTGATGGGTATTAAAGAGGGCATGTATTGAGTGGAGCACTGGGTGTTATACGCAAACAATGAATCATGGAACACTACATCAAAAACTAATGATGTATGGTGATTAACATAACATAATAAAATTAAATTAAAAAAGTGTTTTTGGTTTCTCTGTTTTTTATTTTGTTTGTTTTGTTTCTTAAATTCCACATATGAGTGAAATCATATGGTTTGTCTTTCTCTGATTATTTCACTTAGCATTATACTTTGTAGCTCCATCCACATTGTTGCAAATGGCAAGATTGCATTCTTTTTTATGGATGAATAATATTCCACTGTATGTCTGCCTGCCTGTCTATCTATCTATCTATCATCTATCTACTATCTATTTTCTATACTACATCTATGCCACACCTTCTTTATCCATTCATCTATCAGCAGACACTTGGGCTGCTTCCATGATTTGGCTATTGCAAATAATGCTGCAATAAACATAGGGGTACATGTATCTTTTCAAATTAGTGTTTTTGTTTTCTTTGGGTAAATACCCAGTAGTGCAATTACTGGATCATATGGTAGTTCTATTTTTAATTTTTTGAGGAACCTGCATACTGTTTTCCATAGTGGCTGCACCAGTTTGTGGTCCTACCAACAGTGCACAAGAGTTTCTTTTTCTCCACATCCTGACCAACACTTCTTGTTTCTCATGTTTTTATTTTAGTCATTCTGACAGGTGCAAGGTGATATCTCATTGTGGTTTTGACTGGTATTGCTCTGATGATAAGTGATGTTGAGCATCATTTCATGTGTCTGTTGGCCATCTGTATGTCTTCTTTGGAGAAACGTCTGTTCATGTCTTCTGCTCATTTTGAATTGGATCATTCATTTTTGGGGTGTTGAGTTGTAGAAGTTCTTTATATATATTACATACTAATCCTTTATCAGATATGTCATTTGTAAATATCTTCTCCCATTCACGAGGCTGTCCTTTAGTTTTGTTGCTTCTTTTCTTCACTATTCAGAAGCTTCTTATTTTGATGTAATCCCAAGAGTTTAATTTTGCTTTTATTTCCCTTGCCAGGAGACATATCTAGAAAAATGTTGCTATGGCCATTGTCAGAAACATTACTGCCTGTGCTCTCTCCTACGATTTTTATAGTTTCAGGTTTCACATGTAGGTCCTTAATCCATTTTGAGTTTTTTTTTTAAAGATTTTATTTATTTATTTGAGACAGAGAGAATGAGAGGGAGGAGGGTCAGAGGGAGAAGCAGACTCCCTGCCGAGCAGGGAGCCCGATGCGGGACTCGATCCCGGGACTCCAGGATCATGACCTGAGCCGAAGGCAGTCGCTTAACCAACTGAGCCACCCAGGCGCCCTTGAGTTTATTTTTTGTCTGGTGTCAAGAAGTAGTCCAGTTTCATATTTTTTACATGTAGCTGACCAATTTTCCCAACACCATTTGTTGAAGAGACTTTTTCCCACTGCATCTTCTTGCCTCCTTTGTCAAAGGTTAATTGACCATATAATCATGGGTTGACTTCTGGACTCTCTATTCTGTCCCATGATCTATGTGTCTATTTTTGTGCCAGTACCATATTATTATGATTGCTACAGCTTTGTAGTATATCTTGAAATCTGGAATTCTAAAACCTTCAGTTTTGTTCTTCATTTTCAAGGTTGCTTTGGCTATTTGAAGTCTTTTGGGGTTCCATACAAATTTGAGGATTCTCTGTTCCAGCTCTGTGAAAAACGCTGTTCATATTTTAATAGAAATATTTGGCAGAATTCACCAGTAAAGTCATCTGGGACTAACGTTTTCTTTGTGGAAAGTTTTCAACTACAAATTCAATTTCCTTAATAGATATAGGCTATTCAGTTTATCTATTTCAGTCCAATTGTCTGCAATGGATCTCTTTGCCTGTTGGGGGAAGTGTTTGATTTCTATTCCATTAGTGGACCAATCTGGGGCCGCTCTGAGCTCAAGTTGAGTGAGACCAGGTGTTTGTTAGAGATACAATAGCACCAAACTGCAGGAGAAAACAGTGGCGGGGTGTGCAGTGCCAGCAAGGTCCAAGCCAGTGTGAAGGGACCTGTAGCTGCCAGGGACCAAAGCAGGCTGGTTGGAGGGGGTGGATACACAGAAGCGCATTGGGGCAGATACATGTATTAGCAAGGTTTGGGCAGGTTAGCTGTGGGAGGAGACCTAGAGCTGAGGCCTGGCTGGAGGGAATATGTCCATAGTAGAATGTGTGGGCAGAGTACACTGTTAGCAAGTTAGGAAGCAACTGTTGACATGGCACTGTTTCCAACAGGTGTCCATGTGTCTATGCTGTGGGTGGGAGATGGGGAAAACAGTGCCTGCCAGCCCTTTGTTCCTGGAGAAGTCTCCCAAAGATCCCTGCCCCTCTGGCACACATTCTGAGATTAGTAAACAAATCTCCCTCCCATGTACCCCAGGCATTTTTCAAACTACTGTTTCTATGCTGTACCTCCACAGGGCTATTTGTTGTGCTACCTCTTTAAGGGTGGGGACTCAGTTTCCTCTTGCCCTCCAGGCTCTCCCACTAGCCTGCTGATTTTTAAAGTTCCAGGTTTTAAATTCCACTGATTGTAAGAACTGGTGAAATTCAGCCCCTCTGGTTTTCAAAGCCAAATATTATGACAATTCATCTTCCCTGTGCAGGCTCTCTGGTGTGAGGATCTGTTTCTCTCTCCTCTCTGTGCCTGAAACATCCCTTCCTCCTGCAGACAATCTGATGGGCCTGTTTAGCTCCCAACTCTGTCTCTGCCCTTCCTGCCCTTTTCCATGTGGTCTCCTCTACATTTAGCTGTAGAGAGTGTGTTCTGTCCATCTTCTAGTCAATTTCTGGGTTATTTATGCTGATGAGGCTGTTATTTAGTTGTATTTATGGAACAAGGTGAGCTTAGAGTCCTACTCTGCCATCTTCCCTCAGTTGTCTATTTCTTCTTGAGAAACCTTTGCTAGTTTGAGTCTTTTATGGAATTTATCTATTTCATTATTGGATAAAAATTTCATGTTATCCAATCAAATTGTCATAAAATTGTTCCTAATATTCCCATATTATCCTTTTAATACCTGTAAAATCTGGAGACATGTCAACTTTTTTATTTCCAATATTAGTAATCTGTGTCTTCCCTCCCTGATTAGTATAACTAGAGTTATCCATTTTCTTGATCTTTTCAATGAATTTGCTTTCAGTTTCATTGCTATTTTGTTTTCCATTTTATTGACTTTTTCCCTACTCTTTATTGTTTCCTTTCTTCTACTTACTTTAGATCTAATCTGTTCTTCTTTTCGAATTGCTTAAGATTGAAGTTGATCTCATAAATTTGAGACCTTTCTTCTTTTCTGATAAAGATGTTTAGTGCTACCAATTCTCCTACAAGAATTGACTTGATTTCACTTGTTATGACTTTACTGTTATCCTACAAATTTGATATATTGTATTTTCATTTTCATTCCATTTAAAATAGTTTCTAATTTTCCTTTAGATTTCTTCCTTGATTCATAACTTATTTAAATGTGTACTATTTTGTTTCCAAATATTTGGGGGTTTTTCAGAGATTTTTCTATTATTAATTTCTAATTTATTTCCATCATGGTCAGGAAACATACTTTCTATGACATACCCTTTTAAATTCACTGAGACCTGTTTCAATAAACTTGTAAACGTTTCATATATGATTGGAAGGAATGTTACTTCAAAGTTTTAAATTTTTATCAGTGAAGTTTTTAAATTATGTTTAAGTCATAATCTTACTAAATGTTTTTTGTTTGCTTGCTTTATTTCTGATGCCATTGTATTTAAATTTCCCTCTATAATTATGAATTTGTCCATATTTTTAAAAATCTGTCCATTTTTCTTTATATATTGAAGTTTTGTTGTTAGGCTCATAAAATTCACAACTTTATATCTTGTTGGAAATTGTTCTTTTGCCATTGTAAACTGTGCTTTTTTATCACTATTCATGCTTTTGTCTTTAATGTTACTCTGTTTGGTATTAATATTACTAAACCAGTATTTGTTAGTATTTATTTGCCTGTTATATCTTTCTCTATTTTTTATACTCAATTGTTTTGTAGTTTTTCAATTGTTATGTAGTTTTGTTTTAGTCGTGTTTTATAAACAGCACTTGTTTGTTTTAATAAAATCTTACTGTCTTTTTCTTTAGAAAGCTTGAGTTTAATCTATTAACAATTATTATGATCATTTATATATCTGGATTAATTTCTATATATTTTTTTAAGATTTTATTTTATTTATTTGAGAGAGAGAGAATGAGAGACAGAGAGCATGAGAGGGAGGAGGGTCAGAGGGAGAAGCAGACTCCCTGCCGAGCAGGGAGCCCAATGCGGGACTCGATCCCAGGACTCCAGGATCATGACCTGAGCCGAAGGCAGTCGCTTAACCAACTGAGCCACCCGGGCGCCCCTGGATTAATTTCTGTTCTTTGGGCTATATCTTCAGTGTATCATCTTCTTCCCCCCCCTTTTTTTTCCTTTTATTCCTTCTCTTGGATTGATAAAATTGTCTTTGTCCTCTTTTTCCTTCTCTAATGGTTTATAATGTACTCATTTATATTTTAGTAATTATTTTAACAAATATTAAACAATGTATTAACTTTAAAAGTCTAAAGTAATTCAATATCTCCATCTTTCTAAATAAGGTGATGATCTTTGTAGCCTATCCTTTTCATCCTCTCTGTATTTACTGTTTAAATTTTATTTCCAATAATCTTTTAAACAAATGAAAATGTTATTCTTAAATTGTCGGTATTTAATTTGATTTATCAATATACTTTTATCTCCTACTTTGCTCATTATTGTTTATGGCATCCCATTTCTTTATTCTGGGTTTCCTTTTTTTCTCTATGAAATACATCCTTTAGTAGTTCAATAAAGATTTACCTTCAATAAAGATGTATTTGGGGTTGGGGGAACAATATGGTGTCTCACGATCCATCTTCTATTTCACTTAACGTTTCTTTAATATTTATTTCTATTTCTCTGCTCTTTCTAGGTAAATTCCTCAGTACTATTTTCAAAGTCAGTAATTCTCTTTGTTACCAATCTAGAATTTACTCCACTTATGGAATTTTTAATCTCAATGTATTTTTTTATTTCTGGTTTTTTTAATGAGTTTTTTCATATCCATTTGTCCTTGATTCATTGCTGCAAATTTTTATTTCATAAAACTTTTATGGTTGTTATTCCTTCATTTCTGAGTAATATAAACATACTTATTTTAAAGTCATTTTGGGACTGTTTAATTACTTTTGTTTCTTCAATAATTCTTCTCCCAATTTTTTATTCATTGAGCAGCTTTTTAAGAGGTTTTATGTGCTTTATTTTCATGAAAAACCTAGCATATTGTCTTCTCTCACCATTCACTCTCTTATTTCCAGTGGTTTTACAGGGCCCCCACCCAACTTCCGGGACTTACGCCTGAGAACAGGCCCTATGCAAGCAGCTGAGGGCTTCTATCCTGGGGCAATATCACAGATTTAGCCATTGAATCAGCAGATGTCCTGGCATAGAGTCAGTCTTCACTGCCTTCTCTGCCTCTTCTAGTCACCACAGCTTCACAGCTTTAATTATATTTACTCTTTTAAACAAAAATCTTTTAAATTATCAGTATTAAATTAAATATATAGAAGCTATAGCTCAGTCAATAATCCTTTCAAGGGTGAAAAACCCCATCCTGCCCCTGTTGTCACTCTGTGGGACTGTCATCCGTCTGCACATGGGGTGCTCTTGGTCCTATCTACCCCACAGAGACCCAAGTTCTGGCCAATGCTGAGTATTTCTAGATTCAGAATCTATTTGTCTGTCACTTCAACTCCTTGAAATTTCAAATAATGTAAAAGATTTATGGATGCTTCCATTTTGATTTTTGTCTACATAGATAGCTTGTTTTTGAGCATGGAATATGTCTGGAGAGAGAGAGAGAGAGTGTGTGTATGTTTAAATGTATCATTTTTGTGGAGCAGTTTAAAACATGAACTCATACCACCATCTTGAAAAGAAGTATAGATCAGAGTTACTCAATCTTTTATAGACTCTACTATGTTTTGATATGTAGAAAAATCTTAGGTACACTGTGTACATAAATCTTTTACACTATTTGAAATTTCAAAATTCTATAAATAAAACTTCAGGACTGCCTTGACAGGGAAGTTGAATTTTTCCCATAGATTTTTTTAAATTACATTTGCCACCACCACCCCCTCCCAATTCCTATATTAACCTCTCTCCCAATTTAAAATTGCTATCCTAAAAGGAAACATACAGCTCTAAATAGATTAGCTTCGGGGTGCCTGGGTGGCTCAGTCGATTAAGCATCTGCCTTTGGCTCAGGTCATGATCCCAGGGTCCTGGGATAGAGCCCCATGTTGGGCTCTCTGCTCAGTGGGAAGTCTGCTTCTCCCTCCCTCTCCCTCTACCTGCTGCTCCCCCTGCTTGTGTGCTCTCTCTCTTTTCCTCTGTCTCACTCTGTCAAATAAATAAATAAAATCTTTTTAAAAAAGAGATTAGCTTGAGAAAACTTAGAAAAAGTATTAATACTCAAGGAAACTGTGTGACTATGGCAGACAGAGTTGCCTGGAAAAATCAAGTGAATTTGCCTATACATAGGGTATACCCTTATTCCAGAAACCAGGGAAGGCAGTTGACAGACCTCCACAACCTACACTCAGGTCTCAATTAGCCTACTCAGTTTGTTCTCAGTCTAACTATAGAAATAAACACTGCTTTTGGTTAAAAAAAAAAATGTTTTATTTCACAAACACTTTATGACAACATCTATAAAAAGCAAAATAAAAGAACATCAAAACCCCAGTAGGTAAACAAAGAATAAGAACAGGTAGTTCTCATAAGAGGAAATACAAATTGGCCAAACATACGCACATATGTTATCCTTGATATTAATCTAAGAAATAAAAATTAATGTACTATTTTACATCTAGGAACATTTTTTTAAAAATAACACTCAAGTTTAAGGCTGCTATTAAACTAGTATTTTCATACTTGCTGCTACACTGGAATTTTTTGGAAAAAAAATTCTTTGAAAAGGCAATATACCGGGCGCCTGGGTGGCTCAGTTGGTTAAATGTCTGCCTTCAGCTCAGGTCATGATTCCAGGGTCCTGGGATCAAGCCCCACATCGGGCTCCCTGCTCAGTGGGGAGTCTGTTTCTCCTTCCCCCTCTGCCCCTCCCCACCGCTCCTGCTCTCCTGCTCTCCCTCTCAAATAAATAAATAAGATCTTTAAAAAGAAAAAAAGGAAGACCAATATACCAATATGTATGGGGAGCTATAAAAATGGTTATCCAACTCCTAGAAATTTATCTTAAGGAAACATCAGAAGGAAGAAACCTATATACATGATGATGTTCACACAGCATTATTTACAATATTGTAAGTAAATGTTGAAGAAGAAAAACAGGCAGTAGTTTCCCCTAACATTTTTTTTAAAGATTTTATTTTTTTATTTGAGAGATAGAGAGGAGCAACACTCACACAAGTGGGGATGTGGGGGGCACAAGGGAGGGACAAAGGGAGAGGGAGAAGCAGACAAGCAGACTCCCTGCTAAGCAGGGAGCCTGACACAGAACTCAAGCCCAGGACTCCAAGATCATGACCTGAGTCAAAGGCAGATGCCTAACCAACTGAGCCAACCATAAAACTCCTGGAAAAAAACATAGGCAGTAATTTTTGACACTGGCCATAGCAACATTTTTCTAGATATGTATCCTTAGGCAAGGGAAATAAGAGCAAAATCAAACTATTGGGACTACATTAAAAAAAAAAAAAAGCTTCTGCAAAGCAAAGAAAACCATAAAAAAAAATACAACCTACTAAATGGGAAAAGATATTTGCAAATGATATCTCTGGCAAGGGGTTAATATCTGAAATATATAAAGAACTTATATAATGCAATACCCCCAGAACACAAAAAATACAACTAAAAAACAGACAGATGATTTGAATAGACATTTTTCTAAAGACATACAAATGGCCAACAGATACATGAAAAGATGCTCAACATCACTTATCATCAGGGAAATGCAAATAAAAACCACAATGAGATATCACCTTATACCTGTCAGAATGGCTAGAATCAAGAAGACAAGAAATAACAAGTGTTGATGAGAATGTGGAGAAAAAGGAACCCTTGTGCGCTGTTAATGGCAACGCAAAGTGTAGGAGCCACTGTGGAAAACAGTATGGAGGTTCTTCAAAAAATTAAAAATAGAACTACCACATGGTCCAGTAATTCCACTTCTGGGTATTCATGCAAAGAAAACAAAAACACCAATTCAAAAAGATATATGTACCCTTATGTTTACTGCAGCATTATTTACAATAGCCAAGATATGGAAGCAACCTAAGTGTCCACAGACAGAGGAATGGATAAAGAAGATGAGGTGTATAAATACAATGGAATATTATTCAGCCATGAAAAAGAATGAGATCTTGCCATTGGCAACAACATGGATGGACCTAGAGAGGGTATAATGCTAAGTGAAGTAAGTCAGACAGAGGAAGACAAATACTATATGATTTCACTCATATGTGGAATTTAAGAAACAAAACAAATAAACAAAAAGAGACAAACAAAAAAAAAACCCAGACTCTTAAATATAGAGAATAAACTGGTGATTGCCAGAGGAGTGGGGGTGGGTGAAATGGATAAAGGAGATTAAGAGTATACTTACCGAGATGACTACTGAATAATGTACGGAATTGTTGACTCATTGCGTTGTACACCTGAAACTAATATAACACTGTTACATTAGTTCTACTTCGATTAAAAAAAATAATGAGAAATGATTCTAGGGGCGTCTTGGGTGGCTCAGTCATTAAGCGTCTGCCTTCAGCTCAGGTCATGGTCCCAGGGTCCTGGGATTGAGCCCCGCATCGGACTCCCTGTTCAGAGGGAAGCCTGCTTCTCCCTCTCCCACTCCCCCTGCTTGTGTTCCCTCTCTTGTTTTGTCTCTCTCTGTCAAATAAATAAATAAAACCTTTAAAAAAAAAAAGAAATGACTCTAAACCTGTGGGGTCATCCCAAAGTGTCACTGAAGGACAGGAAAGGGAGGTGATGATTGGAAGAAAACAGGAGAATGTTCATGCCTATACCTCACTGAGAATTCACTATACCTGATACAATCACAAAATTAAGAGCATGGTTAGAGAAAGTATAATGTATCAACCCAACTCAATACATTATACAACCAAGAAAACTACAAGTATGAAAAACTATGTAGAAAAATACAATTTGTTTATATACTCTTATTTTAAATAATAATAATGAAAAACAGAACAACTATGTAAAACAGATATATGGACAAAACTTAAAAGGAGTAAGAAAAATGAAGATCACTTTGTTAATATCGTATGACTACTGTCTTCAAATTACTTTTTACTTATTCCATTTATTTTATAATATGAAAAAGTGGGAGAAAATCACACACCAGCCACCTTACTAGTTTAGAAAAGTATATTCATTTTCCATGTTCTTTTTTCTTTGATGATTTGATCAATAGCTTTGAGCATTTAGTGCCAAGTGTTAGGCTGGGCCAGATGTTGTGGGCACAGCTCAGAGCAGGGCTGATGGGCTCTCTGCCCTCATTTGTGTGTAACTGCAGGGATGCAAGGTGCCGAGGGCTGTTCTAGGTGGGAGCAGCTTCACAAAGCACAGATAGGATAGAGGGCCCTGAGGCTTCCTATGTAAGTGGGAAGGATGATGAGACAGAAAGGATGCATGGAAGGTTGGCCAGGGAAAGAGTTTGAGGGAAGAGGGCAGGAGGCAGAGCATATAAGATGAGCCCAGAGACTTGGAAGAAATTCTCCAGAAAAATAGAATGAAGTCTGAAGGGCTGGGGAGCATGGAGTAAAAGTTGGAGCTACAGGTTGGAGGAGCAGGGACTCAAGGAGGGAAGCAGGGACAGGCCTTATAAATCTTGGTGAGAAATATGGATTTGAAGATCAAAGCACATACACACACACATTCATAATGCTTATATAGTTGAATTTCCTAATTCCTATGAAAGTCTTGATTCCTTAATTTCTATGACATAGGTTACATGTTTGAATTTGGAACTTTCTAGACATCTACAGTATTTTTAATTCTTCATGTTAGGTTCTTGGAGTTTGTACCATTCTGAGACACAAAGCAAGCATTTGGAAGATGCAGGATTTCACTGTGAAGTCTCTTGGCAGGCTTTGGGCCCACTGGTTCTATTCACAGCACTTTGACCCCTCAGTACCTCCAGTGAAGGCTCTCCTTCCTTGGGGTTATTCTCAGAGATCGCAGGCATAACCTTCCCTGCACATTGAAGGGTGCCACAGAAACTTGGAGCATTTCTAGCCAACAGTTCAGATTCACTGGTTTCAGCTGATCCATCCACCTGGAGACCACTCAGAGTCAACAGGAGGTCTGGGTTTCTACAAGTTTCTCAGATGAAAGAAAGTTGAACTAAAAAGTATGAGGAGAATTATGCTGTTGACAGGTGAGTGTTTCAAGTGTGGGCCTTGGCAATGAACTATTCACTTACAGTTTATGAGGCAATGATGAGACAGCTGGAAAGCAGCAAATCTCTGAGACATGACAGTTCAGTCCCAAAGACCGTTAACAGAGGGTCAGCTCATCAAACACATCTGCAGAAATAGAACAGAGCAGGCCTCTGTGCAATCCCACACATCAGAGTGATGGCTGCAGAATTCCATTTAATCTAGCACCAGTGCAAATTGGAAACCCAAGAGTTCACTCCACAGCCACAGGCTTCAAAGCATCTTCTTGTCTCCACTAAACAGTTCAAGGAGACAGAACCTGGAGGAAAGGTTTTCAGAGTGAATTTTGTTTCTTACAATTTGTTTCAACTTGAATATGCTCTCTGTAGGCATAATGAATGGAGGTTATTAATTAATCATTTTTGCAAGAGTGAGAAAAGCTTCCATTTTAATTATGGTTAGTTGTCATGTAGCTTAAATACAATTAGAAAGCCATTACTGAATTTAGACTATTCCTCCCCTATTTTTCTTACACGATCACATCTGTGTCTTTTTTTTCTACTTAACAAAAGCGGCACGTTTGTGGCAAGTTACATATGTCTCTGTGTGTATATAGATATACGTGTATATGCACATGTATAAATATATATATACACACACACGTGTCTGAGTGTATGTGTACATATACATACGTATATACTTTATATAAGATTATAAAATGAAAAGTAAATGTCCATCCCTTCCCCCATCATCAGCTCCACTCTCTACAAGCAACCACTGAAAAAGTGCTGTTTGTTATTCTGGGCAGGATGTTAGAATGGGGCTTTTCCTACCTCCTCCTCCTCGGAGACACCAGTATAACAGATACCAGACCCAAAGTGAGTGGGGCACACGCACACACACACGTGCAAACGCACGCGCACACACACACACACACAGAATGTACCGATACAAGAGCCTGTTCCACCACAGAGAGAGGCAGCAGATACAAAAGAGGCTGATGGGTGGGAAGTTGCTTGGGGCGAGTGTGCTGAGGCCCACCACCACTCCCTCGGGGGACAGGAGGGAAGGTTCCCCTTCTAACTCCAAGCCTAGGGAGGGGGCATTCCAGGGATGCCCTTGGGGAGCTCTAACATTTGTCGCATGCAGTTGGGACTCAGACATGGAACTGAGAAACCTCAAGCAAACTGTGGCCTAGAGCATGACTATATGTCAGGGGTCTGTCTCCTCAGTGGAAATCCAGGGGGGTGGAGGGCTCACTGTCTTGGCAGTAGAGCCAGGAAAGTTCCATTGGATGGTATCAGCTACCTTCTCAGGACTCTGTGAAGGAGACCCAGCAAGTCATTTGGGTTCTGCCCAAGGGGCCACCCTGGTGAGTGAGATGGGGGTTGGAGGCGTCCTGCTAACAGCAGAACTGCAGAGGCACTGGCAGGAGATGACCAGAACAGAAAGGACCTGGTGGAGGAGAGAGAGGCCGTTGGGCTAGAAGGCTTACCTGGAAGCCAGCTCTAGCCACTGGCTAGGAGTGGAGCAGGCATGCAGCTCGCCAGGTTCCCAGTCCAGGGAAGATTTCTCCTTCGCCCTCAGTGCTTCTCCCATTTCCTCTGGGCAGGCATGGAATCAGCAGCTAGCCCGGGGAGGAGATGCTCAGGAACACGGCAGGCTGGGCTGACTCACTAGCTCTAGTTTGTCTGCAATTTTTCAGGTTTTAGAACTGAAAGTCCTGAATCCTGTGCTTCCAGATGGAGAGCAGGGAGACCACACGTGCCTTTCCCAGCACCAGATCCCAGTTCAGCGAGGTGAAGATATTTAAAGCAAAGTCAGAGGAGAAGTTTTGATGATCACAAAGGATTGTGGCTTTGTTTTTCCATTATGTTGAAACTGGATTTTCTTTTTTTTTTTCTTTTAAATATTTTATTTGTTTGTTTCTAAAGATTTAGAAGAGGAGCAGAGGGAGGAGAGAGAGAGAGAGAGAGAATCTGAAGCAGGCTCCATGCTCAGCACGGAGCCCAAAAGGGCCTTGATCCCACGACCTTGAATCTCTCTTTTTTTTTTTTTAGATTTTTATTTATTTATTCATGAGAGACAGAGAGAGAGAGAGAGAGAGAGAAGCAGGCTCCCAAGGAGCAGGGAGCCCGATGTGGGACTCGATCCCAGGACCCTGGGATCATGACCTGAGCCGAAGGCAGACGCTTAACCATCTGAGCCACCCAGGCGCCCCGATCCCACGACCTTAAGATCATGATCTAAAATCAAGAGTCAGATGCTCAACCCACTGAGCCACCTGGGTGCCCCCTGAAACTGGGTTTTCAACTTAAAGTACTTGTAGACCTACCTATAACCTAAAGTGAACAGCAAACCAGGGACTGACAACATTTTTATCCAGAGGCAATGATGATAGAGACAAAAAATTAAGTTGTGTTTAATCATATATATCTCTATATATCTATACCCACACACATAAAATATAATATTGATATAATACGGATACAATATCTTGAAACAGTATATTCAGGATATTTTAAATAGTACTGTTCTGATGCTTGCTTTTCTTGCAGCACATCTATATTTAAATCTCAATATCCTATGTATTTAACAAACTATGGTATATTTATGTAATTTTATCTTGCCACTTAAAGTGAGATAGATCCACATGTAAAAATGTACCAAGTCTTACACAGGTCTGTGCCAGTGAGTGCTCTGTCAGTGTCAAGTAAGAGAACATTCAACTAAAAGCTAGCTTCAACAGTAACAGGAGTCCACAGGCAAGTAGTCGCAGAGTTGGCTAATTCCGCAGCACCTGCTGTCACCCAGGACCCAGTACACAGGCTCCTACATCTTTCTGCTCCCCTGGCTGCAACTTCTTTCAGCTTTCAGCCTCTTCTGTTTGCCTGCAAGGTAACAGCCACTTTCAGGTTAGATGTCCTCATACAAGCACTGCAAGGCAGGCAGGGAGGAGTAGTTTCTCCATCATTGTCTCCCCAGGCAGCAGGGGAAACTGGCAAAACAAGGAGCTGGTATTTTCTGTGTCTATAGTGGGAAGAATTCTGAAGCAAAAAGGCAAGGGACTGACTAGTGCATAAGCAGCCATGAGCGTCTGCTGCAGTGAAACATAGAGATGCTGTACGTAGGACACAGATGCCGTTCTTTTTTATTTTATTTATTTTTTTTTAAGATTTATTTATTTATTTATTTGACAGAGAGAGACACAGCAAGAGAGGGAATACAAGCAGTGGGAGTGGGAGAGGAGGAGCAGGCTTCCTGCCAAGCAGGGAGCCCGATGCGGGGCTCGATCCCAGGACCCTGGGATCATGACCTGAGCTGAAGGCATACGCTTAATGACTGAGCCACCCAGGCGCCCCGATGCCGTTCTTTTTTAATGACTGCATAGATTTCATCATGTGAATACATCATAATTTATTTAACTAGTCCTCCATTGATGGGCATTTAGGTCATTTCTAGTTTTCTTATATTACAAACCACTGGGCAGTAAAGATGCAAGTATGAGTGTATGTTTGCGTGTGTGCACATTTTTGCACACTGTGAGATACAGCTCTAAGACAGAGACCTAGACATGGCATTGCTGGTTTAAAAGGTGAACACTTTTGAAATTTTGACAGATCTTGCCAAATATTTTCATTTATTTATTTTTAAAGATTTTATTTATTTATTTATTTGAGAGAGAGAGAGAGCACAAGAGGGGGGAGCGGGAGAGGGAGAAGCAGACTCCCTGCTGAGCAGGGAGCCCGATGCGGGACTCGATCCCGGGACTCCAGGATCATGATCTGAGCCGAAAGCAGTTGCTTAACCAACTGAGCCACCCAGGCGCCCATTGCCAAATATTTTAAAAGTTGCATCAATTACTCCAAAAGTGTTTGGGGATGTCTGTTTTCTCACATTTGCACTGACACTGAGTATAACCAAACTTTTAATCTTTGCCCAATGATAGATGAACATATTCCTTGGGCCATATTGCAGATTATTGACGTTCCACAGAACTGATGGAGTAAAGCAAGCTAAATCACCGGATGGCGTCTGAAGGTCTCTGTTTGTCTACCATGATTCCACGATCCGAAATGGTCCATGTGAGAACCAACTAGACTTTCCTCTCCTTATAGCTTCTGCAGTATTTTCCCCCTGTGGAAATGGGTGCTTTAGAAAAGATTGTTGTATTATTCTGTTAGCAGGTGCTTTAAAGATCACTTTAATAATGTCCTTAGGATAAAACATGTTTATTGTAGCATATATTTTAAAAACACACAGATAATTAAAAGGAAGAAGATAATCATTGCCTTAACCTCACCAGATATACTACTATCTCTCTTTATAAATTAATGAATATACAAAAAAATAGGATTATATATATATATATAATGTATATAAATGGGATCATATTCTACATGCTGCAGTCCTTTCTCTCTTACTTGCTGGATCCATGAACACCTTTCCATGCAATTAAAAAACTTCTACAGCCTTGCTACTAAAAGTGTGGTCCAAGGACCAAGAACATCAGCATCACCTGGGAACTCGTCGGAAATGCAGAACCTGAGGCCCACCTCACATCTACGAGTCAGATCTTCATCTTAACAAGATCCCTAAGTGATTCACAAGCACATGAAAATGTGAGAAGTGGGATATACAATATCCTTTTTAATGGCTGATAAGTATACCATAGCACCAGAGTTTAATTATTTGATTCTAACCAGTGCTAGGAGAGTTTATGCACCCAGATGGCCAGGAGCCATTTCCTAGAAATGTTAGAGCCAGTCTCATTGGCCTTGGATAACAGAGACAATCCTTGCTGGGTGAGGTTGTGGGAAAACCAAGTCTGGGCCTAAGTCTTACTGGAGAGGTGTCTCACGGATAACTGTTCCCAGGATGGTTTTAAAAAAAATGTTTACTATGTGATGGTAACAGATGCTTCCAAACAAAGAGAACAGGAAGCTGGTGCCTTCTCTGTCTACATTCAGCAGGGCTGAATGAGTTCCATTAAATTCGCCTGCAAACTTTGCTAAAGAGCCCAGCAAGCAGAGATGAAAATTACAGAACTGCTCCCAGGCACTTGAAGTAATCAGCTGAAATTGAGCTGTTTTCCATATTCTTTGCTGATAATGCAAATGGAACCTTTAAAGCGAGCGGCTCTAAGTTACCGCACATACTACAAGCTGAGAAGGCCCAGGTGGTCCACACAGATGCTGCCCCTGCCCCCTAAGCCCAGCCACAGAATAACTGCTTCCCACGGCTATCAGTGGCAGGGTCCACCAAACTTGAGGGTTATGGGCCCAGAGCCAATCATCTGAATAGATTAGCTGTCAGGAAGTAAGAGCGGTCTAGGGAAAAGGCTTCGTCTGTCTAAAACCTCTATGATGGGGCGCCTGGGTGGCTCAGATGGTTAGGCATCTGCCTTCGGCTCGGGTCATGATCCCAGGGTCCTGGGATCGAGTCCCGCATCGGGCTCCCTGCTCCGCGGGGAGCCTGCTTCTCCCTCTGCCTCTGCCTCTCTCTCTCTCTCTCTCTCTCTCTGACTTTCATGAATAAATAAATAAAACATTTAAAAAAAAAACATAAAACCTCTATGATTTTCTTCACAACAGGCTCAGTTTTCCCTTGAAAGAGGCTCCCCTGTGCTGTCCAGGAGAAAAGTATTCTGGGCTACAGAGCAAGACGCAGGACTCTACGTCTAAGCTGGCCTCAGGCTCCAGGAGCCCCAAGATCATCAAACAGAGCAGAACGCAGCCGTAGAAATTAATGACCTGGGAAAAGCTGTTTCCTCTTAGTTCTGAATGGAGCATCTGGGAACAAACATCACTTTGGGATTTGCTAAGAGGCCAAGAGAAGTAGCCACGGGAAGGAAGATGGCACTGCCTGTGAATGCCAACCCACCCTGTCCTGGCAATGTGACCCTAACAGTGACCGAAAGTTTCTGACCCTTACCTTCTAGGAAATAGGATGATAATATCCTCACAGGTAAGGGGCTCCTGGGTGCATCAGCCAAACATCCGACTCTTGATTTCGGCTCAGGTCATGATCTCAGGGCCATGGGATCCAGCCCTGCATGGGGCTCAGCGCTGGGTGAGGAGTCTGCTTAAAATTCTCTCTCTCCCTCTCCCTCTCCCCCCTCTGCTCACATGTGTGCACGTGTGTGCATTCTCTCTCTCTAAAAAAAAATCCTCACAGGTAAGACACTATAAATGCTATCACCTCGGATGTGGTAAGTATCTGATAAATGCTGTTTTCCCTCCCTCATCCCCCAAAACGAACCAAACCTCACACCCTTCCTTCTCTCTCTCTTTACTCATGCTCCAATCAACAGAGATGAATGTGAAGGTCCATGAAGAACACATATCACTTCTAGAAAGTTATTACAGCTAAACTCTGAATTCTAAGTACTATTTACAAACAATAAATTTGCATTCAACTGTTTATATCTGTTTAAGCAACTCTTAATTTCAAAAGGAAATGGATTCTTTGTACACATTAGATGAGGAAAATGTGGACAGAAAGAGAAGTCCAACTGATTAGGATGTGGGGAAAATGAGTGCTCCCGTATACTCCTGATGGGCATGTAAATTAATTCTAGAGAGCACTTCTAGAGAGTAGTGTGCATCACCTTGGACATGAAATTTTCACTTCCGAAAATGTAGAAAGTAATCACAGATCTCACCAAGACTTAGTTTCCACATTGTACCTTTCTTATTCTTTATAATGTTTATATAATTATACAAGTAATACATAAATATATGTCCTTATAAAAATAAATTGTGTAATATGAAAATAAATAAGAAATGAAAGCTGCCTTTTACTCTCATCTTCCCTCTTTCCTCTCCCACTGTCCTCTCTAAAAATAATTTCTGCTAAAATTTTTATTTATCTTTCTAAATATTTTGCTAAACAGTTACAATATGTGTGTTATATTCTCTGTAATCCCAATACCATTTATTTAATAGTTTACCTCTCCTGTCTGATTTAAAATGCCATTTAAAAAATAAACAATGTCTCATTGATGCAGTGGCATTTTACGCAGGAGGAAGCTCTCTAACATGGATTTGAAAGATCATCAGGATATATTATTAAGTAAGTGAAAAGAGCAATGCATGGAAAGAGTGCATATACTATTTGCATAAGAAAGAGAGAAAATATTTGATTTTATTTATATTTGCATAAAGAAACACTAAAAGATTTCAGTGATGACTTGGGGGAAAAAAAGAATAAAAACACTAAAAGAATAAACAAGAACATAAGTGATTATCTGAAGGAGGCAGGAAGTGGCAGAATGGGACAAAGGGGAATAACAGAGAGAAAGGGGAAAAATACTTCTTTGTGCT
This sequence comes from Leptonychotes weddellii, assembly GCF_054177405.1. Taxonomy (NCBI): domain Eukaryota; kingdom Metazoa; phylum Chordata; class Mammalia; order Carnivora; family Phocidae; genus Leptonychotes; species Leptonychotes weddellii. Next base: position 46,580,970 of record NC_138380.1, read on the forward strand.
AGGCAGAATAACTGCCCCCAAATATGTCTATGTCCTAATCCCCACTACCTGTGGTTATATGACCATTATATGACAATGGAGAATCATAGTTGCACATGGAATTAAGATTGCTAACCAAATGACCTTAATATAGGGAGCATATCCTGGGTTATCCACGTGGGCCCAATGTAGTCACAAAGGTCCTTAAAAGTGGAAAAGGGGGGGGGGCGCCTGGGTGGCTCAGTCGTTAAGCATCTGCCTTCAGCTCAGGTCATGATCCCAGGGTTCTGGGATCGAGCTGAGCCCCGCATGGGGCTCCCAGCTCAGTGGGAAGCCTGCTTCTCCTTCTCCCTCTCCCCCTGCTTGTGTTCCCTCTCTCGCTGTGTCTCTCTGTGTCAAAAAATAAATAAAATCTTAAAAAAAAAAAGTGGAAAGGGAAGCAAAAAGGAAAGTCGGAGGAAGATGTGACTATAGAAAGGCACAGACAAATGCAAGATTGCTGGCTTTGAAGATGGAGGAAAGGGGCCATGAGTCCAGAAATGTGGATGTATTAGGGCTCTCCAGAGAAACAGAAGATATAAATACATGTATAGAAGATTTAAAGAGAGATAAGATATATAGAGAGAAGATATATATGTGTATATATTATATAGAGATACAGTCACAGACATAAACATAGATATATAAGAGAGAATGATAAGGAATTGGCATACGAGATCATGGAGGTTAAGAAATCCCTAATCTGCTGTCTACAGGCTGGCAACCCAGGAGAGCCACTGGTTATTCCAGTCTAAATCCAGAGGTCTGAGAATCAAGAGAGCTGATATTGTGAAACCCAGTCCAACGGCAGGAGAAGACCATTTCCCAGCTCAGCAGGCAGGCAGGAAGGAAAGGAATGCTCCTTTCCTCTGCCTTTTTTTCTACCCAGCCCTCAGTGGATCAGATGATGCTCACCCACGCTGGGGAGGGCCGTCTACTTTACCAATGAAACTGCTAATCTCATCTGGAAACACCCTTGCAGAAATAATGTTTAATCTGAGCACCCTGTGGCCCAAACTGACACATAAAATTAACCATCACAGCGCAAAACCTCTAGAAGCTGGAAGGGGTAAGGAAATGTATTCTCCTTGAGAGACTGCTGAAAGATATGCACTCTTGTCAACACCTTGATCATCGCCCAGTGAGACCCAGGTTGAACTTCTAACCTACAAAAATTCACTTACTTTCTATTTTTACTTGTTTCTAGTAAATACTTTTGTGGCTGTAAATTCTGCATGGAAAGCCACTTTCCAAGTGCCTTTAAGTCAGTTTTTGAGTATGCAGTGGTCTCAGTGTCATTCATTTTTAAAATTTTACAATGTTATAATTACTATTTATCCAAAAAATAAAAGATGTTTATAAATTGCAAAATAGACTCTTTTTGCTCTCCTTTTTCTAACTACTTTCTTTATTGTTTTATTTATTATTTTTGTTTACTTTTAAATAAATTATTCAATTGTTTTATTATTTGGCAAACTATTTTTTTAATTGATTTTGCATATTCTTCTTAAAGCACAAATCTGATCAAGTCTCTTGCTTCAATGGCTCCTCATTCCCCTCAGGATAAAATCTAACTCTCCCTGGGCTTCCTGGGAAGCCCTTCACCATAGCAGCCCTGTTCCTCTGCGCCCTGGCTCACTACTGAGGCTGACTCCCTCCCAGTCTCACCCTACTCTACTCAACCCTCCAACCCTCCCACCGTATCAACCAATACCACTGCATACTCTATGGCCACACAGAATTCCACTTAGTTTCATGAACATGCCATGCTTGCTCTTGTCTCTGGAATGGAACATGAGCTGTTTTCTCTGGGGAAACATTTTCCCATTTCTACTCCATTGACTGAATAGCTCCTGCTCATCCTTCAGGTCTGAGGATGGACATCAGTTTCTCCAGAAAGCCCTCGGTGAAGGTAAGGAGCCCCTGCCAATCTCCACACAGCACTTACCAGGTGACTTACCAGGTCATCACACAAAACCACCATCACCTCTCTATTTTTTCCTCTAGAACTATGACCAACTTAAGGGCAAAGACTGTGTCTTGTCCATCCTAATGTAAAGTCCCCTCTCCTCAGCCCACTCAAAGTTCCTGGTGCTCAGAGAATATGTGTTGAGTATTTACTTCTTCAACAAATTCATGTACATAAATAAGAAGAAAATAAACTGATAGAAGGAAACACTATATATACACAAAACATTTTCAGCTGTTATGTATTAAAAACTCACTGTCTTCTAGGCATTATATAAAGTATATTACATGTGCTATTTATTCATATCATGATGTTACAATGCTTATCATTGGAGAATTGAAGAGATAATTTTATTCTTTCAACTTTTTGAAATTTCCCAATTTACAAATATTCTTCATAGAAATCAGGGAAAATAGTTATGTAAAGGTGCAACTTGCCTAGGGAGGTCTGATAATATATACAAATATAAAATACATATGGGTCATGGCCATTCTGTAAAAATTGACCTTGTGAAGAAGGCACTAAGCCAGTGGGAACTCAGAATTTGTGTGGCCTCTCTTTAACTCCCCTAAAGCCTCAGTACGTGGTAAATTCTAAAAGCACCTGTTGGCTCTATGCATGTGGCACTTCATGTTTGTTTCTCCAGCCTCTAAGTGAAACAGTGCCCACAAACACAGCTGCTGCTACTGTGGGCATTGTTGCCCTCTCATTTTCTGTGAAGCTGTGAAGAAATAAAAAATTCATCCTTCTGCATGCTATAGAATCACCAATGGAAAATAATAAAGCTTAAATGAGCACCATCCAAGCCACTGGAAAATATTCTTGAGACTGTTCACCTCTATTAAGCCCTAACCCATCCTATAATGCCACATAAACAATCTAGCACATTAACATTCCCAGTGTAGGCTCACAGTTCTCAGAATCTTCATTTTGAGCCTTTGGTTAATGCACAATTATTTGAACAATAAAAAGTGATTTTTTTTTTTAGTTCACAATAGAGCTTTGTGTGAGCAAATGTATGTGCTTTTCATTCAAACATAAATAGCCCTACTTGGTTATGAATGAAATCAGCGTTTATTGTACTAATAACTCACAAACATGAATTAAATATACCTAGAGTTAAACAAGCTTTATTCCCTGCCTTCAATGCTAATGTCTCTCCCCCTTTTCATCCTCTGTCTCAAAAGGATATTTAGAAATAAATTCTGGGATTTACAAGAAAAAAAGGGTAACCAATATAGTTATATCTGTTGTAACCTAGTAAACACAAATAAAGCCCACTTGGACATTAAAATCTGCAGTCTTTATTCCTCTGCCTGTATATTGATTTCATATCATACTCGATACCTTTACTTAATGGGAAGTTATGGGAAAGGTAATGCAGCATCTGGTACGTTTGTTTTCTTTCATGTAAACCTCAACCTTCTAAATAATAGAGGTCCCATCCCAGCTGTGATATTATAACTAATTCTTGCAGTTTGGATTGATAATATCTACCATTTATTAGATTATTCCTATGTTCCAGGAATGCTCATCCTCACAATGATTCCACAGGTAGTTACTATGCCCATTCTAAGGAAGCAGAACCAGAGGCTTAACTAGGTGCTATACCATGCCCATGGTACAGCTAACAAATGGAGAAGTCTGGGCTTGAATCCAGCCCTTCATCTTTAAGAAAAATGACTAGAGAGAGGAAAACCTCAAAATTATCCACAACATTATTGAATTATTTTTTCCCAAAGAACACAAGTAAGCTACAAGGTTTCTTTCAAGTTTCCATTTGTCTTAAGTTCCAAGGCTAACTCCCTCTTGGGTAAAGTTGAGTGCTCAAGATAAAGCTGCCTTGGGTGGCTCAGTTGGTTGGGTGTCTGCCTTCAGCTTGGGTCATGATCCCAGAGTCCTAGGATCGAGTCCCACTTTGGGCTCCCTGCTCAGTGGGGAGTCTGCTTCTCTCTCTCACTCTCCCTCTGTGCTCTCTCTCTCTCTCTCAAATAAATAAATAAAATTTTTAAAAGAAAAATAAAGTTGCTTTGGGTTGAGATCCCCACATCTCACACAAAGTGCGGTGCTGGGGAACTGGAGTAGGAGCAGCCCTTGGTGTGGACCCTAAGGTAGGAAATTTGGAGAAATTCAAAGATTGGGAATGTGGAGTGTAGGGTTTCAGGCATAAAGGTCAAATCAAGACCACCACCACATTCTCTCATTCCCCAAACACAAATCTCTTGAAGCCACAAAGCACTGACATGTTGTTATGACCAGTTGTAGTTCTGAAAAGTACAAAGTACAAGAAATTGGTCTCCCATATATTTTCTCCTCATGTCCTCTTAGTGATACATTCAGCCACTAAAGGAATAGAGAACATAGACCCATGACCAGATAATGAGGTGTTTCTAGTAGAGCATATGATTCTCCAATCAAATAGAACTAAAAATAGCAATTAAGTCCAACTACATTAACATTAAACACAAGTTTTTAATGTACATATCATTGAAAATACAGACCCTGTCTTGGTTGAAGGTGGGGTAAAGGGTACTTCAGTCACAGGATTAAGAGGACTATAGTAGTACTCTTTTTTCCCAAGTCCTTGCATTTCCATGCCTAAAACAGAAGGAGGTAGTTGCATTCCCTTCAACTCAAGGGGTGGCAAAACTAGTACACTATAGCTGATAAGGTTCTGCATAATTCCTGAGCTACATTAATGGGGAGGAAGTTTTCTCACCCAAGATCATAGTAACTGTCAAAACCAGAGGGGCCAGAATTGTTGAATAGGAAGGCCAGACACAAGTTGTCAAAGGCAGAGACTCAGGGGGAAGAGAGGTGTCACCAAATAAATGGGGCCAGAAGCTGAAATGGGGTTGTATGGAGTCAATCATGTAAGAACTAAGATCAAAGAGTTTGGGAGTCCACAGACAGAGTCTGGGTCACCCTTAGGAAGAGGCATTACTCTGAGACCCCAAAGCACCAAGAGCTAGACAGAAAGAGCAAAGAGAAGAGGCAACATGAAAGGGCTCATGGAATCAATGCTGGAGAGGCTCAGGAACCATCATCATGATGAGTGACACCATGCATAACTTCATGCCAACCTTAGGTTAATTGCTCTAAAAGTATCATTTCACTTAATCATTACAAACGCTGTAAGGGGAAGCTGACCACAGAGACCAAATCTTTGAATCATTCTACCGCTACCTGAAGAAACTCTATGAACTCATTGTTAAGTGGTGGCTCTCTGACTGTTCTGAAAAAAAGAAGTGACTAATCCTAGAACCTCCTTTAGCTGTTACAGCAAATCATCTTACAGATGCTCTGCTCTGCAGTGGAGCCAGCACTCTAATTGTCCTGTGGAAGAATAATCAATGCCAGCTGCTAGCTAGAGGAATACAAAACCTCCCTTAGGAAGCTGAAAGCCCCCACAGAATCTGACTGGAAGTAAGTTTGGTGTTTGAAAAATAAAGCCAAATGAGGAAGCACAGGAAAGGTGGACCCAAGATCCAAGAGTATTTGTTGCAACATCCTCAAAATACCTCATCTTCCAGTTTGAGGACATGTTGGAAAAGTGGCATTCATGTTTATAGGTCCTTAGGAATCTGATCTGCTACAGTACAAAGTTTTAATCGGTCAGGAATTTTTTTTCTTCACTATCTTTCTCACTCTTTCTTGTTCTCTCTCCCCTTTCCCTTAAGATCTTCCACCATTCTTGTTCTTTCTCCCCTTTCCCTTAAGATCTTCCACCACCCACAAACTTATTCTCTAACATTGCCAAGAGTCCAAGAAAGTATCTAGGATACTGGCCTGCATTTTAGTTCTTCCAAAATAAAGCTCCTATACGCCACTATCTTAGAGTAGGCTCCCTAGAAGCAGAGCCTAAGACAAGGATGCTTGTAGGTGGGATTTATTAAGGGAGGACTTTCCAGTGGGGATTAAAACAAGCAAGACAAGGCAGAGTAAGGAGCTAAGCAAGTACATGGTCTTAGCTGGACTTTAGCTTCACCCTGATCCCATGGAGAACTCTAGAACACAAAAGGCACCATAGAGCCAGTCCCCAATTGGAGCAATACCAGTCTTCCATCCCCCATGCCAGTTAGTTCTTGGCAGTGTGCTAAGAAGCAGGATATGAGGAGGAACATTATGTCCTAGGCAGGCAGCTTATATTTGGCCTGGGACAATTCTCCCAAGAAAGGGACAGCTCTGGTTTGACTGTTTTCTGTTTCACAGTTGTATTAATTCTGTACTTTGTTCCCAGATGGGGTTTCATACTTTCTATCACCCAATTCAGGCTATTTAAAGGGGGTGAAAATCTTGCTTCAGTGGTTCAAAAATATAGCATTTCTTGGTAATCTGTCAAACTATTTACTTGGGTTCTGTTTTTTTCATCTCTATTTTTAAATATTATAGAGAGAGCCACCAAATCTCTCCTGACTCAAAGAATTGCAGAACACATAAAAGCCTCTTTGTAATTCCTTTTGCATTTTGTACCATGTCTGTCCTCTCACAAGGTATAATTTGTTCTGCCTCCTTTAACTTTGACACCAATGTAAATGAGGCCTATTTGTAGAGAAAGCAGAGAGATGGTAGCCATTAAATCTGAAGCGTTACCTTTTCTTATTGGCAGTAAGAATGGAGATTATTACCCTGTAGCCCCCCATATGGCACCTGTTTCAAGTGCAGAGTTTAAAGGGATTAGGGAATATTTCAATGTCGATTAAGAGTCAGGAAGGAGGAGAAGAGATGGAAGATAGCAGTGGAGTAGAAGGACCCTAGACTCACCTCATCCCATGAATACAACTAAATAACTATCCAATCATCCTAATACCCTAAATACCCCAGAAATCAATCTGAAGATTGGCAGAACAAACTCCACAACAAAAGATAGAGAAGAGACCACAAGGTAGGAAGTACGGAGATGCAGTTTGGGAGAGAAACAGATCTTGGCCACTGTGGTGGCAAGCTGGTAGGGGGGTGGGTGCTGAGGTCATAGAGAAGGGGGAAAGACAGACTAACATATAGGGGAGTGCACTGAGAAAAAGAATCCCTATAGCAACAGGCTTAGAAAGCAAGAGGGCTCGAATTTCATGAGCTCTTGCAACCACCCTGGAGTTTTAAAGGTCTGCATGCTTGGCTCTGGGAGAGCTCAGAGGACATTGGGTCTTCTCTTGGAGAGAAATCAGGCAAAACCCATTTATAGGCAGTGTGAAAACAGTGATCTGAAGAGCATCTGGGGCACACAGTGGGGAGGTTAGTTGCTCATCTCAGAGTGTGTCACAGAGAGGCAGCGTTCATGGGAAGACCCCTCAGGGAAGAAAGGAATGGCAAGCACCATTTCCTGCCCCCACCCCTCAATATAAACTGCAGGAACCAGTGCAGTGCCTACACTTGCTACCTAACTTCCTTACACCAAGCCCCATCCCCCACACTCCAGAAGAACTGCCCTTCCCAATCACAATTGCCTCAGTCCCAATACCACAGACACTCACAGACACCCTCCCCCAGAAGACCAACCAAATCCCTGCCAACACTGCATCTCCTGACCTGGGAGTTTTGTGAAGCCCCAGTTCCAGTGGCAGCAGCAACAGGTCACATTTCACAAGCAGAACAGAGCACACTTAGTTAAAACTCACCACATTCAGGCCAGAGACCAAACACTGCCCACAACAGGCAAAGAGAACCTCCACAGACAACTCATGTGAAAGATATAGTGGCCACGGTACAACAGCAGAGCGTATGTAGCACACATTGGAGATACTCCCAGAAGTGCTAGGCTTTGGGGAACAGGGCACACAATACTACAGAGCACTATAAGACCTCTTCTTCATAAAGCTATTACCCCCAAGTACAGGAGACATAGTTGAATTTCTTAACACACAGAAACAGATACAGAGACTTAGATAAAATGAGAAGACAGAGGAATTTGTCCCAAATAAAAGAACATAACAAGATCATGACCAGAGATCTAGGCAAAACAGATGTAAGTTACATGCCTGATGGAGAATTTAAAGAAATGATCATAAGGATACTCACTTGAGAAAAGAGTGGAGGACATAAGTGAAACCATTAACATGGTGATAAAGGATAACATAGCAGAGATAAAGGCCAATAAATGAAATGAGAAACACACTTGATAGAATGAATAGCAGGCTGGAAGAAGCAGAGGAACAAACTAATGACCTGGAAGACAGAGTAATGGAAAGTAATCAAGCTGAACAAGAGAAAAAAAAGAATTATGCAAAACGAGAATAGACTCAGGGAACTAAGTGACTCCACCAAGCATAATGATATTTATATTATAGGAGTCCCAGAAGAAGAAGAGAGAAAAGGGCACAGAGAATTTATTTGAAGAAATAATAGCTAAAACTTCCCTTATCTGGGGAAGGAAACATATCCAGATCCAGAAGGCACAGAGAACCCTCCAACAAAATCAACAAAAGCAGATCCACACCAAGACAATTAAATGACAAATTAAAATGGTAAAATATAGTCATAAAGAAAAAATATTAAAAGTATCGGGACAAAAGAAGACAGTTACATACAAAGGAAACCCCATGAGGCTATCAGTGAATTTTTCAGCAGAAACTTTCTAAACCAGAAGTAGTGACATGATAATTCAAAGCACTGAATGGAAAAAACCTGCATCCAAGAATACTCTATCCTGCAAGGCTATCATTCAGAATAGAAGGAGAGATAAAGAGTTTCCCAAACAACAAAAAGGAGTTCACAAACACTAAACCAGCCCTGCAAGAAATTCCAAAGGGGATTCATTGAGTGGCAAGGAAAGGCCAAAAATGACAGTATGGATGTAGGAAACACAAAAGCAGTAAAAATTAATATTTCTCTAGAAAATCAGTCAAGGAACTCACAAAATAAGGATGTAAAATATGACACCATATACTAAAAACATGAGGAGGAAAGGAGTAAAGAATGGGTTAAAACGTAAATGACTATCAACGTAATATTTACTGCTATATGCAGAAGAGGTTATATATAAACTTAATGGTAACCACAAATAAAAAGCCACTGATAAATATACAAAGAATAAAGAGAAAGAAATCCAAATATATCACTAAAGAAAAACAGAAAACCATGAAAGAGAGAAAGACAAGGATCAGGGAAAATCTTCAGAAACAGCCACAAAACAAGTAATAAAATAGCAATAAATACATATCTATCAATAATTACTTGGAATGTAAATGGACTAAACACTCCAATCAAAAGACATAGGGTGACATAAAGGATAAAAAAAACAAGACGCATCCACATACTGCCTAAAAGAGACTCACTGTAGACTTAAAGACACCTACAGATTGAAAGTGAGGGAATGGAGAAACATTTCTCATGCAAATAGATGTCAAAGGGAAGCTGGAGTAGCAATATTTATATCAGACAAAATGGACTTTAAAACAAAGACTGTAACAAGAGACAAAGAAGAACACTATATAATCATGAAGGGGACAATTCAAGAAGATGAAACAATTCTAAATATTTATGCACCCAAATACAAAAAGAAGCTAATAACAAACATAAGGAAATAACTGACAGTAAAAAATAATAGTAGGGGACTTTAACAACCCACTTACATCAATGGACAGATCATCCAAACAGAAAATCAACAAGGAAACAATGACTTTGAGTGACACATTGGACCAGATGGATTAACGTCTAGTTATATGCAGAACATTCTATCCTAAAACAGCAGAATACACATTCTTTTCAAGTGCACATGGAACATTCTCCAGAACAGATCACATATTAGGCCACAAAACAAGCCTCAACAAATTCAAAAAGATTGTAGTCTTACCATGCGTCTTTTCTGACCACAGTGCTATGAAACTATAAGTCAACCACAAGAAAAAATCTGGAAAGCCCATAAATACATGGAGGTTAAATAACATGATACTAAACAACAAATGGGTCAACCAGAAAATAAAAGAAGAAATAAAAAATTATTGGAAACAAATGAAAATGAAAACACAATGATTCAAAACCTTTGGGACTCAGCAAGAGCGGGTCTAAGAAGGAAGTTTATAGCAATACAGGCCTACCTCAAGAAGCAAGGAAAATCTCAAATAAACAATCTAACCTTACACCTAAAGGAGCTAGAAAAAGAACAACAAACAAAACCTAAAACTAGCAGAAGGAAGGACATTTAATAAAGATTAGAGCAGAAATAAATGATATAGAAACTAATAGAACAGATCAATGAAACCAGTAGCTGATTCTTTGAAAAAATCAGTAAAATTGATAGACCTCCAGCCAGACATATCAAGATAGAAGGAAAAAGACCCAAATAAAATCACAAATGAGAGAGGGGAAATAACAACCAATGCCACAGAAATACAAACAATTATAACAGAAGATTATGAAAAACTATATGCCAACAAATTGGACAACCTGGAAGAAATGGATAAATTCCTAGAAATATACAACCTACCAAAATTGAAACAGGAAGAAATGTAAAATTTGAAAAGACCAATAACCAGCAAAGAAATTGAATCAATAATCAAAAAACTCCCAACAAACCAAAGTCCAGGACCAGACAGCTTCACAGGCCAATTCTACCAAACATTTAAGGAAGAGTTAATACCTATTCTTCTCAAACTATTCCAAAAAAAATAGAAAAGGAAGGAAAACTTCCAAATTCATTCTGAGGCCAGCATTAATACTAGCAAACCAAATCAAACAATACATGAAAAAAACTCATTCATCACAATCAAGTGGGATTTATTTCTGGGTTGGAAGTGTGGTTCAATATTTGCAATCAATCAATATGATACATCACGTTAATAAAAAGAAAGGATAAGAACCATATGGCCATTTCAAGAGATGCAGAAAAAGCCTTTGACAAAGTACAACATCTATTCATGACAAAAACCATCAACAAAGTAGATTTCAAGGGAACATACCTCAACATGATAAAGGTCATATATGAAAAACCCACAGCTAACATCATCATACTCAATGGGGAAAAACTGAGAGCTTTTCCCCCAAGGTCAGGAGCAAGACAAGGATATCCATTTTCAACACTTTTATTCAACATAGTACTGGAAGTCCTAGCCACAGCAATCAGACAACAGAAAGAAATAAAAGGCATCCAAACTGGTAAGGAAGAAGTCAAACTTTCACTATTTGCAGATGACATGATACCATATATAGAAAACCCAAAAGACTCTACCAAAAAACTGCTAGAACTGATTCAGTAAAGTTGCAGGATACAAAATCAATGTAGAGAAATCTGTTTTATTTCTAGATACAAATAATGAAGCAGCAGAAAGAGAAATTATGGAATCAACCCCATTTACAATTGTACAAAAAATAATAAGATACCTAGGAATAAACCTAACTAAAGAGGTAAAAGATCTGTACTCTGAAAACTATAAAACACTGATGAAAGAAATTGAAGATGACACAAAGTAATGGAAAGATATTCCATGCTCATGGACTGGAAGAACAAATATTTTCAAAATGTCTGTATTACCCAAAGCAATTTACACATTTAATGCAATCCCTATCAAAATACCAACAGCATTTTTTACAGAACTAGAACAAACAATCCTAAAATTTGTATGGAACCACAAAAAAAAACCCAAATAGCCAAAGCAATCCTGAAAAAGAAAAGCAGAACTGGAGGCATCATAATTCTGGACTTCAAGTTACATCACAAAGCTGCAGTAATCAAAACAATATGGTACTGACAACAAAATAGATACACAGAACAATGGAACAGACTAGAAAATGTGAAATGAACCCACAATTATATGGTCAATTAATCTTCAACAAAACAGGAAAGAATATCCAAAGGGAAAAAGACCATCTCTTCAACAAATGGTGTTGGGAAAACTGGACAGCAACATGCAAAAGAATGAAACTGGACCACTTTCTTACACCATACACAAAAATAAATTCAAAATGGATTAAAGACCTAAATGTGAGACCTGAAACCATAAAAGTCCTAGAAGAGAACACAGGTAATTATTTCTCCGACATCAACCATAGCAACTTCTTTTTAGATATATCTTCTGAGGCAAGGGAAACAAAATAAAAAATAAACTATTGGGACTACATCAAAACAAAAAACTTTTGCACAGCAAAGGAAACAATCAACAAAACTAAAAGGCAACCTACAGAATGGGAGAAGATGTTTGTAAATGACCAGATAAAGGGTTAGTATCCAAAATATATAAAGAACTTGTGGGGTGTCTGAGTAACTCAGTCAGTTAGGCGGCTGCCTTTGGCTCAGGTCATGATCCCAGGGTCCTGGGATCGAGTTCCACATCAGGCTCCGTGCTGGGCGGGGAGCCTGCTTCTCCCTTTGCCTGCCACTCTGCCTACT
>NC_138380.1:46593377-46644489 GCF_054177405.1 Leptonychotes weddellii
GCTCTCTCTCTCTCATTCTCTCTGTCTCAAATAAATAAATAAATAATCTTTAAAAAAAAAAGAAAAGAAAAGATGCTCATCATCACTTATCATCAGGGAAATGCAAATCAAAACTACAATGAGCTATCACCTCACATCTGTCAGAATGGCTAATATCAACAACACAAGAAGCAACAAGGTATTGGCGAGAATGTGGAGAAAAAGGAACCCTCGTGCACTGTTGGTGGTAATGCCAACTGGTGCAGCTGCTCCCGAAAACAGTATGGAGGTTCCTCAGTAGGTTAAAAATAGAACTTACCTTATGATCCAGCAATCACACTACTGGGTATTTATACAAAGAATACAAAAGCACTAATTCAAAGGGATACATGCACCCCAATATTTATACTTTATAGCGGCATTATTTATAGTAGCCAATATATGGAAGCAGCCCAAGTGTCCATTGATTGATGAATGGATAAAGAGGATATAGTATATATATATAAAATGAAATATTACTCAAAAAGAAATAAAATAAATTCATTTTATAAAAAATGAAATGAAATATTACTCAGCCATAAAAAAGAATGAAATCTTGCCATTTGCAATGACATGGATGAACCTAGACAGTATAATGCTAAGTGAAATAAATCAGTCAGAGAAAGACAAACACTATGATTTCACTCATCTGTGGAATTTAAGAAACAAAACAAATGAGCAAAGAGAAAAAAGGAGAGAGAAAGACAAACCAAGAAACAGATTCTTAATCACAGAGAAATGATGGTTACCAGAGGGGAGGTGGGTGGGGGCATGGGTGAAATAGGTGATAGGGATTAAGGAATATACTTGTCACGATGAGCACAATGTGATTAAAATAAAAACTTAAAAAAGAGAAAGAAAGATCTGGGGGGGGAAAGAAAGTGCCAAGAAGGAAAGAACAATGAGTTATCTGAATCTAGGAAAATATCCCAAGAAATAGATAAATGGGGTAGGGGACTTATTTGTTTGGTTTAGGAAGCAAAATTTAAATATCAAGTTGGATAGTTTTAGCTTTTGAATAAACTCAGCATGTAGCAGCCAGCAGAATTAAGTGGCTTAGTCATATATGAGCTTTGGAGTCTGAAATTTCTGGGTTCAAATTCTGACCTTTCCACTCTCAAGGCTGTGTGATCCACTGTATGATCCTGGACAAATTTCTCAATCTCAGACACTTATTCCTCATCTGGAAAATGGTGATAATAATACATACTCTCAGAGTTAATTCAAGTGAATTAAGTGAGAAAATATACCTATGGAGCTTAGGAGTATAAAAGGAGCAATATAATTAGGCATCAGGAAGAGATTAGATGCAGTGTGTTAGTTCAGTTCCTCTGAGAAGCAGTTACCAACATGAGATTAGTAGTACAAGAGTTTAATGGAGGAAATGCTCATAAGAGAAGTAGGGAAAGAAGCTGGAGAAGACAGGAAGGGCCTTTGGACCATGATGCATGCCTGGCACATGTGGAGGAGAAGAGGAAGGAAACACAATTAGGCAAGAAGAGCCTTAGACTGCAGTGCAGTTCCAAGAATGTCTTGGGCAGGTCAAGTCTTTGGACCAGTTTCCAGGCTGAAGAGTCTCCGGTCTTGTGGGAATGGCCTGTGTTTCAGTCCTGCTCTGTGCAGTCATTGTCAGGAAGCAGCCTGTAGGAGGGGGGCTTTGATGCTAACGTGGTGGTACATCCAGAGGGGAAACAGCTGGAGCCATCAGCCAATTTTGCTCCCCACAGCAAGAGATTTGGGGAATGTACTTTCAGGGCCACCAAAACCAGGAATCAATGGCTTTGGGAAACCTGGGAGCCCTCCTTCTCTGTGTGTCTCTTTCTGCTTTTTCTTTGTTTTGTTCTCTTTCCAGACTTGCTGCTTCAGTTCTCCTGTGTTCCCACAAGGCAAGAAACACCCCTCTGTTCCCAGGCTCCTGTCAAATGGGCCCAGCTAGCCAAAAATTAGCCACCTCTCCTTGTGTGTCTCAATTCCCAATTTCCTGGGAAGAGAGGCCAATTGGCCATACTTGGGCCATATTCATCACTGGGCCAATCAGCTACATCTGGAGAGGGTAAGGTCATATCATCATGGACAACATGGTGGAGCAGGTGGTAATTTCCAGAAAAATGGGGACAGGTGTGGAGACTAGTACTAAACAGACAACTCAATCATAAAATATTCAACAAAGGGTACCAGTATTCCTAATGGAGTCACTCTAAAATACTTTCCAGCATAAATAGTGCAACATTATAGAAGTGCTAACTAGCTTAAGCTCTGACTCTGAGAGCAGTCAACTGCCTTAACAGAGGACCAATATTCTCAAGGTGGCCAGTTAGAAATATATCAGAAATGCCACACTCCAGAGGAGACTACAGCCCACGCTTCAGCAGTCCAAATAGCAATCAATCCCCAAAGTTTTGTTAATTAGCAAAGTGATGTCAGAAATAGGTTTTTATTATGAAAACAGTGACTTAATTAGCATGATAAATGTTAGAAATGGGCTTTCACTGGTAAAAATTAAAAGTATTTAAATATATGGATTCCTCTCAAAAAATTAAAAATGAAACAAGATGAAATCAGAGAGGGAAACCATAAGAGACTCTTAAGCATAGAAAACAAACTGAGGGTTGCTGGAGGGGTGTGGGTGAGTGAATGGGGTAACTGGGTGATGGACATTAAGGAGGGCACATGATGTAATGAGCACTGGGTATTATATAAGACTGATGAATCACTGACTTCTACCTCTGAAACCAATAATACATTACATGTTGATTGAATTTAAATAAAAATAAATAAATTTTTAAAAGATTAAAAAAACAAAAAACAAAAAATATATGGATTGATAGGAAACAAACTGAGGGTTGCTGGAGGGTAGGGGGTTGGGGGGTGGGGTGACTGGATGATGGACATTAACGAGGGCACGTGATGTGATGAGTACTGGGCATTATGTAAGACTAATAAATCAGACCTCTACCTCTGAAACTAATAATACACTATATGTTAATTGAATTTAAATTAAAAATAAAATATATGGATTGGCTGAACTGCTTTAGAGACACATCCTTCTATTGCTTGAATAAGGTGCAAGAGTCTAGTTATGCTGTTGCCTGTATCCTTAAGAATGGTGCCTGAGTTGTGACCCCTAAATGGTCTTGTGTACAGCCATTGATTAGGAGGTGTTATGGTCTAAATGTCTGTGTTCCAACAAAATTCTTATGTCAAAATCCCAATGCCCAGTGTGATGGTATTAGGAGGTGGGTGTCATGAGAGTAGAGCCTTCATGGATGCGATTAGTGTTCTTATAAAAGAGACTTCACAGAGTTCCCTCACCCCTTCCACCACGTGAGGACACAGTGAGAAGTCAGCAGTCTGCAATCTGGAGGAGGACCATGCTGGCACCCTGATCTTGGACTTCAGCCTCCAGAACTCTAAGATATAAATTTCTGTCATTTTCACGCCACCCAGTCTTTGGTATTTTGTTAAAGCAGCCTGAACAGGCTAAAACAAAAGGATTCTGGTTTTCTGAGAGATCCATGACTTTACTGACCTTACAGAACGGGAGGTTAACTGTTGGGTGAGTACTACCTGATATGTGTTTGTTTCATAAATAACTGTACACATGGCTGGATTTGGCCTGAGTCTCACTTCCATGTTACAGGGAAGTCAGCTGTGGGGAAATCATAGCCCTCACCATCTCAAACTTTTTTGGTGTCTGCCCTTATCACTCTAAAAAGAACCTTAGGGGGGTGCCTGGGTGGCTCAGTTGTTAAGTGTCTGCTTTCGGCTCAGGTCATGATCCCAGGGTCCTGGAATCAAGCCCCACTTCCGGCTCCCTGCTCAGCGGGAAGCCTGCTTCTCCCTCTCCCACTCCCCCTGCTTGTGTTCCCTCTCCCGCTGTCTCTGTCAAAAAATAAATGAAATCTTTAAAAAATATATTAAAAAAGAACCTTAAGGTTGGAATGTGACTAGATTCACTTGGGTCAGGTTGCAAAGGTACTAAGAAAACTATTAAATCACTGGTTCCTCTTTGAAGCTCCCAAAGCCCTTCTTCCCAGGCTATCTCCCCACCCCACAAGGATGGAACTGTGTGTACTAAGTATCTCTCACATTCAACACACATGTGCATGCATGTGTACGCACATACATGCCTCAGAGATTTGGTATTTATCATTGTGAAGAACTGTTCTACAAAGTGCAGGAAGGTTTTAATATCCCTGGTCCACACCCCCTTAATGCCAGCAACAGCCCCAGTTGGCCCAGAGAAAGGGAGTAAGAGGGATGTCTGGCCTTCAGGCTACCCCAGGCCTTCTGGGAAGGACTGTCACCGAAAATGTGCCGGTAAATGTCTCTAGGTAGACCTGCTTAATTATAGTGGCATTTAGCTATCCCCCACTGGGTTCTTTAATGAATGTCTCCTCCTTCATGGGTCCAAAGCAGGCCTTGGGATGTGATAGCAAGGGTCCTGACTTAGGATTTGGAGACCTGATAGTTCTCATTCTGCTTGTGTCTAATTGGTCAGCTGCTAGGTGTCTCTGAGGCTCAGTTTTCCCATCTAGTACATGGCATTAGACCAGCACAGTGCCCAGCACATCACAGATACTCAAGTAATGATTGAGGAAGGAAGGAAGGAAGGAAGGAAGGAAGGAAGGAAGGAAGGAAGGGAGGGAGGGAGGGAGGGAGGGAGGGAGGGAGGAAGGAAGGAAGGAAGGAAGGAAGGAAGGAAGGAAGGAAGGAAAGGAGGGAGGAAAGAAAGGAGCGAGGGAGGGAGGAGAAGGGGGGAGGGAGGGAGGAATTCTCAAGCACTGCTGCAGACTCAAATTAAAAGAAACATAACCTCTCCTCACCATACTCACTTTCTAAAGCCCCAAGACCCTAATCTAAGCCCCCTCAAGAAGGGGTGAGGGCACTGCCTTGGGAACAGTAGCTACATGTAGCCCTTTGAAAACCTAGAGAGGGAGGAAGTACCCCAGATCACGAACCACTTATGGGAAGAGTAAATTATGGGTGCAGAGTCCCTCCTTCCCCAATTAGCATGACAGGGCTCAAAGCTTCTTCCAAGCCCTGCTTTACCCCCAGGTTATGCAGTATTGCCCACAGCCCCAAACTTCAGGCTGCCCTGCCCCTGTCCCCTGCCCTCCCTCTTACTTGTGAGTCAGATCAGAGCTATTTCTTGAAGAGCTGCCCTTGGTCACCAGGAAAGCAATGACCTTGCTTCCTAACGCTCAAGGACATCCCTATTTAGGAGGACAGCCACTCACATCCTGCCTCCAGAAGCATCCTTCCTCCAGAAATCAACCCAGCAGAAAGAGGTAGCGGGTCTCAGCTTTTACACCATTGCCCTTCCTCTCACATCATTCTGGGCCCCACAGTTCCTCTAAGACTGATTCATACATTTTCCTCTTCCTCTCAACATGAAGAGACAGGAACAAAGATTACAAGTGTCTGAAGATTCGCAGCCTTTTCCTCCCTCCCTCCTCTTCCCTTCAATTACAAGAAAGTCTAGTGTGGCTAGCTGGACATCCTCCCCTCTCTCTCTCCATATTCCCTCCCACTTTTTGTACACACTGGGGTCATGAATAGGGGAAAGAAGATGTGTAGAAGAAGATTCACACTGCAAAGGAAAAGGGAAGAAAAAAATTTAAATAGAAAAAGAAAGAAGAAAAACAGATCTAAAGTGATTGGTGATCACTTTAAACACAAGCAAAATTGGTAATGTGGAAAAAAGAAAAGTGCAGGTTTACGAAGTGTGGGCTTAAGAGTTGGAGAGTAGAAAAGGGAGTTTCAGGGATTAGCTGCATCATGTGTAGGATTACTTGAGAGTGGCTGAGAGAGAGGGAGAGAGGGGGAGTGTGTTGCATTAAGAATATACTTCCTCCGGAGAACGAGTAAAGGTTTGAATTACTGTTAATGACTTTACGACAGCTGCAGTGTGTGTCACTGAATATGAACCAACACCAAGATGGGTCATGGACAGATCTGCTTATATATTGAGGACAATTACTTACTCCACGGTGGCCTTTTTCCCAGGCCGGTTCCTACATGTTCCTTCCCTGCCCTTGACCTATACAAGTACTTATTTACTGATCCATTTCTCCTCCCCCAAAATATGAACATAAGTCACTTATCTTTGCCCCAGGCATCCTAGAGTTTTGCAAAAGTCCTCATTACTTGGGAATATGGGTGTTCCTTCTTCCTACTTTTGGAAACCCCTCTCCCTCCCATCCAATCCCAAATTCCTACCCTAGTCACTGGTAAAGGACGGTGGGGGGCGGGGAAGGGGGGCATGTGGAGATGCTGGTGACCAAGGTGGGAAGAAAGGTAACTAAATTGTTTGGGGAGATTTCCTCAGTGTCAACATCAGTATCTGTAAATGGATAGACTCAGAAGATGGTTTTGTCTTTAAAGTGGGGATAAGCAAGGGCAAACGTCACTCTGAAAAGACTGGTCATCCCAGAAGCCACAGGAAGAAAAGAGGTTTGGGAAACATGCAAGTATACGGCATTCCACTTGCGTGCTGCAAAGCCCTATTTTAGAGCATTTCTTATCTGTGAAGTTCTCAAACTCTCTTCCAATTCTTAGCCAGCAATGTCGATTAAGTGGATACCTTGAAGACAGGCAGTCCCGCACAATTTCCATCAAAAGGCAATTTGCTGCTTTCATAACAGCAGGGATAGCTACTAGTAGTTAGAAAGGCAGAAGTGGCTCATCTATCTTTGAGGATAATTTATATAACTTGGATGACATGTAATTTAACACCCAAAAGGATGGTGATTTAATAACCCAGATTTTTTTTTAATGCTGCTTTGTTGCCATTAGGTGAGTTTCACTTCATACTTCTTTGTTTTCATTTGAAGGGAAATCTGTTTTTTAAAAAGAGCTTAAAACAACATTTTTTTCAACTGTGGACAGGGAATAAGAACCCCAAGGTCAACATCTGACCTTGAACCCCAGAGTTAAGCCTCTGTGCTCTCAGTAAAAAGAATAAAGATAGATTTGTGAATGTGAAACAACAAAGTGGATCCAAACTGTTCCTAGGAGATGAATGTGGGAAGATGAATTTTCATATTTTTTGCCTACAATGTCCAGATATGAGATGTAAATAATTTCCTCCCTGCAATTCTGTGAGAAAAAACTGCCAAGGCAGTCAGCTTCTCATGAAGATCACTACCCTTAAAAAGCACCCTATCAATCCCCATTTCTTCCAGGAAATGGCTGGCCACAGAAAACCTTCCACCCCAACACTAAACAATTCTTCCTTTTGAAATGTCCCCAAACTGCTTACTTGTCCCTTGCAAGTAGTTAGAAAGGACTGAAGAGGGGAGACAAGAAATGCAGGCAAGAGAGGTAGTTGGCTGAGTGAATACTGAGAGGCAACTTAGAAAAACAAAGAATTTTTTTGCCTTTTTTGTTCCTCATTCAGGTTTGATCCTGGGATAGAAAAAATCCCCCTGCCTCACCCCTCCTACTACCACCACCCCCTGGACTGCATACCATCAACAGTACTTCTCTACCCTTCCAAAGGTCAAAAGCAAAAGAGGTTAATCACTTCACTACCATTGCAAAAGCTCTCCAAGTCCTCTGATATTTCCTCACGAAATCCTCTGCCGGCTCACCACATGGCTAAAACTTAATCTGTTTAAGAGGCATTTTCATGTGAAATTTTACCATTTATTTATAAAGCACTTTGTTTCCATCACCTCCCTGGATTCTCCCAACAATCCTGAGAGGTCAGCAGGAATTAATTTTCCAATATAATCGCTCTCTATTCATCAATCCCTGGATTTCAAAAGCAACCTCAGCAAAATTTCATTATCAGAACACACTGAATACCAATGGGATTCAAACCTCTTGAGGCCATTTCCACCAGTCCTTACAAGCTTCCCTCTGGATAGTCAAACAGGGCTCCCTTCAAGAGGGGCTGAATCCTGACATGAAACTTGAGACAAGGGAAATTATTCTAATATCATTTATGTCTCCAATACCTAGATCAAGACCACGTGCCAAAAACATCCATATTTTACACATTCATTCGCTCGGAAAAAACTCAGATTGCAAGAGTTTCAGGAAGTAGATGCGGAAAAATGTATTCAGAATCTCACTACAGCTGAAGCTATAATTAGGAGTCTTGTACTTGCCAGCTCCTAAGTGCTAATCTTTAAGATGGTGCAGATATTCAGGAAAACTAATAAATCCCTATTAGCTCTATGCTTCTCCTTATGGCCCATGAAAATGAGATTTTAAAAAATTACAAGTTGGATGATAACTTACAGATACATCTTGCCTTGCACAATAGATTTCTTTCTTTAAATGTGTGAGCTTACTGTACGTCTGTGCGTCAGACTGCATTTGATATGAATGGATATGGGGAAGGGAGAAAGGGTGGGGTTTAATATTTGAAAGAACCCCATAGATATCTATTATAACTGGAAGAATAATTACCTTAGAAAAGCAGTTATCTTCTAATTCAAATACTGTGTAAGTGTGTGATTTTACATGTCATATTTGCTTAAAGTGTGATATAGATTTAGTTTGCAAAACACTTCATTTAAATTCCCTTAATTCGAAGACTTTTTATGTATGAAAACATGGCTGCACCTAGTGTGGGATCTCAATGTCCTTTTCTATCTCCAGTTTTGATACGAACTAGTTGTATGACTTTAAGCAAATTTTTAATCTTCTTGTAACTTGATTTCTTTTTTTGTTCTTTTTAAAGATTTATTTGAGAGAGAGAATGAGCAGGAGGGTCAGAGGAAGAGGGAGAGAGAATCTCAAGCAGACTCCATGCACAGCCCCATGCGGGGCTTGATCCCAGGACCCTGAGATCATGACCTCATGAGTTGGACACAACTGACTGCACCCCCAGGCACCCCTGATTTCTTCTTCTGTAAAATAAGAAGTTTGGAATAAGTTTTTATTCACTGATTTTTCTATATATACTCATTGGTTTAACTATTGTATTGAGCATATATCAAGATGTTAATATATGTCAAGATGAATTTTCTAAGAACAATTTTTACATTTTTTCCCTGTGGCTTTAATGCTGTTAAATTCAAGCCTGCTTAATACTTCCATTAGACTGTGATTTTGCAAGATGTTTTATGTATCCAGCCTTGTTTACTCCTGTGAAGCAAGGAATATTATTTGAAAAAAAAATAACTATGTACTGCTATCCAATGGATAATCATTACATTTATTATTTTGAATTTTTATTGAATTTCTCTCTATGTGTTTATTATACCATATTCAGCAAATTGCCATATGTTCTCCTCTAGATAGCTACTATTATGTCAGACATATGCTTGTAAGATTTACTTTTTGTCATTATTTATTTTTTAATCATAGTTATGCTCTGCCATAAATGAGAGAAGACAGATGCATCATTTCCCCAGTTCTGGCAAAAAAAAAGGGATATACTCAGAGTCAAACAAACAATGTAGCACATACTGTTTTTTCTTTAAAACAGATAGTGCTAGAATCAGGGCTGCTGTGTATGGTTGTGCAGGTTGTATACTGCACAACTCTCAGATACACCATTAACATCATGTGAATGGTACCCTTGGCATTGTGCTGTATACAACCTGCTGAGTCATATGCTGATGCCCTTGCTGAAATATATGCATGACTTAGACCAGTCAGCGTATTTCCAGGGGGAAAATGCAATTCTAATACTGTGTACAATACTATGGGGCTTATACTAAATAATCTATAAGCAGAGATAAATAAATCAGAGTCAACTATACAGTGTCCATAACTGATGTTTCTCTTTACTATTAAGTTCCTTCCATTTAAGGATATACCTGCGTTCTCCATTTTCTCATTACCTTCAAAACTCCCTGCAGTACAGCTTGTGTTGATCCAACTTACTGACCCAATTTATTATGCTCTCCCAGGTTACCAGTGACATGATATGGACTTAATTTTTCAGTCCTCATTTTCTTTGGATTCTCACCAGCTTTTAATTTTGCTGGCCACCCCCCTTTCTGTATGACCTTTCTTGCTGAGATGGTTTCTTCCTTTAGGTTCAAAGATGGATGGTGAAGATCCTACCAGAGGGGCACCCTGTATGGCTGAAACCTGTGTTTTGTTAGAAAAGTTGGAACTATATCCCAGGCAAGAAAAAGAAATCATCTGGCCACCCCTAAAGGGGCCCTCTCTTAGAGGGGAATAGAAAAGAGCTCCCAAGAGCTTCCATCTTGGGAGAGGTATGAGTCATGAGGAAGGAAAGAAGGGAAGTAGTATTAGGACCACACTCTTACCTGGGACTCTGGTTTCTGCCCTGGTCCTATCGGGTGGCTTTATGTGCAACTTAGAGACTCTTGTCACCAAAGGAAGAGCACTCAGGATCCAGCCTTCCAGGACTTGAGTGTCCCATGAATGAGTGTGATTCTGGAAACTCACTTCTCAAGGAACTACTGAAAGAGGATTTGCCCCAGGACCAGCCACAGAAGGAGAGGACCAGCTTCCACCAGTGTGGTCTGAGCCCTAATGACAGAACAGATTTACCTGCATAGATGGGGTCCACCACCTCTGTAGCCAAGGACCCCACTCCACCCCTGAGCTTCAGACATGGAAAAGAACTAGCACCCCTCTCCCCGGTGTCTCTAAACCAGCTGGGATACTCATCCATTGCAGCTCAAACCTCCACAACCTCTCTCTCCTGAGACATCAGGAACTAAAGCACATTAACCATGGGGCCATTGTGGGAGCTGGGGCTTCACCCAGCTTCTGCTATTTAAACATAACTCTCTAAGATAAACTTCTACTTATTCATAGTCAGAAAATGAGGTAGGACTGAGCCAGACCGGATATCCTCAGTCTTAGAGCCTCAACTCTCATAAGCACCAGGGGACCCTGAACACTAACAGGGAAAGGATAAAGCCTTGTAAGGGATAGTCTGGATTTGGAGACCTCTATTTTCGAAAGATAAGAATGTGGAGAGGGTCTCAAATATTCTTCCTCTGGGGAAAAACGGAACACATTAGTCATAACATCCAAGTGTAGAGGCACTCCAGTCATAATGTTAAACATTGGTGGTCCTTCTTCCATTAACTAACAGCTCTTGTGCCCTTTCACTGTCTTTTCTTTCTCATACCCCTCCCAGATATCCCCTAAGATTTAGGCTAAGGTACAAATGTCCACCCCATGCTATTCTCTCTCAAATATCTTTTTCTTACAGGGGCGCCTGGGTGGCTCAGTTGGTTAAGTGACTGCCTTCGGCTCAGGTCATGACCCTGGAGTCCTGGGATCGAGTTCCACATCGGGCTCCCAGCTCAGCAGGGAGTCTGCTTCTCCCTCTGGCCCTCTCCCCTCTCATGCTGTTTCTCTCTCTCTCAAATAAATAAATAAATAAATAAAATCTTTTAAAAAAAATATCTTTTTCTTACAGATCTTATAAACTTTCACAATTTCAGCATTCCCCTAAGGCAATAGTTGGAAAAGCCCTTGATTTGGAGATAGTCAAGAAGGAGCAATCCTGAAGATGTCCTTGCAATGGCCAGCCCAAACCAAAGGCAGACTGCTCATGCAAAAGATCACAATAAAGGTAAACCCACACACCCAGAAAAGAGAGGAGAGCCCATCTGTGAATAATGGGAGGACTGACTGACCTGAAAGAACCAGAAATGTAGAAACCATAGCCAGAGAAATTCAGATGGTTTTGCTGTTTTGAAAGACAGGCTAAGCCTTACTAATAAGCAGGGACAGGCACAGAGTTCCACTCAAGATAATCCTCAAAGAAAGATTCCCTCCAGACAGAGTAATCTTCCAAGTTTTAGAAATTAAAGACAAATTAATAGTCTTACAAATCACAAAGAAGAAAGAAAAGATAATGTTTACACCAGAGAGAGGAAGAACCATATCAAACATTGCCTCAAGTGAGGAGAAGATGAGACTTGGGGAAAACATCTACAAATCAGAAAATAGGAGGGATCACAATGCACACCAACCCAACTAACTCTTCTTTCCAAAAGAAGAAGCATATTCCAAGACTTCATGACTGAAATTATTTGGCAACAAATTCTTAATCTACAAAGATGGCTTCAAAAAGCAACGGAAAATTGAAAACAGATGAAAGCCATTCAGAGGAGAAATGTATTATAGACCAAGGTCAAGTTAATTATATGAAGCAAATCAAGGAGACAAAAATTATAAAAGAGATTATGAAGCTGAACAATATAATAAGTAATACTGTAACAGGCATATGGGGAGACTTTAATGATAACTAAAAGCATTTTCAAGTATGTCCTGGGAACTTGCACAAAAAAATGGATCATGTTGTAGGAGATCAGAATATGCCACCCCAAAATATTCCACTTTAACATACAGACTATTGGGGGCTGAAGGCAATTGAGAAGCAGCAGACAAAAGAAAAGCCCTCTGTCCTTCCCCTCTTTGCTAGGAAGGGAAGACAATTCTTAATCATTAAAGATGACTTTAAACTCTTCAGCTCAGAGATAGCATCAGAAGAATCTACATAACAAACTTTACTAAAACAACCTTTATTTTCCACTAGTTTCCCCTATATTTACCTTTCCGCAGTTTGCTGCTCCTGAAGCCCTAAATTCTTTTTCTTTTTCTTGTCATGTCACTACAAATTTATTGTCCTTTATAAAGATAATATATAAGCCTGAAGTTCTTTAAAAAAAAAAAAAAAGATTTATTTATTTAAGAAAGAGAGAGAGATCACATGGGGGTAGGGGCAGAGGGAAAGAATCTTTAAGCAGACTCCCCGCTGAGTGCAGAGCCTGAGATGGGGCTCAATCTCATGACCCATGAGATCATGACCTGACACAAAATGAAGACTCGGTTGCTTAACCCACTGAACCATCCAGACGCCCTTATAAGCCTAGAGTTCTAACTGCCCTTTTGAGTTACTCATCACTAAGTTTCTCCCACATGTATGTACTCTGCATGTGTTAATAAACTTTTGTTTGCTTTTCTCTTATTAATCTGTCTTTTGTCAGTCTAATATGTAGGATCCCAGGCAGAGAATCTAGAAGGGTAGAAGGAAAAGTGTTTCCTCCCCTACAATATTCTGACATGTAACGTGTATTTAATAAAAACAAAAAGTCAAAATTTTAGCTGCCACATTCTCCCATTATAGTGCAATAAAACTGGGTTTCATTTTAAGCATTAAAATATGCCTAGTTCCTTGAACATTAAAAAAAGAGGAAGGAAAGTTCTTAGACAGTATGTGTACTCTTTCCCCTCACATTATAGTCTATGCTCAAATATTTGTAATTTGCCAAAAGCCCTATTCCAAATATCCTGATTCCTTCCTGATCCCTTCTCTTAAGCCAATTGAATTAAGTATTTTTAGCACCAGGCTCTTAAGAAAGAGACCTATTTCTCAAAGCCTCTTAGGAAATATTGGCACCAATCATCTGTCCATCCTATGCCCCCAACTTGGGTCCAGGCTTTCTCTCTGGAATGAAATAGCAAGTGGTACGGACTTTTCTTGGGCCATTGCCAGATCCCCTAGCCTCAGTGACTTATTTGAGAGACTAAAAAGCTGAAACAGGCCACCAAAAAGGTACAAGGTTATTTTAATTACTTTTCAAAGTACTTTAAGTACAGAAAACATGCTCAGCCCTTGACCTTTCTTCTTACTTTCCTGTAGAAGCACTAGCTCTTAGCGGGCTCAGGCTTTGTGTTTGCTGTCCCCTGCCTGGAATTGTCCCCCTTTCTGTTTCCTTGTCACCTGGCCAACTCCTACTTGGTTTTCTGGTCTCAGATTAGACATCCCTTTGCTCTGGGAATTTTTCCTTGACTCCCCAAGACTGGGTTAGATAACGTGTTTCTTCATGCTTCTACCTATCAATATCCTAAGACAATACACACTGCTCTGTAGTTGGACACACCTATATGGCCCTTAGACTGTAAGATCCTCAAAGGCAGGAAATGTCTTTAAGATATCACCTTCTTTAATATCACCAATGACTAGCACAGTGCTGGCACAGAGAAGGAACACAATAAGACTTCTGTTGAAAAAAGAAATGTAATGTGGATCCAGTATTACTCATAATATCCTGAAGTAAGTTCCAGCTGGGTTGAAAGACTTCAGCAATTAAGAAGGGAAATAAAAGTGAAGAAAGCATTTGAAATCTCTGTAGAGAAACTATTCCAAATACTGAAAATGTTGAAGTTGTCATCAGAGAAAAGATGGGTATCTTTATAAATATAAAAATGAAAACAAAATATGGTAAAAATTTATTTAAATAAGTAGGAATGCAACAGAACAGAGGAAATGTGATAAACATAAATAAAGCTTAACACTCAACATACATAAATAATATGATACAAGTATATATAAAATCATATTCTACAATTGGAAAAGGGAGATATATGCTAAAGCGTACAAACTAAAAAATTCACTGCTTCAGGGCGCCTGGGTGGCTCAGTTGGTTAAGCGACTGCCTTCGGCTCAGGTCATGATCCTGGAGTCCCGGGATCGAGTCCCGCATCGGGCTCCCTGCTCGGCGGGGAGTCTGCTTCTCCCTCTGACCCTCCTCCCTCTCATGCTCTCTGTATCTCATCCTCTCTGTCTCAAATAAATAAATAAAATCTTTAAAAAAAAAAAAATTCACTGCTTCAGTAACAATTCAAGAAAAGGAGATTTTAAATGTCTGCAGGTGATGTTATATATCTATTAAAATAAATACAAATAAACCCCAATATTTATAATTCTGTGTGAATTTACAATTATTACTGTTGACATTATAAGTTGCTTCAGTCTGGAGAGCAATCTGGCAAGATGAGAAAAAGAACTAGAATATGTTTATACGTGATACTTTACAATTTCACTTTGAGGCGTACATCCTAAGGAATTAATCTAAAAGTAAGCCAAAGATGAGCTGTATAAAGAAGTTTGTAGCTAGGCTATTTAGAGATTATAAAAACTGGAAACAATCCAAGTGCCATTTGATGGAATTATGGTATATAACTGCAATGGGCATCTATCAGGGTAGCATTAATATGGGCTGTGTCCTAATGTGGGAACCTGATACAAAGTAAGAAAAATAGAAAATTGCAAAATCTAAAACATGTACACAGTGGTTGCTGCCACATAAGGGTCAGAAGGGAATTCAGAGATATTATATCCTGCTTAGCTTTTAATATTCCCCACATTCATTTATTGGTAAAATTGCTTTCCCCCCACCTCAGGTATTTAAGGGGGGAAAAAAGAAGGGTCTGAAAAATGAAGAGATCTGTACAGGCATTTTAATTGGTATGCAATGTACATAAAGCTGATTTCTGGCCATTATGATTATAATCATTATTATTTAATGTACCAAGGCTAGAATTGTTTTTTTAAGTAAAAGCCAACTAATGAAGAAAAAAGGGGGGGTAATTTAGTGGCTGCAACAACATATCTTCCATCACACATTCTTTCCCAGCCACACTGCACATACGTCATTATTCCCTGACCAGTGTCTACCTCATCCTTCCTCTCACTAGTCACTTCTGCTGCTGGTTTATAGTTAAACAAGATTAGTTCAAAATTTGTAGGGATTATTAGGCCTTGATCTCTTTGGAGTAATGATACTTTTTTAGTCTAAAAAGACAACACCAAGAACAATTTGAGGTTACCAGGAGAACTGCAGAGATTCACGAAAGAGGCAGAGGTATGAGGAAAGATGGCTGCCCAAGAAGCCATGTTCCAGGCTTGAGAACCAACTCAGCCCTAACGGTTCCTTACCTCAGACAAGTTCCTTAATCTCTCTGAACTTCAGCTTCCTCGGGTTTCATATGGTAGAGTTGAACTACATGATTTCTCATATCCTTTCCTTCTGCTGTATTCTTCTTAGTGAGGTGGGGAATGTGGTCTGTTAACGCGGTTGACCCATAGTCAAGGACGCATAATTTCTCTAAACATTATTTCCCCTCTTTTGCCTTTCTCTCAATTCCTGAGGTGATTCTTTTATTCACTGTCTCAGTTTCTTCCTAAAGCTGTTAATATGACATTTTTCTTTGGCCATCATATTTTCATTTTTCTTAGAGTCCTCTGAAGCATTTTTTTAAAATAAGCCTTATTTTAAGAAGTTTTTGATTTACAGACTCTGAAGCACTTTGAGACATATAAAAACAGAAAAGAGGGGTTTTTCAAAAACCCATGTAAAACACAAAGTACTCCTAATTTTTGTTAAAATAGTAACTTTGTAAATATTAAAATATTCCTACATTTTTTTTTTGCTAGAAAAATAATGGAGATAAAGCAGCTATTAATTAGGAATATATCATCTTGATTCCTAGCCAGTGTCTGGGCATAGTTAAGTAGCTTAACTGTTTCTTCTTCTTCTTTTTTTTTTTTATAAATAGCATCGCTTCCTTTTATAAGACAGAAAAATGGCATAAAGCTAAGCTGTTTGAAATTTCATCATTTATAAATTTAATGTCAAATATTTAAATAGCAACAAACAGGTTAAAATGTAAGTGATGAAATTAATTTTTTGAAAATGTTAACTTTTGTGAAAGAAAAGCCAATTATTCACCAATCATATCTATATTAGATGTTCCTATGGTATCTTACTGCAGTACAATGTTTGTAGAGCTAGCCACTTCGCATAGTTTACATTTCTTAGAACTATTAGGGAGTGACTCCTTAAAGAAATAGCTTAAGACTTAGGGGCTCACTTGAGACAACAGGAAACCTTGAGAAGACTGATAAAGTGGAGATTTATACATGAATCACAGAAAGATCAAATGGTATAAAGGTTTAAGTTTATCTGATTGTGGGTTGTGGACTTCAATGATAGATGGAATTGGTCTCTTGGTTATCACAGTATTTGCTTCCCAGCAATAAGGTTAAATTCCTGAGAACTCCCTTAGCAAGAGAATTCATGTATGAGAAATTCATAACAAAATAGAAATGGAGCAATATGTTGGAAGTGACCCAGTGAAAGTTTTTATGAAAAGTCCTTCTATTCTTGAAATAAGGTATTAAAATAGGTAGAGCATAGAGGATTTTCAGAGCAGTAAGACTACTCTATATGATACTATAAGTGGCGAATATATATCATTATATATCTGTCCAAACCCACAGAATGTACAACACCAAGAAGGAAAACTAATGTAAATTATGGACTTTGGGTGATAAACTACAGACAATATAAGCTCATCAATTGTAAAAATGGACCACTCTGGTGGTGGGAGGGAGGGTGGTGTTGGTATAGAAGAGGCTATGCATGTGTGGGTGCAGAGGGCATATGGGAAATCTCTCTATCTTCTGCTCAGTTTTGCTGTGAACCTAAAACTACTCTAAAATAGTCTATTTTTTAAATCCACTAAAACCAAAAAAATATGAATAATACTACACAAACCTTAAATTAGTAACATTAAGTACTGTATTACTAATTTCCATGTACTATTCCTCTCTAAAAACTTTTTTGCTTACTTTTTTGGAGCTTCAGTGGGATGTTTATAAAACATGGGATGTTTTGTTTTGTTGCAGAAATTTGCACAATAATGGGGATTATGACTCAGAGTTCCTACATCCTGCTTCTGGGAAACTTCCTCATTCCCATAGGCCCAGAATAACCTGGCTATTTCATAAGACATTTTGATAACCTATTTGCTGGATTTCTCTCAATTCTCTCCTCAACAATGTAGAGTTAAATCTATCCATAATAATCTCTTGTCAAAACATCTACTGCAATTCTCCTCCCCCGTTCCCTTACACACCATTCAGCTCCTCTCTCCCCTGATGCCCCTTTGTGCAATTCTGAGGTCTGCCTACATCATCCTTGAGTTCTTCCAAGGCCTTATTAAACAAATACCTAGTTCTCCACCATTTACTTTTACCAACTTTCTATGACCATTCCCTAGTTTACTCATTTTCTAAGTATCCCCAACAAAAACATAACAGCTTCCCGCCTATCTTCCAACATTCTTGCTTTTCCTGGCTGTTGTCCTGCCTTTTTTTTTTTTTCTTCATTTTTTTTATTATGTTCAATTAGCCAGCATATAGTACATCATTAGTTTCTGATGTAGTGTTCAACGGTTCATTAGTTGCATATAACACCCAGTGCCTTTCTAATTAATATAGTCCAAAGCCATTATGTGGGCCAAGCAAGGCAGGCATCTGTGTTGAGCGTAGGGTGCTGTCAGGGCCAACGACAGATGTTGGAGCCTCAATAGGATGGCAAGGGCTCCTACATAGATTGAGGGTAATGATATAACCTGATGTGCAGTACTAGTACTGAGTGGGATAAGGAGGGAGTCTGTGCAGTGGGAGGAGGGCTGTGGCAGCCCAGAGCTGGGTATTAGAACCTGAGAAGTACAGCATCTGCCTGGGACAGGAGTGTGGAAAAGTGATGGTTATAGGACATTGATTACATACAGGGAGAGTTAATCTAATTACTAAATATGTCAAGGATAACCAGAACCAAGTTTCTTCTTGTTGGATAAGGGAATTACATATGTGGTGTTGGATTGAAACTGAAAGTATTAGCTCATTTATTAGTTCATGAGTATTGAGCTCATAGATCTCAGTATAGAGATATAGGAATAAATATAGATAAAAGTATGTGTGTGTGTGTGCGTAGCAATGAGCAGACCTGGTCATCAGATCTTGGTTTTTAAATACCACTGTCCTTATAAGGAACCAGTGCTCCTTGGAGAAATGTTGGATTTAGGGTTGAGGCAGGGCAAGTACAAGAATGGCCTAGCATGTCATATTAGGCTGAAAAGTAAGGATGAGCTCAAAGAATAATAGGTACATGTCAAAGGGAAAAAGGATCCAGCTTTAGGGTATCTCACTGGCCAAATCTGGGACCATTTCAGCATCAAAATAAATAATGGTATTAATAGATTATAATCCATTGAATACAACAGAAACCCATGATATAAATAAACAAACAGGGAGGGGAAAAAAAGCTATTCCTCACAATATAATGCCAACTAATAAATGCAGAAATAATGATTGAATTAGAAAATCACCATATAACAATTATCATAGTAGTAGTTAATGGAGCAAAGAAACATCAATGGATGCTTAAAGTAGTGGATAACATTTTGTATATGTGCTGCCGAAGCGAGCACAAAGTAGTGGATAACATTTTGAAAAATAGAATATTTCATAATCTCAAAGTACCTCCTCACAAAATTCTTATTAATTACCAAGAGAAAAAACAGTAACTTTATAGTGGAAAAGCCTGGAAAACAAGATCAAGTGATCAAAGATAACATCACTAGTAATGGGTCAAATCAAAATTATGTACCACCTGATGGGATACAATGAGAACACAGCATCATTTCTGTGATATTCCTGCCCACCACCCAACACTCCCTGCCAAATGTATAATCTGAATCTAATCAGGAAGAAACCTCAGACAAACCTAATTTGAGGGGCATTCTGCAAAATAATTGTCCTGTAATCTTCCAAAGTGTCAAGTCATGCTGGTCAAGGAAAGACTAGGAAACTGTCCCAGACTGAAGGAGGTTAAATAGACATGACAGTAAATACAAGACAAAATCTCAGACTAAATTCTTTGGTATGAAGGATATCATTGGGATAATTGGTAAAACCTGAAGAGGGTCTGAAAATTAGACAGTAGTAATGAATAAATGTTAATTTCCTGATTTTGATGGTTTTGTTATGGCTATGTGAGAGAATGTTCTAATATATAGCAAATACATGCCAAAGTATTCCAGGGTGATGATACTAATTCTGTACTTTACAAATAATTCAGGGGAAAAAATGTTCTTTGTACTATTCTTGCAAGATTTCTCTAAGTTCAAAATGATTTCAAAATAAAAAGGGGAAATATGAAATTGAATGTGCTGGTTGGGGAATCATTGGCTGAAAGCAGAAACTGATGGTGACCAACTTGAAAAATAAAGAAATGTATTTACTGACAGAAGACTTGAATAAAAACCGAGCCTCAGAGAGGACAAGCAGCAGACAGCACTGGGAAGTCAGGTTCAATCCTATCCTGAGGCTGGAGCCCTCTGGAGCCTCCTCTTAGAATCTCTGCCTGGGAAGGCTTGAACTTCCATGGCTGTTGGCCTTCCCAAATTTAGGTTTGGTAGAATCAGTAGTTCCATTGTTCCACTTGCCTCTCTAGGTTCCTGCTTTCCCTTGGTTTACCATCTTGTCAGCTCTTTCATACTTTCAAGATTTGTTTTCAATGGGAAGGTTTGTCCAAATAATCTAGATGATCATATTTCATAAAGAGAAATCTTTGCTTTATTCTCTTCATAACCCTTACCTCTTCCTAAAAAGTCTGTGTATTTCTTTACTTTCTGTCTCTCTGCATCAGACTGAAAATCGAGATGACAGGGCCCATCTGCCTTGCTCACTATTATCTCCCCTCCCAAGGAAAAAGCAAACATGGCCACAAAGAACCTCTGTTGCCAGAGGTCTGACAAATCCTCCAAAAGACTGACCCAGGCACATATTCCTCAAATTAGCCTGAGACAGTAACAGCACATCTATTCTTCGACATATCACTCTTGAAACCATTTTCAAGATCTGGCTCCCCTTCAGATATACCTTACATCTTCCTCTTCCAACCAGTACATGCTGGGGAATGGCTCTTCTTTATTTGGAAAATTGCTGCTTATCTTTTAATAACCTGCTCAAATGTTACCTGCTCTATGAATCTTTCCCTTCATCCCTAGGCAGGGCCCCATACCCTCTTCTACTTGTCTCTGCTATAGACACCCTTACTATATTGTACTGAAATACTTTGGTTATTTTTCTGGTCTTCTCACCGGAATGTTTATGTTCATAACTATATCTCCAGTACCAAGCACAGTGCCTGGAACATATTAAAAGACCTATAAATGTTGACAACACCCTAGAGCATCAGAGTAGATTAGTGCTCTCTGGTCAGACTTCTTTCAATTACCTGTTACTGAGTCTCAAATTGCCCAGAAACTAAGTAAAAACTCACTTAAAATATTAAAAATTAAAACATCCTCTTAGTCTTAGGATATTTTAATTCATTCAATTTTCATTGGGGCCCAACAATCTGCATTTTGAACAAATATCCCTGGTGATTCTGGGGCAAATTTTAAGAAACACTATTCTTGATCATTTTAAACTTCCAGCCCTCTCCTCATCCACTCCAGTCTTGGCTGGGCCCCTCTCTAGTTAATCAGCCTCTATAAAACAAGGCAGACATCCTACACAGTTCTGCTTTGCTGCTTCGGCATTTTGATGCAGATTGCCACTTTCTTAGTTGGATTTCCACAGAGACTTGAGGCCTCAATTGTTTTGTTGAACTCTACTTTAGAATTTTATGTGATTTTATGTCCTGCAAAAACTCATACTCATTTTGACTTCTAGGTCCCATACTTCACGGTTTCTAATCCCAACTCCAAATCAGCTATCTGAGATTCCCAGCTCTATCCTCACCCACATAATTTTCCATAATAAAACCAATGGACCTCCTAGACCTTGAAGGCCACTCTCTCCCCAGGGTTCCCAAAGGTCTCTACCTAAGTTTTTCCTCACATGCACAGTTTTCCTAAAAGGCTATGATAGGAAGCAAGATGAATGCAAGCTTTGAAGAAAACGTCACTTCTTTTTCAGTTATAAAACTGACTTTTTTGTTTCACTTGATGCTGGTTTAAGGGGCTGAAATACCTGAATTCTCAACTTCATTAACCACTATCCCATTAAGTGTCATGTCAAATGAAGAGCAATCTCAAGGCTCTTCTGCTTCCTGGGCTGTGGCACATTTTATCTTCAATCCCCCTTGATGAACCCAACTAAATTTGTTTTCTTATCTGGTTCCCCCAGGACATGAGTGAATTAAATCTGGCCTGTCTATCCAATGTCAAGATGACCCCAGCATAACAGCACCCCTAAGAATTATTTTCAGGCCGCAGTATCAGTAAGTGATGGGATCTGATCTACATTATCATGTCCAAGCTGTAGAACATTAAAGAAACCTTGCTTATTATCATATGATATTATAAGAGTTTTCAACTTGCAAAAAAAACTGGATTGTTCCCAGGAGTAACAAACTCAAATGTCCACAGGAGCCAGGAGGATAATATAAATGTGTGAATCTAGTATATGTAAGAAAATAAGGTTTGGTGGGTATTGTGGGAAAATGAGGTAGATTTTGCCAAAAGTATTCAAATTGAAAAATAAAATTGCTAAAAGTTCCTAAAAAATAAAATCTGCTGACCTGCCACCCTGCCACATTCATCTATATTCTAAAAAGATATATTTGATCCACATTTGATGGCTTTTTTTTTAACTAGATATTTTAGTTAGGTTCTAGGTAAAGCTACTGTAACAAAGAAACCTGAAACTTTAGTGGGTCAAATAACACAGAAGTTTATTTCTCTAAGAGACCAGAAGTAGGTGGACAGTCCGGGCCTATGGGCAGCTCTGCTCCATGAGTACTCTCAGGTATCCAACATGGGAGAGCAGTTCAGCCATCCTACACACATGCTTCCATCTGTGCGTCAAAGTGTCTGTTTCAGCTGCCACCACTTCCCAAGATGCAAGAGAAAGAGGGGAAGCAGATTCATTTTAAGAACATGTCCCAAAAGTTGTACACATCATTTCCACTCAATTACACCGTCTCTCCTGGGGATCCCATGAGCACTGCTAAAACCCATGGAGGGAGTTGTAATACTAAAAGAGGAAGAGGCTAAGAGGTACTGGGAGGCAGTAACAGTTTCTGTCATGCTAGGTTTTCAGGTAAACCCAAGTAAGTTTCCATAAGCCTAAATTGTTCCCCACTCTTTAAAAATTGTGTTTATTGGTAAATCAATTCTGAACCAATCAGCTCTTAATATTTGGCATTTAACTCTGAAAAGAACTACTCACAAATTCACATGAGTAGTACAGTTGTTGAAAAGCAAGAATAACGTAGAGAAGACTGGATAGTAATGAGCCTTAAGAGCCTCATTTAATAGGTACAATGAAAGCAATCAACTACATTTATTACTAGAACATTACATACTATGACAACAGCAAAGGGGGGGAAAAAGGGTAAGGACTAGTCCAATTCAGGGTAAATGCAAAGGGCAAAATGTCTTATTCTTTATTGTTTAAGCATCTACTTATTGTTGGTATTATTAACCCATCTTATTCCAAAAAGAAACGATGGAAATGCAATAAGTATACATAAATAGAGAAGGTTAAAAAAAAATTAGACCTAAGTAAGAAACTTTTAAAAACAAAGGTGTGGGTATAAAATGGGTCTAAGAAGGAGCTGACGCTGCTTTGATAGTGAGCTTTAGCAGGTGGCAGCTTAGGTCACCAAAAAGACTGATTGTCTGGTTAAAAAATTCACAGCATTCCTAAGGTTCATTCCATTCAGTTTCTATTCCCTCGACTTAGTTCTCTGCATGTGCCTTGCATTTTCATGGTACAAGACCATCCATGCTGTTGCCTCTGTCTGCATACCATCTGCTCCACCTTCTCCTTACCACAGTCTCCCCTGTCCCAGGCCAGGCAGTCCCTGCCTTTAGAGGCCTTCCCAGATTGTCCAGCAGAGTTAGTCATTCTCTTTCTTATTCCCACAGTCATACTTACATTATAGCAGTCATAATCTAAACTTATGCTGAATTCCATTTATTTTGTGTTTATATCCCCTTCAACAAGGTGTATATTCATTAAAGGTAAGGCCTATGGTTTCTTTACTCATCTCAATTTTTCCCTCTTCCTAGGATAATACCCCACACACATGGCAGGTGCTCAATCAATGTTGCTGAATCTATAAGTAAAAGTTTGCATTTCTAGCTGCCCACTCTACTGAAAAATGCTCCTCATTGCCCTTCTTCCCTACCATCCCTTGAGCTCCCCATATTGCATAAGGATGTTCACTGCAGCATTACTTGTAACTATGAAAAGTTAATGACCACCTTATTTCTCTATCAGTGAGTAGATACAGACATAAACTATTTAATTCATATACTAGAATACTGTATAGCAATTAAAATAAATAAAGCACATTTATTTGTCAAGATCTCAAAAAAGCATTAAATGAAAAAAAATGAAGTTCATGAACAATATGATATCATTTATATAACTTAGGTGGATTATCTTTTCACTAAAAAGCCAGGTAAGGTTTTTTTAAAGAAAAATACATTTTAAAAAATAATATGGGCTCTTCCCTCAATTCCACTTTCACTCTAGCTTCTGTGCTGTCTTTATTTTTTTTTTAAGATTTTAAAGTAATCTCTATACCCAATGTGGGGTTTGAACTTATAACTCTGAGATTGAGAGTCACATGCTCTACTGACTGAGCCAGCCAGCCGTCCCTGTGCTGTCTTTATATGGCTTATTCTGGTACAAAGCTCAGGAACTGGGAACAAAATTCCATAAGCAGGGAAAACAAGAGCCCAGAAGGCTCTGTCCCACACAGTTCCCAAGTTTCTATCACATGGGGAAGTTCAAACCCTACATCTAGACACCCCTGAAGAATCTCTAAGTAATTCTTTGACCACATGTTAGTGACGAAAAAAAAAGAAAAACTGAGAAGGATGCTGATAGACTTTAGCTCCAAGAAACTACTATGAGTACTCAGAGAAAATGGAATTTTAATGAATGGATTTAAAACCCTTGGCAGTTAACTACAGATTCATCCAATGGTGAGTGGAAAAGAATCCACATTGCAGAAAGAAGACTAGAAAATCTCTACTCCTAAGAGAGAGGGCTCAATGCTTCCTCCCCTTTAGGGGAGAACATTAAACTCAATCCACTTTACCCAATTTCCAGAGTCTAGGGGAAGATTATGTTGGGAAGAATCTTAAATGGGGAATCAGGAGATCTGGGCTTCTGACTATTCTCCATTTGCCTCCACCCCCAGATCTGTTCTCTGCCCTACTCCGATTTCTGAGAGGCTGGGCTCTCTGGACTATTTCATCCAGGCATCTAGTTGGGTTTGCCCAATGGGAGGCACTGACAGGGGATGGGAGTAAGAGAAAACAGAGAGGTTGGGGAATGTCCCCCTCCTTTCCTCCCTGTATTGGTGCCACAGTTCTGGCAGTGGCTGTGTCCCTGCACAACCAAAGGTCAGGTAACATCTCCCCCAGGCTCCTACTCCCAGAGGACTACTTCAAGGCCTGGGGGAGACAATGGCTTCCTGCTGTCACTAGTTTCTAGATGCCTCCCATGTGGGTTTCCTTAACTTTGCACACACCTCTATAAGACGTGATCTCATCAAAGTCCCTTCAGTTGAATCATCAGATACTAGGACACTGGTGGGGATCTCAGTTCAAGATCAGCTCTGCCCCTAACAAGTTGAAAGAAATCACTTCTCCATGGGCCTCGGCACACCATTAAGTGAGGGAAGGACAGATGACACTGAAAGTCTCATCCACCTTGAAGATTCTGCACTCAACTTGAGTCTGAGACAGGACAGAGTCCTATCTCAAGTGAATTTTTGCAGCATATTTGTTTAAAGATGCTCCTTTTAAGGGAAAGCTACAGATGTTTACCTTCCCATTTTTATTACTTCTGAAGGAAATGTTTCAACAGAATGAGTTGAGTCAACAGCTGGTTGGGTCAAACATTTTAATTTCATTTCCCTCCCCTGCTCTGAGCCTTCGAAGAGAGATGCAGAGTGCTCAGCGCTGCTTAAACAATACTCACTGAGCCTCACAGTCCAGGGAGAGGCCAACATATCTCTGCCAGGGACAGCTCATAGCACCAGAGCCACCAACAAGCTTTTGGAGGTCCCGAGCCAATTCCAAGTCCTTCTCCTTTCCTGACTCTCTTTGCTCTCCAGTTCTTTTTCCTTCTTTCCCAAACTCAACTCCTGCTTCCTCTTTCATTTATTTATTGCCTCCTGTCTTTTGTGGCCATTTCTCAAGACTACTAGAGGGACAAGAAATACAGAGGTCTTGGTCCTGCAGCTTCAGTGGTTTATTCAAAGAGCCTACTGGCAAAATGGCTGATCGGCAGGC
The DNA here is from genome assembly GCF_054177405.1 of Leptonychotes weddellii. NCBI lineage: Eukaryota > Metazoa > Chordata > Mammalia > Carnivora > Phocidae > Leptonychotes > Leptonychotes weddellii. Next base: position 46,619,253 of record NC_138380.1, read on the forward strand.
AGCTTCTGAGCCTAATGCCAAGAAGGCTCTGCCACTGCAGGCTATCAGTACCTCTACTGGAATAAGACACCTCACAAAGCTATCCACCTGGAATGGATGAGCAGCTGGCATAAAGGACATTTGGGGTGCTTCCAGCTAGGCACAAAGCAGAGATTGCCTGCCAGAACTGCTGATATGATCCAAATGTTTGCTTAACTTCTATTTGAGCACTCATTCCAGGGCTGGCCGAAAACTCAATTTCAGTCTGTTTTGGCATCCTTCATCTCTGTGTCCAGAGAGAAGGCTGTTTCTGGGGCACCAAGACTTTAGGGGACCTTCTGGTCATCAAGTCATACTTCACAGCATGGCGTCTTCAGACCTGAGTGAGCCTTCTTGCTTCTTCTGTAGGCTGCTCCTGAGACCTTGGATCTCTTGATAGGTCTCCCTGGATAAACCACATAGGCATCCCATCTCAGCACACTTCCAAGAAGAGATGGCCAGGTCTCTCCTTCAGGATCCATAGACTCCTCTACTCTCATCCACTGTAAACAGGAATGGCAGTCTTCAAAAGGGAGGAAATTCTTCTCCCTCCATGTTTCTTATCAAGATACATTATCCATGCCCTGAATCTTCTCCTCTCTTTGGGGCTTAGGCTTTTTTTTTTTTTAAGATTTTATTTATTTATTTATTTATTTATTTATTTATTTATTTATTTATTTATTTATTTATTTGACAGAGTACAAGCAGGGGTATCAGGAGAAGGAGAAGCAGGCTCCCTGCCAAAGGCTCAATCCCAGGACCCCGGGATCATGACCTGAGCCAAAGGCAGAGGCTTAACTGTACTTAACCAACTTAACCTAGGGGGCTTAGGATTTTAAAAGCAAAAGCCAGAATTTCTGCTTTCTGCCCTGCCACCTGCTTCCCCTGAGTTGAATGACCACAGGACTAGCCCCTTGCTTGAATAGGGGAAGGTATGAGGAAAGGGCAGAGAGAGAAATAAGAAAATAGATCAATCACTCAAAACTTCAGAGAAACACCACTCATCTTTCACAGCTGACTTATACTTTCTTCAGTTCATATTTTAGCTGATCTCAACCTCCCAACCTCACCTCCACCACTACATAGCTTTAGCAATGGGTGGGAACATTTTCTTTACACAGACAACACAGGGACACATGTTTATTGAGCTTTGTGAGCATTTTCACCACGCACCCCATTCCCAATTGGCAATCCACTGAGCCACAGACACCACTGTGGGGTCTCTCAAAGCCTCCTAGTCCTCTCCTAAACTGGTGCTGAGGAAATAATCCAGATAGCCTGGGGGTACCACTGGAGGGCAGACAGGCAAGAAGTCCTAAACAGAGCTCAGATCAAGAGCACAGGCTTTTCTGCAGCCAGGTTTTGAGTCCAAACTCCCACTCTGCCAACTATGAACAGTGTGATTTTAGGCCTCAGTTCCCTCTAATGTAAACTGTCTATAACAATAGTACTTACTTGATAGGACTGCTGCCATGAAACATGAGAATGTACACAAAGCACCATCCTTAGCATTTGAGGGCTCAATAGGTGATCCCTGCCTTCATTATTAAGACTATCTAGTACATGTGCCCCAAACTCTTCTGGGGCTCTTCTGACCCCTTCCTGTCCATAGGGATCTAAAGACAGATTGGCTATGAAAAAGATGAAGCAGGCAACATGGTGCCCATGATGCAATCCCAGGAACCAGGAGCCCCAGACTTGGTCTCCCAATGACATGTTGGGTGACAGTTCACTAGGCATTGCTTTGGATGATACTGATGCATGAACAGCTTCACCAGCATGATAGAAGCACTCTTAATCCCAATGTAGAGTATTGCAGAAGGCTCTTAGAAAACATGATGCCTAAGATCAATCTGGAAAAATGAGTTGAAAGTTGCCAGGTGGAATGGAGGGATGAGAATGAGGAAGATTCAAAACAGTTACATTAGAGCATGCAAAGTAGAAAGTGAAAATGGAGAAGTGAGCAGAAGTCAGGTCATAAAGAGCCTTATAGATTATACTGAGAACTTTAGAGTTTATTCTGAAGCTGCTAAGAAGTCACCAAAGGATGTTAAGAAGTAAAATAGTTGGGTTTTTATTTTAAAAATGAATGCTGGGGGCGCCTGGGTGGCTCAGTCGTTAAGCGTCTGCCTTCGGCTCAGGTCATGATCCTGGGGTCCCCGGATTGGGTCCCACATCGGGCTCCCTGCTCAGCGGGAGGCCTGCTTCTCCCTGTCCCACTCTCCCTGCTTGTGTTCCTGCTCTCGCTGTCTCTCTCTGTCAAATAAATAAAATCTTTAAAAAATAAAAATAAAAATAAATAAATAAATAAAAATAAAAATGAATGCTGGTATTAGTGTGGGAAATGAGTAAGAAGCAGAAAGACTGGTAATAGGAAAACAGGTAGGAGGCAATTGCAATAATCCAGGTGAGAGACGATGATTCTTCAAACTAAGTCAGTGGTGATGGCAAAGAGAGATGCATAATAATAATTTTAATAGATAATATTTCAGTGTTTCCTATGTGCCAGGCACTGTTCTAAGACCTGTGTATGGGTTAAGTCATTTAAAGCTCACAAAAGCTCTTTGTGTCAGGTACCTTTTTTATTCCTAATCTTCAGATGAGGAAAATGAGTCAGGGTCCCACAGACAGCAAATCTGCAGAGCCAAGGAGTCTAATTTGGACAGTCTCACTCCAAAGTTCTAATCATTGCCCTGTACTCCTAGGAAATTTTTGGAAGGAACTACCAAATTGGTTGTGGGGCTTTGTTAGAGGGAGAAATCAAGGATTACCTTTAGACTTGGATAACTGCATTGATAATGTTGTAAAATGAATTCAGAGAATGATGGACTTGTTTTGGAGAAGCTGACTTTCAGGCACCCACTGAACATCTAAGGAGAGATGTTGAATAGGCACTTGGCATACTGGCAACTGAAGGGAGACTGTCTTATTCACATTTAAGTTCTCAGCACCCGGACTGTTAGCAGGGGCTTAAAAAGTGTGCATTCAATGACTGGAAATTTGGAAGTCATCAACAGTCATCTACTGTAAGAGCAGATGTGATCACCCAAGGAAAGAATATAATGTAAGAGGAGAAATGGATAAATGATAGATTCTGAGAAAGAACCAACATACATATAAGGAGTAGACAGAGGAAGATCAGCCACAAGGGTAATCATTCAACACATTTTAAATTCTCCATCTATATAATATGGAAAGCAATACTTCTTCCCTTGTTATGACATAGTGGTAAGGAAGGGAGAGTGACAGGATTAGGAAACAGAGAACTATCAACAATGATCAAAATTATCAACACTTAGTTATAATATGCATCTAATCTGTTATACGAAAATGCCCAGCAAGACTTCTTTCTAAATAAGGATGACTTGGACAGTGAAGAACATGGATAAGAGGAGAAGGATATAATCTTATGGGCCAATATAAACCCATACCAGGCTCTGCCTATCAGACAAGGCATGACTTCAATCCCACCCCTGTCAGACTTTTCCTGCCCACTTTACTCACTGATGGGCCTTGTACAGACACAGCATCCCTGCAAATGTACTCTAGCAGGGTTCATTTCAAAGAAAGCAGGACTACTTCAAATCCATATTTACCTGTGAAAATCCCAAAACAATGATTACTGGGATACCAGAATTTAGGGGGAAATGAGGATTACAGAAATATTTTTTAAAAAGGAGGGTCTGTATTATTTTTATAATGTTTACTATTCATTCACTGATAAAAAGGTGAAATAGTACTGAATTTCTCCTATAGACACATATTTAGCGGTGTTCCCACCAATACATACATCCCTGGACATTTGATTTTATTGTTCCTAAGCAGGTAATGTCTCTTACCATCATTTGTTTTTTGTTTTTGTTTTGAGGTTTTGCTTTATTTCCAGAAAGGCTGATTTATTGGAAGCTCTTCTGACATCATTTTTCAGACTGCCTGGCAGTCTTGGGACCAGGGATGGGAGTCCTCCTGTGACTGTGGAGGACAGGGGTACGGGTCTCTGCACACTAGGGCTCATTTTCCTATGCTCCTGTGGATGGCAGCTGAGGTCCTGATGGAATAGGACTTGATGGCCCCAGGCATTCCGCCACTCAAGAAGCTCAAGGCACTGCTGTTCATGGCTCCTCTGAAGACCAGCCTGGCCAGCATCCTGCCACCTCCACCAGTGGAGTTCAGCACAGAGATGTTCACAGTTCCCACACCATCTCCCGCCAACTGCGCTCCTCACCCTCCAGCTGCTTGGGGTAGGTGGGGATCTCAATGTCGAGGGCCATCTTGACATCCATAAGCTCCTGGTACTCGCACAGCTACCATGCCATGTCCTGCTTGGCTTGCCACAGGGCGGCCTCCAGCTCCTCCTACTTGGCACATGCATCCTTAAGTGCCAGCTTCCCATGTTCTTCAGGCTCAGCAATGGCAGCCTCCAACTGAGCACACTGGTTCTTGCTGCTGTCAGTCTCAGCCTGAAGCCTCTGAATGACATAGTTCATCTCTGCAATCTCAGTGGGGCACTCCAGGGGTCGTCTTCATGCTTCCCAGCCTGGACCTGAGGGTCTCAAACTTGATCTGGTACCAGGCCTGAGTCTCAGCTTGGCTGTATTTGGCCATCTCTTGGTCTGGCCCCTGACCTCAACGATGATGCCATCCAGGTCCAGGGAGTGGCTGTTGTCCATGGACAGCACCATGGACATGTCCGAGATCTGGGACTGAAGCTCTGCCAACTCCGTCTCATAGAAGGTCTTGAAGAAGTTGATCTCATTAATCAGGTCATCTACATTGGCCTCCAAATTCACCTTGTTCATGCAGGCATGCAGGCAGCATCTGTGTCCTTTTTTAGCACCAGAAACTCATCCTCAGAAGCCAGCGGATGATTAATTTCATCTTGGTACTTGTTCTTGAAGTCTTCCACAATGGCCTGCATATTCTGCATCTCCACCTCCAGGCAGCCCCCATCTAGCTGCAGCGACTCAAACTGCCTCTACAGGCCAGCAATGTGGGCCTCAAAGATGCCTGGAGGGTGGGAGGTCAGCTCCTCTTGGCTGACTTCTGCTCCTGCAGCAGGGCCCGCTTGGTCTCCAGCAATTTGTTCTGCTGCTTTAGAAACTGCACCTTATTGATGAAGGAGGGAGTTGGTGTTGAGGGTCTTGATCTGCTCGTGCTCCTCCTCGTGCATCTGCTGGATGGAGGGTTCAATATCCACCTGCAGTGAAGCCAGCAGGTTCTGATTGATGGTGACCTCATGGATGCCAGCACCCACTGGGCCTGCGTAGGGGAAGCACAGGACCACAGCGTGGCCAGGAAGCACCCAGGCTATAGAGGCTACTGCTGCTGAAGCCACCAGGTTGTACAGAGCTCAGGCACACCTGGGTGCCCCACCCTGGAAAGGCAGTGGAGCATGAACTAAAGGCCCAGGATCTTAAGTGGATGGACATACTGGCTAGACCGGGCTGGACTGAGCAGGTGCAAGGGAGCTGAATCCCCTTACCATCATTTGTAATAGGTTAGCCTGATACAGAGTTGCCAGATATACTAAATAAAATACAAGATGCCCAGTTAAATTTGGAAATTAAGATATATAACAAATAATTTTTAGTACAAGTATGTCCCAAACATTACATGGCTTGAAATATACCTATAACTAGACATCTTGTATTTTATTTGAATCTAGTCTAATAGCAATGATCTGTTCTTTTTGTAGGATTCATAACATTAATCTGTCTTGGAGATCTGAAGGCCTCTGGTGCTGCACATAGGACAGTTCTATCTTTGCTGGTTAGGGACCAGCTCTGGTCAGGTGGGTAGAAGCTAGGTGGCTGGTTTACATATAAGATGTAGCCTGGCTCCCTGGTCCTCCATGCTCACTTTTCTTCTGAGCTCCCAAACCTACCAGGCAAGCCCAAAACTCCAGCAAAGAAATACCTTGGCCAACTTGAACATGAATCTGAGGGCAATAATAACACCTTTTTTACATTTTTATTTCATGCTGAACTCCCCTCTTCTAATTTTAGCTTTATTTGCCTTTATTTTCTCTTTAGCTTCAATGCTGTCTTTGAGAATTCCCTGAACTGGTGAAAAGCTTTCTAACTGTGGACCCAGCAGGGTGGCCACTATCAAACTAAAGGAGAAGCCGGTCCTGTTCTCAGTCCACAGACAGACAAAACTCTGCTTCTCACTACACCCAGAGGAAGCAAGGGGACCATCTTTCAAACCATTGTAATCATCCATGCATGAACTGTATATTGTTCTAAGACATTTGCAGAAGTATCCATGTGTCTGTCCACCCCTTCTCGAGTTCTGCCAACAATTACTACTGATCACCTTATCTTACTAACAAGGCAAAACCAAGCCCCACATCATGGAAAGGTACTGGTGCTGGAACCATGTCTCAGAGTCCCACTTAGTGACAAGCAAAGACACAGTAATTATGGTTGTTTTTTAAACACTTAAGGCTTACAGCACCAGACTATGCATCTTCACTAAACATAAAAAACCTGGTGTTCGCCCCCTGTGTTGGGTGGCATTATCACGGTGCTCTTTAGTTCTTATTGCTTTTTATAGAGAAAATTTTAAAATACTCTTTTTTTCCCTTCCATTCTCTACACTTCATATGGTTCCTTCCATTCCTTGTCCTTTGATTCTACCATATCTGTAAAGCCATATCACATTCTTACAACTTTCCAGGATGGTCTCAAGGACTCAGTTCTCAATGGCTAGTAAAACAATTCATTCTTACACCTGTTGACCATGTACCAACACCAAATCTATGCTAGGTGTTTCATATCATATCAGCATTTTATAATGCATATAGGACAGAAAACTCCTATGTGCAAGGTACTGAACAAAGACAGTTAACACTTTACAGAACAAAATTAAAAATACATTATGGTACTAAAAATAAAAAAGGCAATAAATGCTCATGGAAGTTTAAGCTCAGTTTTATAACCTCAGATAACCACTAAGATGATAACCTTGATACAGATGAAAGAGGGAAATGTGTTTTCTCTTCTCCCTGGAGAGGAAAATGCATTATCTTCTCTTCACAACTTTCAGGCACCTGACAGCTGAATTTGGCCTTGGGCCAGTGAGTGACTCACTTACTCAGTTACTGCCACAGTAATGAAAGGGTCTTTTGCTCCATCAGTTGCAGGTTTTTGCAAGACGTTAGACAGAAGCAGTTTAGAAATATCAGTAGACACCATCCTTCTCAGTAAGGCAGCCCAGTAAGGTCCTGGGACTCTGTGGTGGATCACACTTGGTCACTTCAGAGAGTCATTCGAAGAAGCAGTGTAGAGAGCTCCAGGCTCCAACACTCCCAAGCCAGGCTGAGAAGAGCTGCCCAGAGAATGGCTTTGGCTCCACTGGAACATTCATCCAGGTAGGAGGGGATGTAGAGAGACAGCACAGGGGAGCTCCATGGCATAAATCTCCATTTCAGCAAAAACTTTAATTAATTATGCAGTTTCAGTTAAATCATTTAGCCTTTCTGAGCCTCCCTTCTCCCCGCTCAGTGGTAACAAAGATTCTGAACTACCACCTCTCAGTTGATCTCAGGCATAAGTAACATAATCAAAAGATGTTCAGGAAAACATAAAATGAGAGCATGAAACTATTCAGCCTTCATTTTCCCTGCCATTATGTCCCTAAGACCACATCAAATCCAAAGCAGACACTTGCTCCAGAAGACTTTTCTCCCCACAAAATTTCTGGGAACAGATTAACGCCAGGTGAAAGAGGAGGTGAAGCATTTAGGATATATATTGATATGATACATAGATACGGGCTTTTTCTTTTGCCTTCCTTTTATCTTTTTATTTTGGTTTCTTACTGATATGACCTTAAACTAGGTGATTTTTTTTCACCTCCCTTGGTCTCTATTTCAATATTTGTAATATAAGGAATCTCCATTTGAATGCCCAATGGGCCTCTCAAGGCTAACTCTCCTGAACCAAGTTCTCCAAACTAGCCACTACCAAAGGCATCCGTAACTCCATGCTGTCATGGCTCATCCACTTGGGGTCACCCTTGACTCTGCTCTCTTATACTACACATCCAATTCATTAACAAATCCTATTGGCTCTACCTCTAAAACATCCACAATCCAACCATGCCTCCCACACTCACAGACCTTTCTGAGCTAAGTTGCTATCACCTCTCCCCGAAGAACTGAATCATCTCTAATTGCTCTTTCTGTTTCCCCCTTGCTTGTCCCCCTTCCCCAGTCCAGTAGCCAGAAGGATTTTCCTAAACCCTGTGTATCTCTGCCTGAAGATCCCGAAGGCAAAGTATGAGACAAAGGCTTCTGTGTACATAAAGTATGAGACAAAGTCTTCTTTGTCCCAGCCTGCAGGTGGAAGGAACAGGCATTAAAATAGGAAAGGAGGTAGAGTTAATAAAAGAAAAGTATAACTCAATCAGCTGATGCTTTGTCCCAAGAGGAACTTGTAAGGGGCACCATGAATACCTCTCAGAGCCATGTGCCTGGGAGAAGGGAAGAAGCATTGGCTTCTGTCTCCCAGTGATCAAGGGTGCTCCAAGGATCTGTTATCCACCCACCTGCCCCCACAATGGTATACATGTGAGTCTGAGGGGATGTCCCATTCAATAGGTGTAGAGGAGCCCAGGGAGGACACTAAGTATGTGGCACAAACTCACAGTAGGGCACTTGTAAAGTTCAAGGTGGAAATGATTGCTGCCTTTATGGCTAGAATAGGGGCAAGACTGAGCCCGAAAAGATCATTTCATATTGCTACGCTGTTCACAACCACCCAATAGCTTTCCATCTTCTCCAGGATAAATCCAAAGTCTTCACCATTACCCATACCAGTTTCCCCACTGTGCCTTGAAGACCTATATACATGTGCCATTTCAAGGTCTTTGATCTTACACCTCCTTCTTGTCCCCACTTGAAACATGCTGCTCAAATACCACCTCATCAGTGAGGGCTTCCCTGATATGATCTTGCATAGAAAGTCCTAAGGAATCCACTAAAAAACTATTTTAAAAGTTAGGGTAGTAGACCAATATTCAAAAATCAATTGTATTTCTTTACATTAGCAATGAACAATTCAAAAATTAAATTAAGAAAACAATTCCATTCACTATAGCATCAAAAACAATAACATACTTGGGAATAAATGTAACAAAAGAAATGCAAGACTTGTACACTGAAAACTATGAAATATTGAAAAAAAAATTAAAGTAAGACCTAAACAAATGGAAACACATTCCAATGTTTATGGATTAGAAGACTTAATATTATTAATCAATTTAAAGACTCAAGGCAATCTTATCAAAATCCCAGCTACATTTTTTTCAAAAGTTCACAAGTTGATTATAATATTCATATAGAAATGCAAGGAGTATAATGCTAAGCAAATAAGTCAGTCAGAAAAAGACAAATACCATCTGATTTCACTCATATGTAGAATTTACGAAACAAAACAAAACAAGCAAAGAAAAAAAAAAAAGAGAGACAAACCAAGAAGCAGACTCTTAACTATAGAGAACAAAGTGATGATAACCAGATGGGAGCTGGGGGGAGCAGGAATAGGTGATAGGGATTAAAGAGTACACTAATCATGATGAGCACTGAGTAATATACAGAATTGCTGAATCTCCATATTGTACACCTGAAACTAACATAACACTGTTTGTTAACAATATTGGAATTAAAATTAAAAACTTCATAAAAAATAAATTAAAATAAAATCACTTAAATTTAAAAACAAACAAACAAAGAAATGCAAGGTACCCAGAATAACCAAAACAATCTTAGAAAAGAACAAAATTGAAAGACTCACACTTCCTTATTTGAAGACATAAAGCAATAATGATCAGGACAGTATGGTACTGGCATAAGGACAGAGATACAGATCAATGGAATACAGAACAATGGAATGGCATCTGGACAGAGTCCAGAAATAAATTCATAGATTGATGATCAATTGATTTTTGACAATGGTGCCAAGAATATTCAATGGGGAAAGAGTAGTCATTTTTGAAACAACTGGATATCCATGCAAAAAAGAATGAAGTTGGACCCCTATATCACACCATAAATTAAAAATTAACTCGGGTGCCTGGGTGGCTCAGTTGGTTAAGCGACTGCCTTCGGCTCAGGTCATGATCCCAGGGTCCTGGGATCGAGTCCCACATCGGGCTCCTGGCTCAGCAGGAAGCCTGCTTCTCCCTCTCCCACTCCCCCTGCTTGTGTTCCTGCTCTCGCTGTCTCTGTCTCTGTCAAATAAATAAATAAAATCTTTAAAATAAATAAATAAAATTAACTCAAAGTGGGTGACAGACTAAATATAAGAGCTAAAGCTAAAAAACTCTTGAAAGAAAACATACAAATAAATCTTTATGACCTAGGATTAGGCAGTAGTTTTTTAGATATAGTACCAAAAGCACTAACAGCAGAAGAAAAATAAATTGGGCTTCATCAAAATTAAAAACTTTTGTGCTTCAAAGGATACTATCAACATTGACATTAGTACAATCTATAGAGCTTATATAGAGAAGGCAACCAACAGAATGGGAGAAAGTGTAAGTAACATATCTGATAAGGAACTTGTATTCAGACTATATAAAAAAAACTCTTACAAATCAATAATTCAAAAGTTATGATATTGTACTAAAGTTATATACAATGTAACATCCAACATATAACCTATTTATAAAATGTACAAAAGACTTGAACTGACATTTCTTCAAAGAAGATACACAAATGGGCAACATGTACACAAAAAATCTGCCCAATCTCACTAGTCATTAGGGTTATCAAATCAAAACCACAATGAGATATCATTTCACACTTACCAGGATTGCTATAATCTAAAAAAACAGATAATAATGAATGTTTGCAAGGATGTAAAAAAAAAACCCTGCAATCTTCTTATATTGCTGGTGGGAAAGTATAAGTGGTGTAGCCACTGGACAATGGCTTGTTTTGGAAAACATTTCCTCAAAATGCCAAACATATGACCCATCAACTTCAATCCTAGGAATATGTCAAAGAATCATGAAAACATATAAGCACACAAAAACTTATGTACTAATTTTCATAGCAGCATTGTTCATGATTACAAAAGAAGTGGAAACAACCCAAGTGTGTATCAACAGATAAATGGCTAAACAATATGTAGTACATCCATACAATGGAATGTTATCCAGCTTTAAAAAGGAATGAAGTACTGATGTATGCTACCACATCAATGAACCTTGAAAACATTTAGCCAACTGCAAGAAATCAGGCACAAAAGACCATACTGTGTAATTCCATTTACATAAAACGTTCAGAATAGGAAACATCATACAAAAAGAAAGATTAGTGGTAGCCCTAGGCTGGGAGAGGAATAAAGGATGGAAAATGACTGCTTAATGAGTAAGGAGTTTGTGAGTGATGAAAATGTTCTAAAATTAAATAGTGGTGATGGTTGCACAACTCTTTGAATCACCTAAAAACTACTGAATTGTACACTTTAAATTTTATAAATTGTGAATTAAATTTTATAATATGTGAATTATATCTCAATAAAGCTGTTATTAAAAAATAGCAACAATATGAAATGCTTGCAAGGAGGCAGACAAACTGGATCTCTCACACATTGCTGGTGAGAATATAAAATACTACAGTTATCCTGGAAGACAGACTAATAGTTTCTTTAAAAACTAAATATACACTTACACCATTCAGCAATCACATAGCTAGGCATTTATTTCACAGAATGAAAACTTACATCCACACAATATCTACACAATGATTGTTCCTACAGTTTTATTTGTATTAACCAGAAACTGGAAAGAGCCAAAATGTCTGACAAAGGATGAATAATTGAACAAACTGATACATACCATGAAATATTACTCAGCAATAAAAAGGAATGAATATTTGATACACATAACAACTTAGGTGGATCTTAATGACATTATGCTGAGTGAAAAAATGCCAGTTTCAAAAATTCGTATACCATATAATTCCAATTACAAAACATTCTTTAAATGACAAAATTATAGACATGGAGAACAAATTAGAGGTTGCCAGTGGTTAGGGATGGAGAGGGGGTAGGAGGAAGATGTGACTGTAAAGGGGTAGCACCAGGGAGAGCTTTGTGGTGATGAGATCATTCCATGCCTTGAGTAAGTTGGCATTTACATAAATCTACAGCTATGATAAACTGACATAGAACTATTCATACAAACACACACACACTGTACCATCAATGTCAATTTCCTAATTATAATATTGTATTAAAGTTATATAAGATATAACCACTGGGAGAAAGCTGGTAAGGGTACATGGCACTGTTACCTCTATGTACTATCTTTGCAACTTCTTATGAATCTATAATTATTTCAAAATAAAAGTTTAAAAAATAACTAAAAACTCACAAAACACTGTTCTAGAGGCTCTATAAAAAGTCACTTTATAAATGTTCCAGAAAAGGAAAACCTGATAAATTGGACTTCAGCAAATGAAAATCTTTGGCTCTGCAAAAGACCCTGCCAAGAGAACAAAAAGACGAGCTATAGACTGGAAAATATTTGCAAACAACATATCCAACAAAGGACTAATATCTATAATACATAAAGAACTCTCAAAACTCAAAAGTAAAAAAAAAAAAAATTAGAAAGTAAACAAAAAATATGGACAAACATTTCATCAAAGAGGAAATATATATATTTATATATATATATTATGAACACATAAAAAAGATGTTCAACATCATTAGGGAAATACAAATTAAAACCACAATGACATATCACTATGCATATATCAGAATTATTAAAATAAAGAATGGTAATATCAAATGCTGGCGAGGATGTGAAGAAACTGCATTACTCATACATTGCTGGTGGGAATGTAAAATGATATAGGCACTCTGGAAAACAGTTTAACAATTTCCTTTCAAAACTAAAAATGAACTGGGGTGCCTGGGTGGCCAGTGGGTTAAGAGCCTGACTCTTGGTTTCAGCTCAGGTCATGATCTCAGGGTCGTGAGCCTGAGCCCTGTGTTGAGCTCCCCACTGGGCATGGAGCCTGCTTAAGATTTTCTTTCTCTCTCCCTCTGCCCCTTCTCCCAACCCCCACTCATGCTCATGTGCACACACTCACTCTCAAAAAAAAAGCTGAAAATGAATTTACAACTTAGAAATTGCACTCTTGAGTATGTATCCTAGAATCAAAACTTATTTTCATGAAGAAACTTGTACAGCTTTCTTCATATCTAAAACCTGCCAACTACCACCCCCCAACAGGTGAATGGTTAAGTAAACTATGGTACATATATACCATGGAATACTACTCAACAATTAAGAGGAACAACTATTGATATGGCAACTTAGATGAAAGTCAAGGAAATTCTGAGTGAAAAAAAATCATACTGCATGATTACATTTACATATTCATGAAATAACATAAATATAGCAATGGAGAACAGATGAGTGGTTGCCAGGGATTACAGATTCAGGGAAGAGGTGTGAGGGGAGCTATAAAGGAAGATCACAAGAGAGTCTTGATAGAATCTCAATTCTACTCATGGTTACATGGAGATACACATGTGATAAAATTATACAGATATACACACCCACACAGATGCATGCATGCCCAAATGATACTTATGTAATTGCTGAAATCAGAATAAGTTCTATAGATTATGCCAATGTCAATTTCCTGGTATTGATATTACAGTTACACAGTATATTAACACACGGAGAGGCTAGTTGAGGGGTACCTAGAACCTCCCTGTCCATTTGTTTGTACCTTTTGGTGAGTATACAATTATTTAAAAAGTTTTAAGAAATAAATAAAATAAAATAAATACAAATAAAATTTTTTTAAAAAAGAAAACCAACTTCTCTTTCCTACTCTTCCTTCTCACAAAAAAGAAACTGAAGAGTAACTTCTTCAAATTTTAAATAGTGAACAATAGAGGCCTATTTTTCTTTGCTTACAGACTTATGTTTAGGTTAAATTATACGTTAAATGAAAACATTTTACTAATATATTAATAGGGAAAAAATAGGTCTATAAAATCATGTGGCCCAAATTAAAATGTCTAAATTTTATATAATCAAAGAAAGCCAAGCACAACATCAAACTGTTAGACAAATTAAAGTTTTTAATATTTTTTAAAGAGAGATTACATGGCAATCAACTGCTTCATTAGCTTTAATACTGCCTACATTTAAATGTTTACATACTAGTTCCCAGCTTAAGTTTAACCAATTGTACACAATTCAAATATGCTTTCTCTGGATTTCAAAACTCTCCAAATATAAAGACCATTTTCCCCCACTGGATATACACAGTGAGTTAAGATTTCAGAAAAATCTCCTCCTTCCCTTAGATAAAAGGAGTGAAGTATCCGCTTGGATTCAACTCCAACTTGGATAAATAAGGAAACATTGATGATCTATAGAATGCATTATAGAAAAAATCTGATAGAAAACTCAGAAGGAAAGACATGCTGAGCCCAAGGAACTCTCCAAGAATGGGTATTTGACTCTAAAAAGAGGGCTAGTGAGAGAAGAACAGGAAAAGTCCAAGCTGCAAAGTAAATCAGGATAATGCAATAGGAATAAAGATCTTTTAGGCTCTGAGTGAATTATAAACATGAGTACAGAATTCCCTAAAAGGGCTATGAAAATGAATTATGAAAGGAAGACAGTCTGGAAGTGTCACTATTTGCAAATCTCCCCTGGGTATTTTAATTTCCTTCACATGAGCATTAGCACAAATCTTCCTAAGTCAGTAGGAAGTGCTCATTTATTCAGCACAATTAATTTTGCCTCCTCTTCTCAAGCTGTCATTTCCTGATGAGTTTTTCCTACTCTTCTTTGTTTTCTATTCCTCTTCCTTAACCTAGGGGTTTCAAATCACTGTCACTGTATTCCCTGTGTGGAGAGGGAGCTCTTTCACACCAGATCCTTAAAGAAAAGCAAATCCTACCCAAACCTAATCATGGTGTCTTTACACCCCCACCCCCACCCCGAACCTGGGGTTGAGCCCGGACTGAAGGTGAAAGCTCCAGAGACCATACTTTCAGTTTACAGCCCCTCCCAGGACAGAGCAGCCCCCAGGAACATGGAACTGAAGCCAGCTTCCACATCTTCCACTTCAAAGACTAAGAACGAGGGCCACCACCTTTCTTCTCTAGGATCCTACCTCACTGCATAAGAAATTTCACATGGGAAAAATCAAGGCTCCATCCCCTGCTCCCATATTTTCAGTGGGAATCACCCTCAGTAAGCTGTCCCTACCTTTACTGTGACAAGGAAAAAAATATAGGTTAATTTATGATAGCCTCCCCAACCCCCGATTAATTCCTCTCAATGCATGTATAAAGATCTTCATGTAAAAGATGTTCAGAGCATTATTTGCCCCCTTCACTTCTGCTGAATGACATCAACCTTTAGTTTCTGGACTTAGTATCTGAGTGGTGAATACATGATATCTAAAAAAAGGACTATGAATTCAGTAATTTCTAAGTTAATTTTTATTTTATTCACCATAGCAGCATAAAATACTTATAAAATATTGTTTAATTCATGTGTGAGGCCTATTATTTATTTAGTTCACAGCCAATACGTGACGTATCCCTGGGCTGATGGATCCCCTTCAATAGTTCTCCATCCCATTCTCAGGTTGGAAAACACTGTTCTGGGGAATGTTCCTGAAGCAATGACTTGAAAACTGTTTCCCATGGCAGGAACACACTAGGCTGGGATTTTAAAAGCATGGCCTTGGATAATGCAAGTGAAATTTAAAATACCATGAAAAGAAACACAATGTATAAGTGACTTGGAAGCTTCACTGAGCTATCCTGGGGTATCATTCATGAGCACCAACTAAATTGCAGTGCCACGACAGGCATGAACATGGGAGACCCTCATGTCAAGGGAAGTTTTTTCCAGCTCCTGGGAAGAATCTTATGTCACAATACTGCTTTCAGTCTCACTCACTATTTCTCTTTTTCTGCTTCATTTTTGATGTTTTGTTTCTGGGTGAGTTTGCACTGGCCACCAGTTTTTTCTGACTTTCATTGGAAGCCTGGCTTTGATTATATGGTCCAACAATCTGGTCTCTTTGAGTTGAAGATGACAGAGAATCTGGTTTCAGTTCAATGGAAGATGAAAAGAAATCTTGTCTCTTCATATTTCTTTGTCTTAAGGATTCTGACATCTTCTTGCTGTGTCTCTGTGTTTTGTCTTGTTTATGCACCATTATGAGTTAAAATCACTTAAGAAGAAAAACAGTGTTATTCCCACTAGAATGGAGAGTAAACTATGAATTGAGGAACAGCCGACCTGTGTGGCTTTGAGATCTGTTGTGTATTCCTGGTCATCTCGTTACCCAGCCACAACCTACCAGTGAGTTTTGCTGACCCATGCGGTAGTTATAGAATGGAGGCTGCAAGTCCTCTCTCTATGTGTGTGTAAATGAATGTTGTCTGTTCCCTGCTTCACAAAAGTAGAGGAATTAGCCTTTTTAAGTGGTTTATGAAATTTTCATGGTTGTATTTCCTTGCCTAATAGAACCTAGACACAATAAATGCTCTCTTTATATAAATAAATAAATAGTTTATGAATAATTGTAGTTCTTTCTATATCTGTGTCCAGTAATAGTACTTGTGCTCACCTTCTCTCTCAAAAATTTAAAAAATTGGACATAAAAATCTGTAATGAGTACACACTATAGGATATAATTCAATCCAATTTATCCCCATCAGAAAGAAAATGCACACAAAGATTTAAATTAATGAAACTAGTTTTGTGTGGCTTTGAAAACAGACAGCTCTGACCTCTGAAAGACCTTTGTGTAGTTGGTACAATTTTGAAAACAACTGTGTAAATCAGCCAGAATGTGAGTCGGAATGGGCAAAGCAGGATCACTGCTGGCTTAATTCATGTCTGGTGCTTTACAGCCTCCAGATAAAATAAAAGGATTCTGAGTACAGTAACCTCCCTTACCCATAGGGGATACGCTCCAAGACTCCCAGCGGTAATCTGAAACCTCAGACAGTACTGAACCTTATACAGACTACATTTTTTCCTATATGTACATGCCTAAGATAAAGTTTAATTTGTGAATTAGGCATAGTAAGAGATGAAAACAATAATAAAATAGAGTAATTATAACAATATACTGTATAAGAGTTATATGGTCTCTCAAAATATCTTATTGTACTGTATTCACCCTTCTCGTAATGATGTGAGATGACAAAATGCCTACGTGATGAATGAAGGGAGGTGAGTTTAAGCTACTATTACTGATCTCGTTTCGGACAATGAGTCAGAAGGAAGATCCTCTGCTTCCTGACTGAGGTTAACCTCAGGTAACAGAAACCACAGAAATTGGAAGGGCAGGCTGGGGGCGGGGGGTTACTGGACACCACTTTTTCTCTTGTCACTCAAAAAAAAAAATTCCATGGAAGTACCCAAAAGAGCCAAGTCAAAATATAAAGAAAAATAAACCTTAGAGTTCATCCCTTAGCTTCGCTCACAGTCTGACGGAACAAGCACCACAGAAAACAGCTTACAGTAAAAGAAAAATCCAGTTATAAACTCTAGCTTGCCCAGGAGTTGATAAGATGCTTCAGTTGTACAAGTGGGAAGTGTTTCCTGAGCAAACATACCGGTATCGCTTGCCTACCTCCAGTGAAAAGTAATAAAGTAGGTTATCAATTCTTTAAAATGTATCAGCCCTCCTGTTTTGATTGGCTTATAAAGACTAGTAAGCGTACATACATTTAAAGTAAAAGAAATCAAGAATTTCCAGAAAATAAACAATTACTTGAACTTCTAATGCTTTAAATAAACTAGTCCTTTGAGAAAGCTTCAGACACTCACTGAAACAGTATCTCTGGTAAAAAAATAAAAAAATAAAATAAGTGGTGGGGGAGGGCAGGGGAGTTTAAATTATTGCCCTTGGTTGCTAAGTTCCAAGATAAGATGCAAATAAATACAAGTTGTTAGAGAAAAATAATTCTAAGAGAACTTCAGTACTTTTAAGCAAAAGTTAGTTTTTAAATTTGTATACAAGTATAAAATGAAGTTCAGACAATATTGCTAATCAAGGTGAATCCTTGACAAAATAAACTTTTCCCAGCATGAAAAATGTTACCATAATAATCTACTTTATAAAAAACTTGGTTTTATTTTCCCATGAAAATATGCTATCGAAATTAAGCTATTGAAATTCTCTAGAATAATTTTATGGGTCAGGTAAATCTCATTTCCACAAAATATTTAGAATTACAGGAAATAAAAATGATCAATTCTAAATTAGAATAAACGATGTCTTTATTTAAAAGGATTGATTCTTACGAATCTGTACCGAAAATTTAAACGTCACCTCTCTGGTAAACCGTAATACCAACAGGAACTGTGCTTTACTGTATTGCATAAACATAAATAAATAATTTCCAAAATCCTCAGTTAACTAGGAGATACTTGACTAACATTGAATTGAGAAGTTTTTGGTTACTTGCACAATCCTTTAAAAATTTAAATTCATAGAAATAAAGAGAATGCAAAAACACCAAGCACAGTTTATATACATGGCTCTTTTTATACATTAGAGAGAAGCTATCAGTTAACAGGTGGACACAGTTGTGCAGATACCTTGGGGGCATATTAGCATACATGTTTCTTTTTCCTACCTCAAGAAGGGTGAAAGGGATGTAGGTGACCACAGGCAAATGCATACTAGATATGCACATGAGTCACAGACGTCCAAACCGGAGCTCTGTCGGTCTGTAAGGAGCTTGTGGTTCCTGAGGAGCAACCGTTCTCAGCGACCGGTTTCCCAGAAGTCCACTCGCCTGTGGAGGGAAGTCAATTACCTGGGTTAAAGGTTGAAACCAATTAAGAAAGAGAATGAGACTATACGAGGTATAATCATTACAAAGGAATATGAAAATATTTGTAAAATAATGGATGTGATTTTCCTGTTGGTTTATATAGGAAAAAGATGAATTTTGTCTTCAAATTTGATCATGCAAGAATGTGAAAAATAATAGTAAAAAAAACAAATTTTAAGGCTATACAAGGAGTTGTAGAAGGTGAGAGGGAAATGAATTGTATTTTTCTTGGTCTTACATCTGCAAATAACAAGTTTGAAAGAAGTACCTAGGAAGTATTAAAATGTTTAATAAAATTGGCTTAACTTTGAGGAACTAATTTATAAGGCAGAATTCAGGGATAGGTAACCTGTTTCTAGAAAGAGCCAGATAGTAAATACTTTCAGCTTTGTGAGCCACACATCTCTACTGCAACTATTCAATTCCTCTGTTTTAGCCCCAAAAGCAGTCACAGACAACAAATAAACAAATGGATGTGGCCAGATTTGACCCGTGGGCTCTAGCTTGTGGAGCCCAGAGACAGATAAAAGGCTATGAATTCTTTAAAGACAAATGCTACATGGGTGGTATATAAAAAGAGTAAAGCTAGAATTTAGTCTGCTTCCAATGAAAATGACAAACTGATCTTTGAGTAACTGTGTGCTCTTCATGAGAAATAATAAAAATCATTCTACACCTTCTCAATACTCAGCAGCCTCCTAACTCTCTGTACTTCCATTATTTGTTCTTGAATCAATTTTAAGAAGAGCCCACTTTTGAAAAAGCTACAATTTCTAATAATTATAGTTACAGGCTGCTATGGTTATTTTCTTTCTTGTCTGAAACAAATCATTTCTTGCCTTTAGGCACCTATGACTTAAGCTTATACTCTATTTCCTCTGACAAATATTTTGGATATTGTCTTTCCCAATTTAGGCCCTACATTCAAAATAATTCATCCTTTATAACCTAATCTTTGGGATTTTCCAGACTGGATAATACCAAAGATTTCCCCCCCCACCCCCCCACACACACCTTATAAAAGAAGAATTACTGGAAATAACTGGATATGTTGGAAAGTCTCCACATTTTTACTTACCCCACACTATTTATCAAAGCCCACAATAATGAATAAGCTAGAATATCAAAAGGGAAGTTCAACCTCCCTAAGTTAATTATATATAGTAAAATGTTATTAACATGAATATGTTTTGGAATTATCTTTCAGATTGGATAGAAATATATTGATGGTTATGTACAAAGACTGGCATAATAACTCCCAACAACTGAAATTTTTTTAATTAAAATTGTTTCTAGGCTTAACTATCCTTGCTAATTAGAAAAATGATAACAGGGGCACCTGGGTGGCTCAGTCAGTTAAGCATCTGCTTTCGGCTCAGGTCATGATCTCAGGGTCCTGGGATCGAGCACTGCTCATTGGGGAGCCTGCTTCTCTCTCTCCCTCTGCTGCTCTCCCTGCTTG
This sequence comes from Leptonychotes weddellii, assembly GCF_054177405.1. NCBI lineage: Eukaryota > Metazoa > Chordata > Mammalia > Carnivora > Phocidae > Leptonychotes > Leptonychotes weddellii. The sequence goes on from NC_138380.1 coordinate 46,639,590, forward strand.
TGCTCACACTCTCTCTCTCTCATATAAATAAATAAAATCTTTAAAAGAAAAATGATAACACTCACATTACAGTGTGACTTAAAATGTCTTGAAAATATGCCAATGTCCACAATATACTTTTAATCTAGGGGTAATCACTGAGTAAATCCTTATAAATTCCATAATATGTTATACATCGAGAGGTGTCCATTATCCTTTGTGACACTATTTATCATAATAAGTTAATTCAAGTCATCTGATCTTATCAGAGACAGGAATTTTTTGTGTTTCCCTCAAAGTTGCCTAAAGGATCCTGCTACAAAATTCAGAATAGAAATCTGAGTGTTCTGGAAGAAATATCAAAAAAGTCTCAGTAAATTCTGTGTTCTCTTAACCAGTTATATTAAAGTAATAGACTAATGGGTGTAGGCTTGCCAGGGGAAACTGTCATCACTAACAGTCGGTACCAAGAGTCTAAGTTAGTAATTCAAGGACTCTTAATCCAGAAGCAGACAAATTCATGTCTCTATACCTCAATTTAATAGGCTATACATATAAACACGTGTGTGTGTAAACATATACACGTGTGGTGTATATGTACATATATAACTAGAATAAAATACTCTTCAAATGGTATTTTGTTTCAATCAAACTCAAAATTCAGAAAAAAAATCTATGAAAGATCTTAAAGTTTTAAGCTAATAAATCATCAGAAAAATCTAAGATCTATGATTCTGGAAAAAGTGACATAAATTGATTGGCCTTTTTTATAAAATAACTCAAAATAGGGATAACCATAATTAACTATTATGCAAAGCACTTTACTAAATCTTTTTACTTTCTGAGATCATGTTATTTACATAGATTTAGTAAGACTATGTCCTCACTTCTGCCAGAATATAATTGAAAAAATCAAATTTATAACCTTTCCCATGCTAGAAAGGTCACATGGAAAAATAAATTTCATTTAATTGGGTATAATAATAAACCTATGATTAAAGAGTAGAAGCTATACATCATATGTGAAAATGATGTCTATAAATTTTCTATTAAAAATTGGGTTGCTACCTGTTTTGTGGCTCATGATATCCTAACTTTATTGATGGTACAGAATGTAATGTCCTGGTTGGCAACAACGAGAAAGGGTAGGAGCCCCTACAGTTCATAGGTACTACAGGCAAAACCTGAGAGAAGAGAATTGGACAGTTCTTTGTATCTGGTGTCAGTCAACAAACTAATAAGGGAATAAACATACTGTTCACACTAAAAAGGATAAAAACTCAGCCCTGAAGACTTTTTAAAACTTTCAGACAGAAACTAACTCCCAAGCCTTAGTATTCTATGGCTCTAGTTTTATTAACCACATCAAAAGGAGGTATTTGTGCATTAATCAGCATTCCCTGTTATACTTATAAAACCAGCCAAATAAAACATCAAATTAATTATGGGAATCATAAAAGTTCTAAGCACACAGATGTGACCAAACCAGCACTTTCGAGGAAGAAGGACTGGGAGGGTCTATGAAAGCAAAACTGCTACCTTGTTCTGCCTCTTTTATGAGCTACTGAAAAACGAGCCCGACACCATTAAGCACTTGCACCTGAGAACAATAATAACAAGAAAACAACCAGGATTGCCCTGTCTCGCTCTGATTGTCAAAATAAATGAGACCTTGAGCCATTGGGGGTGGGGTGGGAGGGATGGGGTGACTGGGTGATAGACATGGGGAGGGTATGTGCTCTGGTAAGCGCTGTGAATTGTGCAAGACTCTTGAATCTCAGATCTGTACCTCTGAAACAAATAATGCAATATATGTTAAGGGAAAAAAAAGAAGAAGAAGATAGCAGGAGGGAAAGAATGAAGGGGGGAAATCGGAGGGTAGACGAACTATGAGAGATGATGGACTCTGAAAAACAAACTGAGGGTTCTAGAGGGGAGGGGGGTGGGAGGATGCGTTAGCCTGGTGATGGGTATTGAGGAGGGCACGTTCTGCATGGAGCACTGGGTGTTATGCACAAACAGTGAATCATGGAACACTACATCTAAAACTAATGATGTAATGTATGGGGATTAACATAACAATAAAAAAAAAAAAACAGAAACTTTACTCCTGACTTCGGAGGTCTTGCTGCCCCCAGATACAGGATCACCTTTGAGTATATGATAATCAAGAGAGAAAACTGTTGTTTTTCCACCATCAACATACTACAGTCGTCTTGGTAACTTTAATTTCTTTTCTTTAAATAACTGTTACATATTTTATTTGGAGAGCTGTCTTTAAAAGCCTGGACTCGCTTGCAAAAAATCTCTTTACAAGTAAGCTCCTTTTCTGTTCTAAATGCTTTTGTCTCTGCGGCTTCCTCCCACGTGTAAGCCCCCTGCTCTTCCACATGGAGCCCCTGCAAAGTGGCTTCGAGAAATTCCCCATGAACTTGTGTGAGACATCTTGACCCTGGCATGGTTACAACTAGCAGGCCGCCACCCCTTTGTAGCCCGCGGACTGTCCACTCCCAGGCCCTGGGAAGCCGAGAAAGGCTCTAAGGCTCTTTTGTTTGCATCTGGCAGAAAAACACAGCCATCTCTCCTACACCACCAGGTCCCTTTCCAGCCCCCAAAGATTCTCTCAACATGCTCCCCTTCCAGTTTCAAAATGACCATGAGAGGGAGGAAAGAGAAGGCAGGCTCAGAGGAGGTTTATTAACTCAGCCCAAGCATAGAAAATCCACGGTGGATAAATCTTCTGTTTCCTTTCCCTTATAAGCCTGTCTATATGAACAGAGTCACCCTGCCTCTCAGCCGCTACCTGCCTCTTCAAAAAGTTAATGCAGCTCCCAATTAGATCTCTTTTCCCTCCTGTTAATCTGGGTTCTGAAACCAGACAGTTGCTCTTCCTCTATTGTCATCCTGGGAAGCCAAGTCTCAATTAGCTAGCCTGGGGGGGCTTACCATCTTGTTGCTTCACTGTTCACACATTCTTTAATTTCCTGGAGCATGCCAGCCCCCTTCCTCCCATCTTCCCTCCCTTTCAAAGGCACTTTGGCTAAAACTGCAACCCATGATGTCTTGAGCTGTATTATTCTGCAGGGGGTGGAGGGCTGAGAGGAAGGATGCCTTTTCCAGTTCTTCCAGACACGTCTGCATGTAAGGAATCTTAGAAGATGAGAGTCTTCTCCTGGTGCTATCACGAGTTTCTCATTGTCCCAGTGAGACCCTCTCCTGACCCTGTAGGGCTAAGGAGTTCAGATGCAGGGGTGCCTGGGTGGCTCAAGCATCTGCCCTGGGCTTAGGTCATGGTTCCAGGGTCCTGGGATCGAGCCCCACATCGGGCTCCCTGCTCCGCGGGGAGTCTGCTTCTCCTTCTGCCTCTGCCCCTTGTGCTCTCTAGCTTGCTCACTCACTCTCTCGCTCCTAAAAAAAAAAAAAAGGAGCTTAGTTGGAACTAGTCCCCAAAGCAGACGTTAGATATAAAAATAAAATTTAAAAGAGAAGGAGGAGGATTCAGACTCTTGCTTTCAACTATAAAAGATGACTGGCTGAACCCATTTATCAGTAAATCTCACTTCAGAAGTTAACTCAAAATTTTTAGAGTTCTATTATAGTTCTGCTAGTAACTGAGTAGAACCTTGAGTAGACACTGAGTAGAGCCAATTCACATTTTGACTGCAGTATTTTTGCTTATAAGATCAGGTGTTTTCTGGCAGAGCAAGATGGCGGAGGAGTAGGAGACCTGGATTTCATCTGGTCCCAGGAATTCAGCTGGATGGGGATCAAACCATTCTGAACACCTACAAACTCAACAGAAGATCGAAGAAAAGAATAGCAGCAACTCTCTGAACAGAAAAGCGACCACTTTCTGGAAGGCAGGACGTGCAGAGAAGTGAATCCGAGTCGATATTCAGGAGGATAGACAGCGGGGGAGGGGGCCTCTGTCCGCCGCTTCTGGCAAGTGACAGAGCCACAGAGCACAAAATCGGAACTTTTAGAAGTCGGCTCCGCTGAGGGACGTCGCTCCAGTGGCTAAGCAAGGAGTGGAACCCTCTCTGGGACAGTGTGGTCTCAGGACCCTCAGGGTCACAGAAAGACCGGGGGTGCCTGAGTGCGGCAGAGCTCCCAGGTATCGGAGGGGGGAAGCCGGCTGCAGAGACGGAGCCGAGGCGTGGGCTCTCAACTCGGGGTTGCCATTAACTGTGATCCGTGGGACAGTCGGGCCACTGCTCTTCTAGCAGGGACCCAGCAAGCGGCAGATCCAGGGAGACTCCCCTTCTTCCCCCGGGAGGAGAGGCGCAGGAGTGCACTGCAGGGATCTGCTGGGTTTGGAGACTCTACACGGGGTCGGGAGCCAGAGATAGAAACGCTCGGTTACAGTCCAGGTGAGCACAGAGTGCGGCCGGAGACCGGGGAGATGGGAGTGACTGACTGCTTTTCTCTGGGGGCTCACTGAGGAGTGGGGCCCCGAGTTCTCGGCTCCTCTGGGGCGGAGACTGGGAGGCCGCCATTTTCAGTCTCGTCCTCCAAAGCTGCACGGAAAGCTTGCAGGGAACAAAAGCTCCCGAGAGCAAACCCGAGCAGATTATTTAGCCCAGACCGGGCAAGGGTGGGGCAATTTAGCCTCTGGCAAAGACATTTGGGAACCATGGCAACAGGCCCCTCCCCCAGAAGATCAGCAAGAACAGCCAGCCAAGACCAAGTTTACCGATCAATGAGAACGGCAGAACTACAGCGCTAGGGGAATACTGCACATAGAATTCATGGCTTTTTTACCATGATTCTTTAGTCTTTCAAAGTTAATTTTTTCTTTTTAACTGTCTTTTTTTTTTTTGAATTTTTCTTTTTCCCTTTTTCAACCAACATCTTATCAATCCCTTTTTAAAAAAACATTTTTATTTTTCATTTTTAGAGTCATATTCTATCCCTTCATAGT
>NC_138380.1:46644989-46700322 GCF_054177405.1 Leptonychotes weddellii
AAGGAGAACATTCAATGTATTTAATCAAAGAGTATGATTATATTCATGGAATGAAAAGAGGGACAAAAGAAGCATTAACAGTAGAAGAGCAGTAGAAGAGCTCTAATTCTTCTTCTTTATTTTTATTTTTTTTTTAAAGATTTTATTTATTTGAGACAGAGAGAATGAGAGAGAGAGAGCACATGAGAGGAGGGAGGGTCAGAGGGAGAAGCAGGCTCCCTGCCGAGCAGGGAGCCCGATGCGGGACTCGATCCAGGGACTCCAGGATCATGACCTGAGCCGAAAGCAGTCGCTTAACCAACTGAGCCACCCAGGCGCCCTCTTCTTCTTTAAAACAGGAATTCATTAGACATGTTCAGAAGTGATAAATTAAGGGGTGCCTGGGTGGCTCAGTAAGTTAGGCATCTGGCTCTTGATTTCAGCTCCAGTCATGATCTCAGGGTTGTGGAATCAAGCCCCATGTTGGGCTCTGTGCTCAAGGGGAGTCTGCTGGAAATTCTCTCTCTCTGCCTCTGCCCCTCCACTGTCTCTCTCTCTCTCTCTCTTCCCCTAAAATAAATAAATAAATCTTTTAAAGTTTTTAAAAATTTTTAAATATTTAATGACTAAGGGAAGTGTTCATAATATATTGTTCAATGGAAAATCAGGTTGCAAACAATATGTGTAGCAAAATCCCAGTTTGGGAGGCTTGGGTGGAGGAATTATGTGTAGAAAGTAACTGCATGACACAGAAAGTACATGCTATTTGTTAATATATAGGAATATAAAGGTACAGAATAAAGCCTGGAAAGACACACCCCAGTGAGTAATAGAGCCTACCACAGGGACTAGCATGTAGCTGATGGTAAATGGGGACTTAAAAGTTTGGTGTTTATATTTTTATGAGAATATATTTATGTATTGTAAAATAACAGACTTTTGGGGCACCTGGGTGGCTCAGTCATTAAGCGTCTGTCTTCGGCTCAGGTCATGATCCCGGGGTCCTGGGATCGAGCCCCGCGTCGGGCTCCCTGCTCCGTGGGAAGCCTGCTTCTCCCTCTCCCACTCCCCCTACTTGTGTCCACTCTCGCGCTGTGTCTCTCTCTGTCAAATAAATTAATAAAATCTTTAAAAATAAAAATAAATAAATAAAATAAAATAACAGACTTTTGAAAAGAAAGTAGGGGGAAATGCCTAAATCATCTCTTCAGATTCATGCTTTCTCCGACCTTCTCCAACCCAGGTGGCACCCAAATCATCCTCCTTCCCTTAACCCAATCCCTGTCTCTAGAGTTGAAAGTTCAGGCAACGACTTTCCCCAAAGATGTATGACCAGGGGACAAATCGTTTTTAAAGGAGGAACTCTTTTCCCAAACCCCCTCCTCCAACCCATGTTCTACTTCAGCCTATACACGGAGAGGAAGATTCACCAGCATTTTCTCTGGGAAGGAGTCACCCCTGTCTGTAGTCTTCCCTTCTCTTCTTTACTTTTTTCCCTCCCTTCCTCTCTCTTCTCTCCCTCCATCCCTCTGTCCCCTTCTCTCTGTCTCCCAGAAATGCAAGGGCCCAGTAGAGTTCTCTCTCCTCCCCTAGTTACCATACTCACGGGGTTCCCTACTAGAACAAGCCCCACTCCAGCTTTCTTCTCTAATGCTGGACTTGTCACCTCGAGCCAGGTGGGAAGCAGGAACTTCATTTCTTCAATGATGCTGCACTAGTGTGAGGCATGAATTCTCGCTTTGATAGGCAAATCCACCCAATATCATAGTTCAGGCTGTGTTTGTCCATTCTGTTTTCTCTCCATCTGCAGCAGCTGTAACCCACCTCCTGAGTTGACTCAAATGCCATGGGGAACTTCTGTAACCACAGCCAGGGAAGGGCTGTGTGTCTACCTACTCTCTCAGTCTTGGCTAGTACCATGTAGATGGCCTTAGCTGCTGGACTGTTCTTGACATTGTTAGTGAGATTCTGCTTTCACCTCAGTGACCTGGTGTAGTTAATCTTCAAGGTGGTCACCCAGGAGCCCTTGGCCCTGCCAGAGTATGTGCCCCATTCCTTATTGGGGTCCCCCCAAACAAACATGCTGGTTCTCTCCCTTGGCTAACCTCCATGCCCCACTAGAGACAGAGGAAATCACTGGATCTCTATGATATGGAAGGGGCCAGAAGTCTTCACATGTCTACATGCACTAAATCTCTACTTCTCTGTGCCATCACACAGATGGAGCTGCCAGCTGTGAAGGGCCCCATGGGCAGCAGGGTGCCAATGATCATTCACTCCTGGATCCCCCAAATGCTGAGGTTGTACTTGCCTTGAGCCCAGGCCCTTGCTCCCTGGTAACCATTGGAGGACTGGGGGAGAAGGGTCAAAACACAGTGCCTAGTTATTTCTTTCTATCCAAACTTTCTCTTCCTCTCCCCAGTCTCCAGCCCATTTCCTCTAGTCTTCAGAGCATATCTACTAGAAATCTCCTGCTCTGTCTGTCCACGCTGGTGAGTAAATCCATACTGTACCACATCAGAGAAAAGGGCTTTGTTTTTTAACTTAAAAGCTAAAGAATAAAGTGTCTTTGTCCCAAGATAAACTATTCCTGGTTTCAATATTCTCCAGCCAAAGACCACCAGGAACACATTTGTAGTTCATCAAGTTGAGTTTATTGCTTGCTGCAAGATGGGGGGAAAGGCACACTTTGGGGAATTGTGGTACATCTTATTAAAGGGGGGTTATAAAGAACTTATAAGATTTTGCCTTGTGTTCAGTGATTTGGCGGAGGGTTGAAGAAAGCAGACTTTTGCTCTGAATTGGCTGCTGCAGAAAGCAGGGGTAAGGTCATCTATCTCTGAGTATCTTAATAAATCTTTTTTTATATATATATTTTTTTATTTATTTGACAGAGAGAGACACAGCAAAAGAGGGAACATAAGCAGGGGCAGTGGGAGAGAGAAGCAGGCTTCCCATGGAGCAGGGAGCCTGACGCGGGGCTCGATCCCAGGACCCTGGGATCATGACCCGAGCCGAAGGCAGACGCTTAACGATTGAGCCACCCAGGTGCCCCTCTGGGTATCTTAATAAATCTTATCTGGAAGGAGAGAAGACTAGATCAAGTATGATCTGTGGCTAAAGCCATACTTGGTAAAAAAAAAAAAAAATAGTCATTCACATTAGTCAGGAGAGGGGATGGTTCATATTTTGTGGTTTAGGCAATACAATCATATTTTGTGGTGGGAGTCAGACGTGGCTGTAAAGTAGACTTGGCTTTGTCTTGCTCCATCACGACCACAGAGTGGCATCTCCTAGTGTTGACATTCTATACCCTTGTTCATGTTGAGCAGGAGAACACCAAGGCTACTCAGTAGTGCCAGGCCGGCTTCCATATACCAGGGGCTGCTCTTCTCTTTCCCATTGGTTAGCGACAAAGGTTCACATCTGTACCGTGTCAAGCAGGAAATGGCACATCAATTATGAATTTGAAGGGGCCTAAAGCTGATGATGCTGTTTGTCCCTAATTTGGCTTCATGTGTCTGACCTCAACTGGTCAAAACTCCGAGAGGAGGAGGCTTGTAGTTTGCAGTCCCAACACCCGGCGTAAGGAAGAAACCTTGTGAGCTTCCAGGGCCAGCATCGGAAGTACCAAGCCCCATGGCAGGGCCACAGCAGCCAGTTGGAGTGCACAGGAACCTTTGGTCCTCGTCGGAACAGCAGTTGGACATGGCTCTGGGTACCGCAGGTTCAGCTGAGCAGGTATATCCCTGGGAGGGAGTCTTGTTATTTCAAGACAGGCTCACCTCCAAAAAGGTGAAGCTTTGAAATACAGGCTTTTTAGTGAGAGGTGTATGGAATCATGTTTGCAACTAGGGCATCTTTCTTTCCTTTAAATGTGTCTTACCAGAACTACTGTAAACTGTAATGAGCACCTAGGTTCCCCAAGAGCCCCTGAACATTAACATGTGAATCTGATCTTTAAACCCTTAGCGTTAGGCTGCATGGAGACACCACCAGCTGCCTCAAATTATGGTCCTGCAGTTCTATTTCAGGTCCTGCATCTCTACAACAAGAAGTGGCAGATTTTATCAATGAACAAATACAGAGGAACTAGGTGGCTAGCACAAGAGCGGTGGAGTGGTTGATCACAGAGGAGATAAGTCATCTTCTTAGAATGAAAATCAGAAAAAAAAAAAGTCTATGAAATTTATTTCAGACCCAGAGTCTTAGAAGGGAATTAGAAAGATTCTAGCAGGAACATGCTGCCTCTATAAATTAGGTTTACTCAGTGACTCAAGGGAGAACTGGATCAGTTTAAGAAACAAGTTCTAGCCCTTCAGTCAGAACACTTGCTATGGGAAAGGAGAAGGAAAATATATGTATAATATAAAAAGACATACTGATTAACCCGCAGGGAGAAAAGACTTGCCTTTGGAGAAAAGTCGGAGACCACAAAGGCCCAGAGATCTCAAAACAGATTTGAAAGGAAAAAAGGCTATACTCAGACCTAACTGTTCAAAAAGCTGCAATCAAGGATGAGTAGGACATTTTAGTTATTGCTAGATCAGAGAGGGTGTGAGGGAGCCAGGGTGATCCCACAGAGGAAAATAGGGAGACCATAGGGAGCAAGAGAATGAGGGCCTGGGGACACAGTGGCTCAGGAAACTCCCCAGGGCCACCCTCTCTACGCCTCAGGTGGAAAATTAATATCAATGGGGAAACCACCCTTGGATGATTGGGACACTCACAGGAAACATACAGAATATTTGCAATGACTTGAGAGGGGAAGACCAGAAAAATCGGTATGAAATACTTCAGGAATTAGTAAGTGAATGTCAAGACCTGAAGGTAGACACAGCCTGCACCGTGAGAGAAAAGTGCCTGAGACATGCAGGGGGTTAGGAGTACGGAAGGAAGGATGACAGGATAAAGTACAGCATGGCAGGATACTGACAGCTTGAGTCCTGGCCTGAGTTACAGGCTGGGCATATTGTGGAATTAATTGCCTGATTTAGGGAGGGAAGGTAGCAGGATTTGTTCAAACAATGGAGAATTCCATGGGGCCCCTCTGAGGCAGAAACTGCGCCAATCTGAAAGGAAAGAAGTCCTTGTTGGCAGGAAGAAAAAAAAAAAGTTTGAGCTCATGTACGTGTGTTTCTTCAACATGATGAGCTTGGGGCTGGTGCCATGATAATCTTGTTAATCCTACTGACTGCATAGGATTAAGTCAACGTTGAAGAGGGTGGGACATTCTAGTGTGTGCCCAGGGTTTCAGGGCTGCAGAGAGAAGCCGGGCTTTGCAGAAGGAGGCCCTTCTTACTAGAGAGAGGGTAAAACAGGAAAGCAGGAATTGGGCATTAATCTTTTAACTTTGATTAACAAGCCAAAAATCTTAGTTTCGAGTCTTTGGGGGCTTTAAACATGAAAGAGAACGCATATTCAAGTTTGAGATATCGGCATACTGCTGGCACTGTGTTATTTGAGCTAAGGTTAGGCCGGCTGGCTTTTAAGTTCACTTAACCATCTCTGGTGAGCTGTATTGGACTGCATGGCTGGACAGAAGTAGATTTAGGATATAGAAAAGGGAACAAATTTTTGGCCTAGGCTACAATATGGCCTTGGAACTGCTTTAAGTAAAATCCTGTCCTGACCCATGTCAGAGGGCATTAAGCGTTGGCACTGAATTTGGCAATTAGTAGAGTAAGTGGTCAGACCCTCCTCACCTGCAGCCAAATTTAACCCATGTTCTTTTTTTGGACTGGCCACCAACTAAGAATCATTTTTTAGTTTTAAAGGGTTGGGAGGCAAATAAAGAATATACAGCATAGATCATGTGTGACCTCAAAAGCCTAAAATATTACTATTTGTCCCTTTACAGAAAAAAATTTCCTCATCTGAGAGAAAACACTTCCTTCTCTCCACATTCCTGCCTCAGCCCATCAACCCTGCCCCTCTCTGTTGGGTGTTGGGTGAGAGCTTCAACTTCTTTCCCACTCCTCCTCCTGAGAGGCAAATGAGTGCTGAGAAGCACCATAAGTTGGGCCCTGTCCCACATAATGAGAATTGGCATTACTTTGCTCAAAGGGAGAAGTCAGCTCTTTCTCTCCCATTGTCTTGGCCCCAGCTTTGTCTGGTGAGTGGGTTTATGAGACTTTGTGATAGACAAAGTTCTACTTTACCAAGTCAGCTTTCCCACTGGCAAGTCCCTCAGTTCAGACTTCTGGGGAGGTAAGAAGTGGGAACCACAATTTGACCTTGGGTGCAAGCTACATTCTCCAAGCAAGTTTTACCCATAAGCCCCAGGAGGATGCCCATCAATAAAGTGATCTCAGGATTCTTAGCAGGTGACTCGTGGCTGCCTTCACACGACTAGAACTTGGCTGAGATACACTCTATCCTCCAGTGTTTTTATTCACGTGCATAGGTCCTTAAATCCCTTCTATAAATTAGAAGGAAAACTGAGGAAAATCCTTTAGGGAGGCCTTATCTGTCTCTTAGAGATTCACATCTTGCTATAAAGAAAATAGTGATTATGAAATTAAGTTTCTAGAATCAGACATACTCGGACTCCAGCTTAGTCATTTACTGTCTGTACAAACCTTTGGCAAATTCCTTTAACCTGTGACTCAGTTCTCTCATCTGTTAAGTGGGGATTAATAATAGTACTATAATAGACAGCATGCTTTTGAAGGCACTTTACAGAAAGCTCAACTCAAAACTGTCTAAACAATAAAATAATTTATTGCTCACATACTGATAGTTCAGAGGTGAGGCTGTCTTCAGGGTTGGTTGATTCAGCAGTGCCATCAATGACCTTCATTCTTTTTATTTTTCTGCCCCACCATCAACACTGTCAACTTCCCCCTACAGCACTAGGAATGTAGGTTGTCCCACCCTCATTTTGAGTGCTTTGGCTTTTGAGGGGTAGGACAAAGTAAACTCGGTGTGGGGCTCTGAGTGGGGAAAGGGGTGAACTGTAGCAGTCTCTGTCAGTGCCTCTCCAAGTCTCCTCACCCCTACTATGTCAGGGCATAGTGGCTTGACTTCCAACTTCTAGCACATGAATTGCCTTACCTGAGAGGTTTATCTGCCTTCCAGAGCCCATATCAGGACAGAAGAGTCAGAGTATAACACATCCATTTACCTAGCTCTGTCAAGAGGGAAAACATGGAAGCATTCTACTCTAGCCCACAGTTTCCCAAGCAGGTTTAGCACCAGTCACCCACTGTCCTAGCTGACTCAAAAATGCACTTGTTTGGGCTGCCTTCCTTTCTCTGTCTTAACTTCTCCATTCTGTTTGCTGGCATTTCCTGTGCCTTCAAATCCCTGTATCTGGGTCTGATTTTTCCAGAAACCTATCTATGACAGACACCTTCAGAGTTGATGGGAAACCAACTCATTACTTTAAAAACTTGCAAAGAAGGAGAAAGAAACAAGCATTTATCCTGCCTATCCTATATAGAATGAAATAACCTTAACAAATATTTGACAAGGACAAGTCTTTTTATAGAAGACCTCCAACTGATAAATTAAGAAGAAATTACTGAATTAAATATCATCATTTGAAAACTACTAAAGAATTACTGAATCTAGGCAATTACCATCAATGACTTCTAAACTCAAAACAGAGACAACTGGACATCCTGATATACCTCCTATTGGAAGCACACAGCATTATCTGTGATGTACTTTTGTATCTCATAATTCAGTGCTGAATCTGACCAAGACTCTAGACCTAACTACCAGGTTACAGGAAATGCAAGGATTAAAAGGAATAAGGAATAGATTAAACCTTACTCCAGGAAGGCAACCAACAAATTCCAGACTATGAGAACTCTACACAAAAAACAACCAATTTCTTCAACCAAAAAAAAATAATAATCATAATTGCAAAAAAGAAGAAAAGAAAATAGGAGAATCAACAGGCTTAAGGGACATATTAATCAGCTGTAATAATAATTTTTTTTGGATTAACCATGAGGGAGAAGGAGGGAGAACCATGGGAAGAAAAGCAGAAGGGAGGAGAACAGAGGGAAAGAGATGAGATGTTTGTCCTATTTTCAAGTGACTTGTCCTTTAAAGAAAAGACTGTTTATTCAATAAGATTTCCCTACTAATTGACTAGTTGTCATAGCAGAACTGCTTCTTGGCATCAGAGAATGAAAAAAAGAGATGAGAAGCCTAAGTGGAGTTGGAGAGAGCTTTGAAAATGAGAATGCAAACTTAATGAGCATTTCGTACTCTATTTTTTAAAGTGTATTTAAATCCAACCTAGAAACCCTGGAGTTTATGAGATCTTGGGGGGGTGGGGGTGGGAAGGAAGGGTTTCTAAGCCATTTATTATTAAAACCTTCTTGTCTTTGCCCTCTTCTCTGCTTTTCTTATTTCCTTCTTACAAAGAAAAGACGATTTCTCCCTTTTCCTTTAAGTTAAATATCCATTCATCTCTGAGAAAATGGCACCTGTGCCCCAACGAACTTCATGGAGTTTAGACTCAAGGACCTTTTCGACATCAGATAGGGCTTAAATATAAAAAGCTTCAGTGTGCTTATTTGAAGGGCAGCTTTTCTGAATTGCAAGCTTGTTTTTGAAGGCAAAAAAGGAGACTATATTTGTTAGCATAAATACTTGCTTCAGCATTTCCCCCATTTATTCTACCTGAGCAGGTGCACAGTCCTTTAATCATAACCATCAAGAAAGGAAAGCTTGCAATTTCCATCACATAAAAAGAAAGATGAAATAGAGGGGGAGTCAAGAAGAGGGACAGAGAGTGTGAGAAACAGACACATATACCGAAAGACAGGGATTGGGGGAGAAAGTGGGATGGGGGACAGAGAGAAGGAGGAAAAGAATGAACACATGGTTTTATATTTTTCTCTGTTATTATTTTATGAATAACAGATAATTCTTGTTGAGTCAAGAAAGATGATTTTAAAAGTTTCATCTTACCTAGAGGGTGGGATTCTAAAGGCCTTTCAGAATGTTCAAAAAGTAAAAGAAGAATATTCAAGATAAAGAATTAAATTACTACTTATTTACATTTATCCCCTCCTCACCTTGTGAGGGAGGTAGATATTGTAAAGGACTCCTTCTTTTTCTTTTCTTCTTATTCTTTTTTTTTCTTTTGGATTGAGCATATAGAGGGATATATTTTAGAGAAAAGCCCAGGGAGGGATAAGTTGCATTACTAAGAAAAGAGACCAGAAGATCTAGAAAGGAAGATTCAAAAAGAGGCACCTAGAAGAGCACAGATGTGGAGATGTGGAGACAGCATGGGAGAAGCATGAAGGGAAGGTATACACACATACATGTAAACAACTACAAATACATATACATATGTATTTATGTATATAAACACATATACATACAGAGAGAGAGAAACTAAAAGCTCAAGGCAGACTTGGTTAAGAGTAATGTCAAGGATGGTGCTTTTGTTTTGTAGGAGTAAAGTGTAAAAACCCAAAGACAGGGACCATAAAGACCTATAACATAACCTCCAGCTAGGAAGATGTGCCAGAACTTTCTCTTGTCTCACCATGCATAGACTAGAATATGTTTTATCAGAAGGAGGGAGGCAGGGAGCCATCCAGAGAGAAATCTGATCTCTTAGTGAGAAAATAATTGTAATTCTCTACTAATGCTCACCCAAACCCTTGAGGCAGTTGAACAACCACTGGTTGGGTTGTCACGAGTTGTAAGCTTATCTTACCAATTATCAACCTCAAAATGACAAAATCACAATTTAGCCAATGAGTCATCAGTGGGTTAGACACCTGCCACTATGCATTCAGCTCCAATCTAAATGCACTTCCTGTAGCTTGATAGAGAAGGGTTTCTACTTGACTCATCAAACACTTGAGCAATCAGAACTATATTAACTATCTGATACTATGAGACATTTTGATTTAAAAAAATCAATGTACAGAAAAGCAACTCTTTATGTCATTTATAATAAAAAGGCATTGATTGCATCGTGTAACCCAGGTGTTATTTACGTGGCTGTCAGGAGGATTAAGCTTTATTATGTATGGGCCAACTGCTTGATTCAACATGCCAAAGCCTTCCCTGATGCCTAGCATGCCCACTAAAATGTCCTTAATACTCTCTGCTGTAATTTACAGTATTAAGTCAAAAGGGATTGAGGGTATTTTTTAAGTACTAATGACTGATACCAAATCAAATAATCTACTTGGAGATATAGTCACAAGTGTTTCTCCCACCATTAAGAAGGAAGCATGCCACAACTAACAGAACTCAGAGAAAGCACAAATACAACAAATCGCTACCAAAGTAAAATATATCAGAAACAAAATCCTGTGGAAAATTCTCTCTGGAGGACATGGAACTAAACAATGTATTTATTTATTTATTTTACTTGTATCAGATCTACTTCCAAAAACTACATCGAGGAATTTATAATAAGAATCATACATACAAAAAAAACATTGTGTAGAAAAAGATAATATATTAAAGATATAAGCTATTGCTAAACAACTCTGCTGAGCATTACATATGATACTAGCAGCAAAAGCAAAAAGAGAATAAGACAACGTACAAATGACTCATTTCCCAACCCAAAGAAAGCATTAAATAGATACCTAAATAAATCTTTATATAAATAAGTTCCTCAGGAAGGGAAAACATTTTCCTGTATAAAACTCTGAAAGATATTTACCTTATACGTCCTCATACAAAGGCCATAAAGCAACATAATATCTTCAACATCCTTCTTACTGGATCTGATGTCTGAGGGACTTTATCAATAAGAATAATCACTTAACTTGGCACAAAGTACTAAAATATTTGTAACCCTCAAACTTCAGTTTGGAAAATTATGTTGATTATCCTTTCTGCAACAATGTGAAACGCTCACAGTTTTCAAAAAAGAACTGATTTCATCGGCTCGGGTCATGATCCCAGGGTCCTGGGATCGAGCCCCACATCAGGCTCCCTGCTCAGCGGGAAGCCTGCTTCTCCCTCTCCCACTCCCCCTGCTTGTGTTCCCTCTCTCGCTGTGTCTCTCTCTGTCAAATAAATAAATAAAATCTTAAAAAAAAAAAAAAAAAAGAACTGATTTCAGTCCTACCACCCAGATTTTCCTATCTCTTCATAGAAGAGTCTCAGTAAATAGTTACATGGCTCCCAAATTGGAGAGTAGAATAATGAGAGAGACAGCAACAACACCAGGCATCTAGGGATTCCCATAAGTCCATCCCCATAAAGTAAAAAATGAGCTAAACCTACTCAAAGGAGCTTCCTAAAATTCTAGAAAATCAGTATTATCCAAATAGTCAAATCAAAGTATTAGAACTGACTTTTGGGGGTGGGGGAGGGAAAGGAAAGCAAGGGTTCAGTATTTTTATCATAGAGTTTCATTTGATAGAGCATGAATGCCTTTCATCTTTACCACTTCTCTATTCAGACACTGTTTAGAAACATTCAAGGTTTTGATAGTCTTTTAATTCACCTGGACAAACAGAGATGCTTGGAATTCAATTTTGGAAAAATGATATAGCCATTTGAAAAAGCTTTCCCTTTTATTCTCCCTGAATACATTTTTGGCATCTTATTAACATTTTCCAAATTGAATGAATCTGTCTCTTTGTGTTAGCAGATAACTTAAGAAGAGGGAGAGGCCAACAGTCATTGGCAATTTATCGTCCTTACTGATAAATTGGAACCTGGGCTGCCTAGAACATTAAGTTATAAGGGCAGCAGAGACATCTGAAGAGTCAATGATGCAGATCAAATGATGTCATGGCACACTCTGGTTCCCCGCCGAGCACATCAGCCGGATGAGGACTTTCTTTCCACTCATTCAACTCTGCAGAAGTTGACAATCACATTTTTCCCAGACAGTTTTGCTAAGTCAGCCTGTCTCAACATAGGTGTAGTCTTAAATCATCCAAACAAAACAAGGAAAGACAAACAGCTATGAAATCCAAAACAGCAAAGAAATGAGAGGAACCGTTTCTCATACACATAAAATACATTCACATGTACCAGAAAACAACTTGTCACAAATATATAGGAATATCCTGGACATTTATTTATTAGTAAGAGCCTTACCATGACCTTCTTATCTCTCCAGCCTCCTCTTATATCTGCCTCCCCCGCACTGGTCACTGTACTCCAACCACACTGACCTTCCTTCTGCACCTCCAACATGCCACGTCATCATCTGCCCAGGGACTTTGCCCTCACTCTTCCTGTGCATGGAACATTATCCCTGCTTATCTCCATATGGGGGATCCTTCTCATAATTCCAGTCTCAGATCAAATGTCCACTTTTCAGAAAATCAGTGGCACTTACAATTATATGAAATTATCTGTTCATTTTAAAATGTTTTCTTTACTTATGTACTTTCAGGTGCACATAATTGGATTAACCATAGTATACCCTATGTATTATTATATTATACCCATTATACCCCATATTATAGTATACCCATAGTATTACACCCTCGTTATTGGTCCATACATGATCCAATTCATTTAATTGGGTTTTTTTAGTAATGTGATAACCATTCATGACTTGAAAATAACTTACATCCATAGTTGATTCTCATTATTTCTGGTAGTTATGTTCCATAAAGTCAACACACACACCAAATTAGCAAGTACTGAAGCATTGCTCCAAGAGGAAATACCGGATTATGTTCCTGTAAGCCTCTGGTAACAGTTTCATCAACCAATCCATGACCTTGTTTTATGTGTGCTCCTGTTGAAAGACTTCTTATTTAATATACATTGTTGATTCATTAACATTGAACCAATGGCCAACAGCACTATAACTCGTGCCTGCACAAAGCTGAACAAGACACACATATTTTCTCCATAAGGCTTAGTAGGCTTCCTTGAGTTTAGGAACACTAGATAGCACTTCAGATACTTGGGACTCTTTTTAAACAGTGAAATCACACACACACACACAGACACACACACACAAAAAACACAAAAATGCAAAAAAGCATGATGCTAAATAAACCATGAAAAGGACACTCGCTTACCATATCAGAGCTGAAAAAAGAAGGCAGGGCATTGCCTTGTTCAACTTGAGCGGGGAACACACATGTGGTGTTTGGCAGCTCAAATTTCTCACCATTCTGAGCATGCCTGCAAATGACCACAAAAGCACTGTGAGTATTGATCTTGGGGTTACAAATAAATTTTAGTGAGTGGACAAATTTGCAAATATGAAATCTGCAAATAAACTGTAAATATATGGTCTTCCCTCCCAACCCATTCACCAATCCCCTCTCCCCCAAGGTAATCATCAGTCTAAATCTTTAGAAAGCCGTGGTTTCCCTGTTTCATTGTTTGTTTGTGTTTACAGCTACATGAGGTCATCACAAAGGTTATTTTTAATTTTAGTTGCTAAGTGTGTCCATCCATTAGCATCTCTACTCCCTGAAAGTGGGACTCCTGAAATCTTGACTTCTAGGATTTAAACTTTTAACAGAACTAGCCCCTTTACCAGATGTGTTAGTTTCCTAGGGTTTCTGTAACAAAGTACCACAAACTGGGTGACTTAAGTAACAGAAATTTGTTGTCTCACGGTTCTGGAGGCTAGAAGTCCAAAATTCAGGTGTAGGCAGGGCTGGTTCTTTCTGAGGGCTGTGAGGGAAGGATGTGTTCCTGGCCTCTCTCCTTGGGGTAAATGACAATTTTCTTGTGTCTTCACATGTCTATCTGCAAAATACTTTTTATAAGCACACTCGTCATAATAGATTAGGGCCTACCCTAATGACTTCATCTTAACTGCCTATGTAAAGACTATTTCCAAATAAGTCCACATTCTGAGATACTGAGAATTAGGACTTCAACATATGAATTTTGCGGGGACACAATCCAGCCCATCACATCAGATCCTGAGCACCTTGAGGACAAGAGTGTCTCATTTGTTGTTGTAGCCTCAATGCTTAGTATAATACAGGCCTTAAAGTTTATTGAGTTAATTAATAAAGCTCTTTCCCAATGGCTAGTCATCTGTTAAGTTAAGAATCTGTGTTTTGATCTCAACTGTATTTTTTTTAATACTGAAAGAACTTAGGCCCCTGGTTAAAGTCCAGAATTTTCAGAATGTGAAATTTACACACAATCTTGTTGTAAGAGACATTGATTATTCTGGCAAAGCTGGGAAAGTTTAGTTATAACAACATGGAACAAAATTTAGAATTCATAGACATTTAACAAGGATCTTAATTAAAATACCTAACCTCTTCAAAGCAATTTTCTCATATATTATCACATCGTGTCCTCAAATCTCTCATTCATTCATCAAATAATTATTACATGCCTATTATTTGCCAGGTGTGGCATTAAATACTGAGGATATAATCCTGAACAAAACTCCGTTCCTGCATCAAGAGGTTACAGTCAGGGAAGGAGGCAAACTGGTCAAGAAACAGTGTCTGGCCTGTCAGGCCTATACATAGCCTATGTCAGACCTGTGCATAGCCAGGACAGGTATCGTTATCTTATGAAGAGAGATTAAGACACCTACATCAAATGTTCTTCTGATGAGGATCATGAAATTCCTATACCATTCATCCTTTCTACAAATGAAGAAACCATCTAAGAGCAAAAATAGTGATTTCCTAAATAAAAGATGTATATTATTTACGGGAGTAAAACTCAGCTCTTAACCTCCGTGACTAATTCTCTCCACGCCATGTGACTGGGCTGGTTAGAAAGAGGGAGGAAAGTTCCCTGAAGGTTATACCAGTATTTCCAGACCAAAATAATATCTCATCTATCTAGAAGAGAAATGTCTTTCAGGAGCAATGGAAAAGCATGGTACAATAACTTTTCTGTAAGTCTTCATCCAGCAACCTATCTAGTACACGACCAAGAAGTGGGATGTAAGTTTTCTTTAAAAGCTATTATGGATATCAAAAAGTCAATGAACTTTTTCATACTATTTTCTGACATGACTTGGTTCATAGGACAGCCCCACAGATCCCCCTCAAAACCAATCCATTCATTTCACACACCACTCTAGCAAACTTAATGTAACATTTATAAACTGTAACTTCACCCACCTTAGAGGGATTTATAGAAAGTTTTCTGTAAGAAATGAGTAATTTCAAAGTGCATTTTGTTTACCCTGAGTTTGTTTTTTTAATTGGAGAGAACACAAAGTCCTCAGCAATACTTCTTGAAATCCCATTCCTGCCCATCAGCTTCTCTTCCATACCAGAAATGCCTCCATGACTCTCTTCAAAACTCACATTAAAAAAAAATAAAACAAACAAAACACCACTCCTTTACCCTTGGTTCATAGTTATGAAGTACACCAAGACATGCCTTACAGACCCACAAATATTTATAGAGTAGCCACTATGCTGATCCTCTGGAGATCGTGGGGAAAAAAAAAAAAATGAAACCTGGAGTCTGCCCTCAAGGTTCTGTCATCTAGTAGAAGATAAAAGGCATGTGTACAAACAAGCATAGGGCATGACAGACATGTTCAAAACCTAAGTGAGGCACAGGGTGTCATGGGTAAACTAAAGAAATTATGAGTCTTCTCAATAATCTCCAGTTCAGCAGTTTGAGAAAATTGCTTGTCACCAAATGATAAAAACAACAAAATTTCCATTTTTTCCAATTAATGCAAGGAATTCCATTCACCAATGTACACTTCAAATAAGGGAGTTGTCTAACCAAACTGTGAGGCATAACCATTATTACCAGCTCCTGACAATTGTTCATTTAAATGTCAGCAGCTAAGGTGGCTGAAAACACCACTGTGTGTAATCCTGCAATTAGACACAATGAATGGGATCCATTAAAAACAATGGCAGCCTCTCCTCAGCTTCTGGCAACAAAAGAAGGATGGAAGCTAGGAAGAGGTAAAGTGGGGATAAGGTAGGCAGTGACAAACTGTTAGTAGGGCTGGTGATTTCCCGACACAAAGCTGCACTGATGTGACTACACTGTAGAAAACATTTCATTTAAAAACTGCAATGTAGGGCGCCTGGGTGGCTCAGTCATTAAGCATCTGCCTTCGGCTCAGGTCATGATCCCAGGGTCCTAGGATCGAGCCCCACATCAGGCTCCCTGCTCGGCGGGAAGCCTGCTTCTCCCTCTCCCTCTCCCCCTACTTGTGGTCTCTCTCTGTGTCAAATAAATAAATAAAATCTTTAAAAAAAAAAAAAACTGCAATGTAGTGGGACACCTGGGTGGCTCAGTTGGTTAAGCGTCTGCCTTTGGCTCAGGTCATGATCTCAGGGTCCTGAGATTGAGCCCCATCAGGCTCCCTCCTCAGTGGGGAGTGGGGAGTCTGCTTCTCCTCTCCCTCTGCCCCTCCCCCCAGTTCATGCTCTCTCTCTCTCTCTCTCAAATAAATAAAATCTTTAAAAAAAAAAAAACCTCCATGTAGCTGGTGATCCCTCTGTATCTGAAATGGAATATGTTGTAGGCATGAGTCAGAAATCAGGACTAAGAGATCAGATAAGAAAGTTCAAAACTATTTTGGCCAATTAAACTTTTTCAATTATCAAACAAATACTATATCAAAAACAAACACTTCGTTAGGCACTGAGTATAAAAAATAAAGTTCCTGTGGAAGGTGTTCCAGTTACCTATTGCTACATAACAAACCACCCCAAAGTTAATGTCTTAAAATAATTTATTATTACATTTCATCATTCTTGGGGTTGACTGGCTCAGCTAGGTTCTTCTTGTTTGGGATCTCTCATGTTTTTACAGTCAGATGTAATTCCAGCTGTCCTGGGGTCATCTGAATACTTGCCTGAGCTGGACCTTGGAGGTGGTCACTCCCAAGGCTGGCTATTCTTGTGAGCAGTAGGGTGGGAGTTCATCTGAGAAGCGGACTGCGGGCCCTTTCGCTGTATCTCCATGTGGTTTGGGCTTCCTCACAGCATTGTGTCCCAGAATAGTTGGACTTCTTATATGGTAGCTCAGGGCTCCAAGCTAACAAGGCAGATCTGCCAATCCTCTTAAAGGCTGGACCTGGACTGTCATAGCATCACTTTAACCACAATCTATTAAGTAAGCATGCCACTAAGGCCAATCCAGATTCAAAGGGAGGGGATTAGAATTCCGCTTCTCGATGTGAGGAGAAGCAGAGAAGCAGGCCATTTTTAAAGTACCACAGAAGGTAATACACTGAAATCTTAACCTTGAGAAGCAGCCAGCAGTGAAAATAATAGTTAAGAGCATTTTAGGCAGAAGGCCTCTCCATGTTCCTGAGCATACATCTAGTCCATGCATCGTACAGATACTATGCGTCAACCACATTTAACTTGCCCATTATCCCAGTGAGAAACATCTAGATTCTTGACTTCTTGCCACCATAAACAATGCTGCAATGACCATCTTCATCCTCTTATGGATCTGTGTGAGATTTTCTCTAGGATGATATCTAATCAGAAACAGCACTGCTGGGTCATAGAAGACATATGCACTTAACTTAGCTGATGCTTGCCAGATTGTACTTGGGAATAGCTCTACTGATTTTTACAACCACCAGCAGTGTACAAGGGTTACTATAGCTCCACATTCCCATCCTATGTTTAACATTATTCAACTCTCTAGTTATTGCTAACCTGATACAAGTAAAGCAGTACCTCATTATTCATTTGCAGTTCCCTAAATATTAATAAGCTTAAGCATCTTCTTTTAAGAATTTCGGCCATGTGTAGTACATCTTCTATGATTGCATGTTCATAGACTGCCCATTTTTCCATTTTCCATGACTGTCTTTTCTTGTTAATTTACTAAATTTTTTATTTCAGACATTAGTTTCTTTTCAGTTTTAGACATTGCAAGTATCTTCTCCAAATATGTCATTTGTTATCTTTGTCCATGGTGTCCTCCTCAGAGGAGAACAGAAATCCTTATTTTTTTAATAGAATCAAATATCTGGGGATTTTGCTTTATCTATTACCTTCCGGGGTTTAAGAAGTCCTTCTCTCATCCCCAGGTTATAAAAACATAAGCTATATTATCTTCACACTTTTACCTTTATATGAAGTTAGAAAAATATGGAGTCTAAATACACGGTGTTAGAAGAGATCCAGTTTTATTTTTTCCATAGAGTCAGTCAATTTTCCTAACATGATTTATTAAACAATCCAAAGTTGCCATATCCATTTACTTACTAATTCTTTCAAAGAAACAGCTTTTGATTGTGTTGATCTTCTCTATTTTTATTTTTGTTGTTGTTCTCTTATTCATTGATTTTCACCCTTGTTTTCTTTTTGGTTCTTTTGTTTTCAACTCTTTAAAAAAAAATTCTTAAATTGAATTGTTAGATTATGTTTTTCTTCCTGGTAAAAGTATTTAGACCTACAGATTTCTCAGTAAGTACTCGTTTAGCCATGTTG
Organism: Leptonychotes weddellii; assembly: GCF_054177405.1. NCBI lineage: Eukaryota > Metazoa > Chordata > Mammalia > Carnivora > Phocidae > Leptonychotes > Leptonychotes weddellii. The sequence goes on from NC_138380.1 coordinate 46,663,304, forward strand.
TACAAAAGCTAATGTATAGTATTTCAAATGTATTTCAGTTCTAACTATTCTGTAATTTTTCTTACAATTCATTTTTAACCAAAAGGTTATTTGGTCATAGGTTATTTAGTTTCCAGATAAAGGAAATATTCTTAGCCATATATATGTTACTAGTTTCTACTCCTATTGCATTAGGATCAACAAACATAGACTGCATAATATTGATTTTTTGCATTTTATTAGACCTAGTATACTCTCAACATTTGAAAGCCTTTTTTGTGAATTCAAAATTTTCTATTTTTTGCTAGTACTTTTTCTTCCAATTTCTGTGTATTTTAGTTGCCTGTGGTTGCTAAAACAAATTACCAAAAGCTTGGTGTCTTAACACAGCAGTAATTTATTCTCACAGTTCCGGAGCCTGGAAGTCTGAAACAATTTCACTGAACCAAAATCAAAATGTTGCATGACCACTCTCTCTCTAGCAGCTCTAATGGAGAATCTGTTTCTTGCCTCTTCCATTTCTGGGGCTGTTGGCAGTCCTTGGCTTGTAGCCATACCACTCCAATCTCTGCCTCGTGGTCACACTGCTTTTCTCCTCTGGTCTGTATCAAATCTCCCTCTACCTCTCTTTTATAAGGGCACATATGACTGCATTTAGGACCCACCTGGATAATCCAGGATAATTTCCCCATCTGAAAATCCTTAACTTAATCATATCTGAAAAAATAAATTTATACAAGGTAACATCCACAGATTCCAGAGAGTAGGATATAGATATCTTTTGAGGGGCTATTTTTCAGCCTACCATAGAAAGTTTAATCCATTTGTACTTACTTTAACTACCATCCTATTATACCTTATTTCTCCCTTCTTATATCATGGTTTCCACTGTCCTACACTTTCTTTAATATACTTTATATTTTCCACTTAACATATTTTCTTTCCTGCCTTTTAGTGGATAGATCAACTTTTCTTCTGCTGATTTAATAGTTACAAATCCTATTTACATTCATATGGTGGTTGTCCTTGGGTCTTTTATCAGGAGACTTACTAAGAATTCACAGCTTCAAGAAAAAGTTTGCCCCAAAGCAGAATTCCAGCCCATAACTTCTATAAGCACTGTCCTGCCATGAGACCTCCCACTCCCCTTTTCCCTCCCTCCTCTACACACCAGAAATTAGTCCCATTTGTTGAGCTCTACTACATGGCAGGCACTGTGCTAAGCCTTTAAAGGTGTCATCTCATTTATCCTTATAACAATCCTGTGCAGTAGACATTAATGTTCCACTTTGTCAAATGAGGAAATTGAGGGTCAAAGAACTTTCCCAAAATCACAGTTAGTAAGTGGCAGCACTAGATTTCAAACTATTGAACAGCTTGATTGTATTGCAACTTTGCAGTTTGTCGTGACAATGAGATGGAATTGTATACAAAGTCATGTTGAAGACTTGCTTTTTTTGGTTAAAAATGCCACTGGTTTGTAAATGAAAACATACAGTGTGTCCAAAGATGCCTGAAAAAATCTGCTTGATTTTTTTGGAAATATACAGTGGAAATAGTATGGTTTTTGGAATAAAAAACCTGAATTCAGTCTCAGCTCTCCTACTTCCTGGAGAGCTGAATCTTATACGAATCACAAAACCACATAAGCATCATTTTCTCCTCTTTAAAATGAAAGCAATGATAGTATCTACCTCACAGAGTTCTTGTGAAAACACATTTATGTTTTGAAACTTTTCATGTTTTGAAATTTTATATATTTTTAATCTTGCCTATTAAACAAAATGAATCATCAAAAATATACCCCCAAAAAATCTATATATACATGGAGGTCCTTGATATATTGGAAATATTGTTAGACTGACAATCAGGAAAACGTGGTTTCTAATTTTATTTTTACCTTGGTTTCCTCAGCAGTCAGATGAGGAAACTCAACTAGATGATTTCTAAGGCACTTTTAACGCTAATCCTCTCGGAGTCTACCTGCATGGATCACAGAACTGAAACTGACGTTGCAGTTTGTTTTGAGTGAGTGCCACCCAGAGAGAATATTTATGGAGATAAATACAAACAGTGGTAGCCTGTGTTTTTGTCATATTTTCCTCAACATCAGAATAATGGCCAAATGAGATATTATATTAAACTTTGTTGTCAGGTTGCTGCCCATTGATCAGAGAGCAACTCCTGGGAAAAATACTGCAGTGATGTCCACTGAAATATGACCTTTTAGCTCAGCCAAACAAGGAAAGCAGAGAAGTATCTTGTTTAAGTTTTTAGTGGAGTGGTCTACCAGTGTTTGTGTTCCCATAGGCTACAACAAAACCCAAAAGTCGAGAGCCTAAATCTTTAGAACTGGACCAAGTAGCACATGAAATATTATAATGTAATTTTTTATCTAAAAAATTTCAAAGTATACTCTTCTTATAAATAACAATCAGAATCTTCTTGGCTCATGGGGAAAAGGTGAAAAGGGGGAGGTGGTTCATATCAGATTTAGGTGGATTCAGGAAGAAGTGAGTTTTTTAAGATTATTACAAGGGAACATGAATTAAAAGGGTTAAGAAACACTGCTTTAGAGAGATAAAATAAGCTGTTCCTTAAAAGATATTCTGCTTAATTTGGTTAGGTTTTTGACCAACCACAGATCCAAAACTGTGAAAAGAGCACATACTCAATACGCACAATACTCAAGAGTGGCACCTCAAACTCCTAGAAACTCATGAATCAGCTCATAAGAACATGAATCAAGGGCTTGATTACTAACAATGCCTCCCTGTATCCAGAATCCATGAGTTCCCCAGCATATTTGTGATATACTGTGTTGGAAATTTATTTTCAATGTTTCCTTCCTTTCAATGTTCACAACAAGTCATACTGGGTACCTGAATAAAGGCCATTTGCAAACTTTAAACTGCCAGCTCTCCTCTTGGCTGACCAAAGCAGAACATTATGAAGAGCTTGAACCCTAATCCCTGCAGGCTGTTTCTCAGGTTGCCACCTAACCATATTTATACAGTATAACGGAAACTCTGTCCACTCTGTCCTTGTTGTGCCCTTTGATTACATTTATTTAATGCCATGCAAAGGTGAGGGCAATTATTCTTAGATCGGTGTTTATATCCTGCTTTGGACCACAATAAACAGCTAGTTACTTCCCCAGGGAAAGACCAAATTATGCTGCCCTGTGTTTTCCATCCCATGTTAGGCTTTGAATCTTGAATAGAACACAGTAATTTCACAGTGTTTTGGACAATGTGTACAGTTTTGAGGCTGGGGCATTCTTGCTGACCACTGTTTATCAAGTATGTGTATCATGCCTGCGCAAGAGGGAATTTCAGATTGAGATTGAGCTGGCATTCATGAAGTACCTTCTCTAAGCCAGCAATTTCCTAAGCACTTACACAATAATGAATAGATATAAGAGGATTATTTGAGAATCAACTTAGTGGAGGTAGTTAGATCTGGAACCAGTCCAAGTAAGTCAGCTTCATTTTCATGTGTTGGTCCCGGCACCTTTAAATCCACGTTATCACAAGTAAAATTAGAAAAATCTGAATAAGATCAGTAGATTAATATCGATGTCAATATCTGGTTGTAATATTGTGCCATAGTTTTACAAAATGCATTGCTTCCTTAAATTACTTTCTTAGCTCTGAAGGCTCACTTTGTACCTATAGCTCTGGTTTTGTCAATCATTATTTATCTCTTATTTAATTACTTAAATATTTATCCTTTATTTAATTGCTTATGAGATGACACCTAGTTGCTCCCTATGATTTCATTCTGTGTAACATCATGAGTCTTCTTCAAAATCATGTCATTTACCTTTTTGCAAATGTCTAGCATATTTCCTATGTTTTTCCCTTTTAATCTCATATTTACTCAAGAGCAGGTCTATTATTAGCACCTGCTCCCCAAAAATAACATTGGTTGACTGTCTGGCTTTCCTCTCTATTATTCTGGGCACCATTCAGTCCCCTTGGCCTCCAACCTGGAAGGCTAGAGACATTGGTTTGCTTTATCAATTCAGTATACTATGTAGAGTGAACAGAGAGCTGAGGCCAGGGACAAAGTTACTTTTCCTGTTTTTTGTTGAACCACTATATAGGATCAACTCCTGCAAATTTGGAGGGTAGTGCCCTGTCATTTGCAAAGGGACAAAGTGGGGAATGCAGTTTGGCTCAAGATATCTTCCCTACTTTGGGTTTACCTGATCATATTACTGAGAAGTCACCTTACAGAAGAGCCCTGCAGGCTCTCATGTTATATTTTGCGAAGTCACATGTGTTTTCTAAACATGGCCACCTTTGCTGTTATTTGCCGACATCTGTGAGAATATCCCTTCATAGATTTATCACTTTCTCCCTACCAAGACTAGCAAGGTGAGGACAAGATTCCTAGAGAGTCAAAGAGGATCCTCTTGATCAAGCCAAACTCTTTTCCAACTCAGGGTCTTCTCACATGCTGTCCTTCTTCCTAAATGCTTGTTCCCAGTTTTTCCCCTTGCTACTTTCTACTGGTCCTTTAGTGTTCAAGTCAAATGTCATTGCCTTAGAGATGCAGTCACCAGTCATTCCATGAAATTGAAGTTTTTCTTTGTTATGTTCCATCAGAGGTCTCTGTTCCTTTCCTTCTTGGAATGTATCACAGTTTGTAACAATATATTTATTTGTGTTTACTTGTTTAATGTCAATCTGTCCCACTAGCCTGTAAATTCTGTGAAAGTACAGATTATGTCTATTTAGTTCAACTTAAGGGCAATTGAGGGCTTGCATTAGGCTAAAATGAAAACATGACTTTTAGAACATGGGTAGAATTACTACAGCTTCCAATAACGTGAATTCATAGAAGTCCAGGTACAATTCTACACAAGGTCCTTGTGTTCTGACAACCAACCTTTCTCCCACTGTAGAATGATACAACTGACTCAGAGTTGTTAGCACCCTTTTTGTAAGCAGCACAAATCTGGACAGCACAAATCTGGACAAATCTTGTGGCAAGTACAGCACAAAACTCTAAGCCTTTAAAAGATGCTGTGTCTGTGCTGCATCCATGGGGATAACTGATGGGCTTTAGCAAGTAGTACATTTGAATTTGGCACAGGTGTTTTCATGAAAGTATAGCAATGATCAGCTTGGAAAGGCCAGTGAAAAAGATATCATTTAGAAACAAGCATTCAGCTACCACAACAAAGGGCAGCTTAATATGAAGCCTGCCTTGGACAGTAAAAGCAGATCATTTAGAGTCACAAGAAACACAAAACCATTGATATAATGTTCCAGCATATTCTTGGAGTGTCCTCAAAGTTCCCAGCACATTAAAGTAGTCTGATTTTTATATTTATGCACTTTCTCCAGCTATTCCAAATCCACTCAGAGTGAAAGAGGAAAACAGTTTTTCTTTCCTGAATCTTCCTGAACATTTTCTAGAGTTATGAAAAAATTGTGTCATGACTGACTGAATCAGAACAATCATTTGCTGTTTTGTTCTCCCAGCAAAAGCAGTGAACTCCCAACCCTAAGCAGATCCTATTGGCCCATCCCCACCCTGACACCACCCTCTGGGAAGCTCTTTTGGCAATGATACTCTGGCCCTTAGCAGCAATTTTACCACCACAGTTTAGTGTTATTTGAAAAGTGTGTTATAATGCCAAGGATAAGAGGTGATTTGAGGGAGATCCAGCAAATGGCACCCCTGAAATAATCTCCTTGTCACCATTTGGTGAATCTATGAGGTACCAATTCAGAAAGTCAAATACGGTCCACCTTCATACCAAAGGTCTAGCTAGTAAAGACTGAATTAGAACCTAACACTGGTTTCTCGATTGTACTTGTTACTTTCTACCCTCCTGCCACAACCAAGTATAGAAGAGCAGGTCAGCCTTGGGCTTACAAAGGAGCAACCCATGTTTCCAGTCCAGGTCTGCCACTGTCTAGACGGTGGCAGACAAGTCACTTCATCTCTCTGGTTAATGAAAAGGTTAGGACAAGGTGATCTCTGATGTCGCTTCTAAATCATACAGTCTATTCTATAAAGATTGATCCAGGTCTCTCTACTGTTTCCTCCTTAACCTTTTAAGAAAGCTCCATAGCTTCTAGGGGTTGGTAGTGACACAAATTCTCTACTGTTTTTGTCTCAAAAAGGCCACCCTCAAGGCAGCCCTGCCTGGATCCCTCAGAAGAAACAGCCCTGGGTGCCTGGGTGGCTCAGTCAGTTAAGTGTCTGCCTTCAGCTCAGGTCATGATCCCAGGAACCTGGGATGGAGTCCTGAAACAGGATCCTTGCTCAGCTGGGAGTCTGCTTCTCCCTCTACCCCTTCCCCCACTCATTCTCTCTTTCTGTCTCTTTCACTCTCTTTCTCTCTCTCAAATAAATTTTTTAAAAAAGAGAAACAAATAAACCAAAACAATCAACAGCACAAGCTGGGGGTGTGATTATTTATGTGTTTCAAAAAATAAAAATTAAAAAAAGAAGAAAGAGCCCTGAAATTTGCTCCTCAGACTCACTTCTCTAGAACAAAGTCAACTTCACCCACAGCCTTGAGAGACAGCTCCAGTCATCTACCAAGTATGCTCCATGAAACCTAATCTACACACCATTTCCCATGTTCTCAGACATTGTTACCTGCATACAGTGGATGGTTTTTGTATTAGAAGTGCCCCCTTGAATTTCTACAATACATAAAGACACTATTTTATTGAGTAAGGCAGTGTCACTTGGAAATCGTTCCCAAAGGTCTCATCTGGTACTACCAGATGCCTCAAGAACCTTAGGTGGTATTCTACATAGCATCAATGAATCATTCAATGCAGCAATTTAAATCCCAAATAACACTTGTGATCTTGATAGATGCATGGTCCATAATCTTATACATTCATCTAAGGTATCTCTCAAATGGAGTGGCAGCAATGAAAGATCCTTGCAGGTCAGGCATCATATGAATCATAGGAAACAGGTTTGCTGACCCCAAACTTTTAAGAGACCCCAAAGCAGGCTTTCATTCTCTTTTGAAAACACACGGAATGCACTTCAATTCCAAGAGAGAAAGAGAAATATTCAGTTGCTTGTCACTGGTACTTAGGAGAGGATTTTCACTTTCAACTGTGGTGCAGAGTTGTAGCTTGTTTAGAATTTGATGCCATTCTCATCTTCAGAAGTTGATGCATGTGGAAATGCTTTAACACACAAAGCCCTTATGCCCCACAGGCACATTAACATTGAATTTCAGCATCTATTTGCATTCATTAGAAGGATAATACAACCCCAAACCAGAAGTAGGGAAGCAGCTCTCACCAGCTGATCACCCAATGGCCCAGCCTCCTCCAAGAATGGAAACTCTAACCAAAGCATCAGCATTTTCACAAAACAATTATTCCACAGATGTGGCCTTAATCCAGGGCAGGTTCCAATATAATGTGTACTGTACAGTGTCCTCACCCACCAGGGGCTAAGCAGCCTAAATCATTAGTTTTGTTGCCATCATGCACAGGTATATAATCACACCCCCAACTTGTGCTGTTGATTGTTTTGGTTTATTTGTTTCTCTGTTTACTCTTTTTCAGAATCTCTATAGCTGGTAACAGGAGGAAAAAAATTTATGAACATGGCCACTATCTTGGGAAGACACTCTGAAGACGATAGTTTTGAACACGGCTATTTCATTGATCCACCTTTGCCCCCATGATGCTTAAATCTTTCTCTCTCACTTCCAACTTTCTACTATGCTCTAGATGGTTATTTCCAACTGCCTAGTGAGCATTGCCTACATGTCTCATAGTCACATCAAAATCAAAATCCCCCCTCCTCAATTGGCTCTACTTTCTCTGTCTGTCATCTTAGAGTATGATTCCATGGCTAGAAAACTCAACTAACTCCCCTTTCTTTTACCTTCACTTTCAGAGAATCACCACATCTGTTGAGTCTATCTGCAAAATGTCTCATCAGGCTCCTCCATTGTCCATCCTTTCTGCTGCTACATTAGCCCAAATCACTATTAGTTCTTGCCCCCAACATGCTTCTGAGATCACCTCTATTCCAGCATGACCTTTCTGAACTGCAGATCTAATCACTGAAAAACACCCACTGGCTGTCCATTGCTAACAGGCTTAGATACTGGTTTCTCTCAACCATATTGGTCATTTCTAGAGCTGGCTCCTTGGGTGACCTTCCTCTCTACAAACTGTTTTATGCCTAGAAGGTATTCAATAAGTATGATGAATTAGCTTGACTTATCTCTCACAAACAAGTGGAAAGAGAATATCTAGAATCTAAGAAATTGCAGGTACTGGGTTATAAAGTTCAAAAAATAATGTTTTAAATCTCTTCTCTAACTACCCATCACTGGCCAACTCAGTTTTGTCAGTTTGCAGCTTTGTGAGTGAGGAACTTTCTGTTCCCACCCTAAAGGAAGTTTCCTGCTGAGAGAAAGCAGAAGAAATAGAACTGGGGTTGGAGATTTCGAGAATGTGACAGTTTAGAAAGCTGTTATTACTGAGTGTGTTTAACCAAAAAATGCAATTCTACTGCCTTGAATACTCAGCACAAAAAGTAGGTTTACTACTAGAAGATTATTTGCTAATGTTAACCTTACATGGCTGGCCCTCCACCCCCCTTGTCTTTCCATTTTACCACATATTTCCTGTTTTTTTCACTCTGGTTCAAAAGATATATCAGGAGTATTCTAGGTTTGGAATCAACCTACCCAATTACATCAAGAAACTCGTTATGTAAATGACGTTGGAATAAGGGGGTATTAAAAAGAAGGGTATACATTCCAAGGCATATCAGACAGAGTATCAAAGAGATTTTTTCCTCCTATGAAAAAAGATGTCCTACAAAATATAGGCTAGCAAAGTCCCACAGAAGTCACTCTGAACCAGAGACTCATATGCTTCTGCTTTGGAGGTGGATCTTAGGAAGTTGAGAGCAGTCTTTCGGTCTCTCCCCAGTCACGGCCATGTTTATCATTAGCTCCTTTAAAAAAAATAAAGTGGTGGCTGGGGCTCAAGTTCAGCCCTTGTAGACATGCACATGATCAGACCTGACAGGGTCCATTTGCTAATTACATGTAGTTACTACTCTGTTTCATCAGAACTTGAACTAAAAGACCAAAAGCCAAGCCATTAGTCATCTGAGAATATAAATGGAATTTCATGTTCCTATGACTGATTGGTCTTAATTTATGAAGGACTCTGTGAGGACAAACAACAAGAATCAAATATATATCCTTGCCAGGGCTCATAAAATGAGATGTAATTGGTCTGGGCCTGTGCTGTTTTAGTGCTTTAAGCAATATTAATATCTTTAAGAAACTAAAAGCTTCTTTTGTAAACCTGTTTGGTCCTAATTGATGATCTCAAGGTCAAAGTCAATGTATTTATGTATCATTTTCCCTTTTATAATCAGAACAATGGTGCAAGCTCAAGTGCTCACACATATATCAAATACCAGATATAAAAGCAGAATATAAGTAATGTCCTTAAGTATTAGCGGCTGAGGGCAGGTGCAGAAGTTGCTGACACACATGTGCTCAGTGAAGTGGACCCAGGCCAGGACATGTATATTTCAATCTCTTTATCTTTAAAATCAACCTTCACAAATGTACCAATGTACCACAGAATCATGGTCTTTATGAATTCAGGGCTGGGTATTTTTTTTAAATATCAAGTTAATATCACTGCTAAGCAGTACCAAGTGTGCCAGAAAATATCAAGACAAATACATAAAATAGAGTCTAAACACACCAACCTCCAGAAAAATTATAGCTCCTCTTCATTGGACCAAAGAACTATATTCATTATTTGTAAAATCATTATTGAGCATCTACTATGAACTAAGCATTAGCTAGAAGAACAGTGGACAAAACAGTCATGGTCTTTACCTCCATAGAACTTATATTCAAGTGAGTACAATAATCCAAAAAATTAAATAGAGTAAGCAAACAAATAAAATAATCACAGTTCTGATAAGTGCAAGGAACTTCGAAGGGGTTCAGAAATCAGAAACAGCATATAGGTCATTCAGCTCCTCCCTCTACAGATAAAGAAACAGATACCTAGCAGTGGGAAATGATTTGCCCAAGATCATACAATCCCCATCCAAACCCCTTCTTTGACAAGTAAGGAAATGTATCAAAACTATATTCTATCCAAATGCAGAATTTTATCATTAACCAAATTACTCATAGTCCTGATTCAAATGTACTATAGTGACATTCTTATGATACTCTAATTGAAATTCTAATGTAAATCTTGTTATCACAGTGCACAGAAAACAGGGTCTGGGCAGTGTCACCACCAGATGGATTCATTTATCTAGCTAATGGGCAATTCCAGACTGCTACTTATTAATTGGGCTTAATGACCCTAACGGGAAGCACATTCTGACCAACAGGACCTTTCTCCTTTTCTCCCCTGCAGAGGCCACCAAAAATACTGGTCTCCCAGGATGTCTCCAGTTGGTATGCACCAGCCATCTTCAATCTACTATGCCTGCTCAAGATTGGCTTCTCCTATGGGAACAACCTCATTATGGAAGGACAGATTTCAGCCTGAGAGTGTCTGTCATAGCCAGTATTAGAACACCTAGTTTTTGTATATTGTTTTATAGTTTACATGTCTCTCTTATGCATTACCCTATTTAAACCTCACAACAAACTTCTGAGCAGTATTATCCCCATTTTACAGATGAGGAAACTGAAGCTCAGAAATGTTAACTAATTTGCCCAAGTTAATGAATAAACAAGCGCCAGGGCCAGGATTAGAACTCAGACCTTTAAACTCTAAGATCTATATGTTTTCCCATCATACCTCTAGACCCCAGTTGCCCAAGGGATAGTCTTTGCTACAAGGTTGAAGAATAGAGATACTATTTCTAGCCAAAAATTAGACTTTAGACTGCACCAGCCATCCCGCAGATGGCTGGGGGAAGAAGGAAAGTAGATGATTGCTAAAAAGCATCATGAGAACAAGCAGCTAGAATGTCAATGGCAGTTGAAGCCGCCTCCATGATCTGCCCACTATGGCTACTACATGGTGGGGCAAAAAGAACATGCATTCCACTTAAAATGGCTATAATAACTGATCCTTAATTTACCACTCGGTGGACTCTCTACACTTCACATATATTAACTCATTTAATCACCTCAACAACTCTATGGAACAAGATTCTGTTATACCCATTTCACAGTTGGAGAAACTGAGGCATAGAGAGTTTTTAGGTATTTTGCCTAAGATCCTTAAGGAAGAATAGGGACTCTGACTCCAGAGTCCCTGATCTTAGCTGCTACACTAAATTATATTGTCATCACTCACTGTAGTGGATAGGACATCTGTTATTTTCACATCTCTATATCCATCTACTTTCTGGTAGTAGCACCATTTTGGAGAAACTCATCTCTCCTATGTTGTATTTAGTCTTGGTGAGACCACCTGTCAAGTTCTCCTTTAAAACTTGGTCAATCGGCTCTTATCTCCCAAGAATTTGTATCTTGAGTGGACAAAAACAAAGATGGGGAAATAGCTGGATCATCCATCCCACAGCAGGACCCTGAAGGGATTGTATTTGTTCCTGCAACCTAGATCTTCAGAGTTCCCCAACTTTCTGAGCCTGGTTCTTCAGCCTTTCCTTTAATTCTAAGAGCTGCCCACATCCAGGTTGTTCTTTTTTGCTTAAGCAAGCCAGAATCCAGTTGTATTCCTCACAACCAAACTCTGACATAGCGTCATCATTAGTCCCTGGTCTGCTACCAGCCAGCTGTGTGACCCTAGGACACTCCCCTCAGGACCTCAATTGCCTGACCTATGCAATTGAATTAGAAGTACCTCTTTTTTTTAATAGCTCTAACATTTTTTAATTTGATTCTGTGGTTCCCTGGTCATACTATGTCTCATTATTCTTGCTGTATCTACAACTCCTATACCCATCTGTAGACAAAGCTCTCCCTGCTTCTCTTTCAGGCCACAAATGCCACCTATGCAGATCTGGTTTGCCTGTTATTCATTTTCTCTAACCCCCAAGCCAACTCTCCACAATGGCTACTTCAGACTTTCTCCTTTCTCCCAATACCCACTATTAGATTCCAAATAGATGGCCTTGTCTTCTGTGTTAGTGAGAATATTACAGTGATTCATCATCTGGCCCACAGTCCCTAGTTTATTTTCATCTTTTCCTCAACACATCTCTACCTCATTATCTCTCCACTCTTCTTTCCTCTTCTTCTCTAAACCATACTTCTTCCCAAGTATGCAGAGTGCAGTTCAACAAATGGGTATCTTTCCACCTCACACCAGTAAGAATAGCTAAAATTAACAAGTCAGGAAACGACAGATGTTGGCGAGGATGCGGAGAAAGGGGAACCCCCTACACTATTGGTGGGAATGCAAGCTGGTGCAGCCACTCTGGAAAACAGTATGGAGGTTCCTCAAAAAGTTCAAAATAGAGTTACCCTATGACCCAGCAATTGCACTACTGGGTATTTACCCCAAAGATACAAATGTAGTGATCCGAAGGGGTATATACACCCCAATGTTTATAGCAGCAATGTCCACAATAGCCAAACTATGGAAAGAGCCTAGATGTCCATCAACAGATGAATGGATCAAGAAGATGTGATACACACACACACACATACATACACACACACACACAATGGAATATTATGCAGCCATCAAAAAAACGAAATCTTGCCATTTACAATGACGTGCATAGAACTAGAGGGTATTATGCTAAGCAAAATAAGTCAATCAGAGAAAGACATGTATCATATGATCTCACTGATATGAGGAATTCTTAATCTCAGGAAACAAACTGAGGGTTGCTGGAGTGGTGGGGGGTGGGAGGGATGGGTGGCTGGGTGATAGACATTGGGGAGAGTATGTGCTATGGTGAGCGCTGTGAATTGTGTAAGACCTGTACCTCTGAAACAAATAATATATTATATGTTAAAAAAGAAGATAGTAGGAAGGGAAAAATGAAGGGGGGGAATTGGAGGGGTGACAAACCATGAGAGACTGTGGACTCCGAGAAACAAACTGAGGGTTCTAGAGGGGAGTGGGGTGGGGGAATGGGTTAGCCTGGTGATGGGTATTAAAGAGGGTATGTATTGAATGGAGCACTGGGTGTTATACGCAAAGAATCATGGAACACTACATCAAAAAAAAAAATTTAATTAATTTTTAAAAAATGGGTATCTTTCATGTACCATGTTCTAGGCACTGTGCTAAGCACAGAGAACACAAAGATAAATATGGCCAGCCCTGCCCCTAGGAAGCATACAATCTGCTTATGGGATCATATATAAATAGATAATAAAAATCAAAATTACAAGAGTTTTAACAGAGTTATTTACAAAATGTTATGGGAACACTGAAGAGGTCAGGACAGACTTCCTGTAACTGAAGAATGAACAGCCAAATGAAGAAGGCTGTGACAGGTAGATTAGAAAGAGCAAGCAGCATGAGCAAAAACAGAGAATCATCCAAAATCAAAGCCCTAGGTAAGACCATGCCCACAAACCAGGCCCTTGATTGGCAGTTATGCCTGCCATGCCTGATTGTATCAAATAACAAAAGTCCAACCAGGACACCAAACTCATTCCTTGTGCTCTGAACTCGCATGCCCCATGCTCTCAGTAGCCCTTGTCCTGACCCCATCTCCTAAAACCCTTCACTATACCTTCACTGATGCTTCACTTGTGTTCAGTCATCATCAAAACCCTTTCTTGGAACATTTCCTTCACTGCTTGCTTTACCAAAACTGGCTCTCCCCTGAAGAACTGCTTCCTCTGCAGCCTTCTCAAGAGGTGGCTGCTTTGTAACTTCCCTATCCTCCACACGGGGCATGGAGATAGGGTAAAGTCCTCTTTGCTCCTATTGCTGCTTCAAGACCATTCTCCTGCCTCTTCCCTAAAACAAAAACAAAAATAAAAATCAACTTTTGATCTGTCTATCTCATGTCAACAGATGATCACCTGCCATCCTATCCTTACTGCAATCAGCTACAACTTCTAGGTTATTCTTTCTCAGTGTTTTAAGATTTTAGTTCCCAGATCACTGTTACTCTCTGCAACATAATCTTACCCTAATTCATTTTATTTTCATTACCTACATGGATGATGTTCTAACACCTAGTGCTTTGCTATCCCATCTCCTTAGAGATCTTCCTTGTTCTCCACCGTAGTCATCCACTCCCACTGTCAATACCAATAACAGAAACTTCTCCATTATCTCATCTCAACAATCTCCCACCCTGACCATCATGTCCCACCTTCCATGCTCACTAGGTAACACAACTCCAGCAACATTTCAGTTTCACTGGACCATGCATAGATCTTATTCTCTGCATCCTCATGTCCTCCTCTTCCTCTTACCCAGTGCTATGGTCTGAATGTTTGTGTACCACCACCACCCCCAAAAAATTCATATGTTGAAATCTCAATGCCTGATGTGATGGCTATTAGGAGGTGGGACCTTTGCTAAGAGCTTGGGTCATAAGGGTGGAAGCCTCATGAAAAAGACCTCACAAATACCCCCCACTTCTACCACATGAAAACACAAGAAGTCTGCAATCCATAAGAAATCCCTCATCATGCTAGCACTCTGATCTCAGACTTCCAGCCTCCAGAACTATGAGAAATAAGCTTCTGTTGTTTATAAGCCACCCATTCTCTGGCATTTTGTTATAGCTACCCAAATAGACCAAGAATGGACTTAGATACCCTGCTTAACTTCCTTAATGTATCATTACTTCACTTCCTCATATATACCTTCATCTTTCTGGAACTTAACTGGAAAAACTCCTATCCTTGTTAAATCCAAATTTCCACCCATTGTATATCTGCATCCAAGCAAACTAAGCCTTTGTGGAAAAAAAAATTACATAATTATATAACTAGTCTATAAATTTGTGATTAAAAACCTTAGATAGATCTTCAGTATCACCCAATAATCCTATGATACTTACTGAATACATTCAGTCTCTCAATCTCCTGAATGAATATTTTGTACCTTTTCTTCTCTTCTCAAACCTCCAATATTTCTTCCTATCCTTACTCTCAGCTGATAATTTTGTTCCTATTTCACTATTAGAGCCAGCTAAAAAGAACTTTCATGCCCTCTCACCACCATATTTACCCAGCTACCAATATCTGCATCACACATTACTCTTTCTCTTTTGTTCCTAGGTTAATTGCTCCTGCCTCTATCAATTCCTCCACTCATTCCCTGGGTTCTATCTACTCGTGACTACTCAAAGACATTGTCAAAGCAGCTATCCCCCCTTATGCTCCATCACCAATTCCCCTTCTCTACTGAATCATTCTGAAAGGACACCTACTGTAATTTCTTTGAGTCCTGACTCCATATCCCCTTCAACCCACCCTCTGTTTCTCTGCTCCCCTTTTCAGAAGATCTCCTTGGAGTTGCCTATATACATTACCTCCAATTCCTATTCATCCATTATCCTTTTTGAGATATAATCAAACACTATAAAATTCACCATTTTAAAGTATACGATTCAGTGATTCTAGGTTGTACAACCATCAAATATCTAACTCCAAAACATTTTCATAATCAAAAAAAAAACCCAAAACCCCATACCCATTAGCCATCACTTCTCATTTCCTCCTTCTCACAGTAGATAAGCAAACACTAATCTACCCTCTGTCTCTATGGATTCACATATTCTGGACATTTCATATAAATGGAATCATATCATATAATATGTGGCCTTTTGTGTCTGGCTTCTTCTACTTAGCATGTTTTTGAGGTTCATCCATGTTATAGCATGTATCAGTACTTCATTTCTCAGTCTCTTTTTTGAGACTACTGCAAGCAGGTTTCTCCCTCCACTGAAACTATGGTCAATCTTCTTCTTGTTGCAAAACTTAGTGACCAGGTCTCAGTCATCACCTTACTCAATCTATCAGCAGTATTTGACATAGGTGATCCCCTTCCTTGAAAAACTTCCTTCACTTAGTTTCTAAGACCCCACATACTCTGGTTTTCCCTCTACTTCACTGGTCACTCTTTCTGGGTGTCCTTTGCATGTTCCCTCTTAACTTAACTTAAAGTTAAGTTCCCTCTTAACTTTAAATGTTCAGATGCCCATAAGCTAAGTCCTTGGATCTCTTCTCTTTTCTCTATCTACCTTCATTCCCTAGGGACAACATCCAGTCTTGTGGCCTTAAATTACACCTACATGCTGACAATCCCCAAACTTCTATTTCTCATTAGAACTTCTCCCCCAACACCAGACTTGGAACTTTCTCAAGATGTCCACTTGAATGCCTAAAGTCATCAGACTCTACATATCTGAAACGCAACTCCTGAATTTACCAATCCCTGCTCTTGCTCAGTCTTTCCTATCTCAGTTAATTTAACTCCAGTCTTTCTTGTGCTCAGGCCAAAGTCCTTGGCTTCATCCTAGATTCTTCTTTCTTTCATATATCCACATAAGAAAATTCTCTTGCGGGTTGCCTGGGTAGCTCAGTCATTAAGCATCTGCCTTCGGCTCAGGTCATGATCCCAGGGTCCTGGGATTGAGCCCCACATTGGGCTCCCTGCTCTCCGGGAAGCCTGCTTCTCCCTCTCCCACTCCCCCTGCTTGTGTTCCCTCTCTCGCTGTGTCTCTCTCTGTCAAATAAATAAATAAAATCTTAAAAAAAAAATTTTTAAAAAAGAAAATTCTCTTGCTTATTATATCTCTAAGACATATCCACAACTAGAAATTTCTCACTACCTTCACCCCACTCATCCTAGACCAAAGCATTATCTTTGTTTATTGCAATGACCCCTTAACTGGTCTCTCAGTTTCAAACCCTTGCTCCTACTCCTCAACACTAGTTTCAACACAACAATCCAAACAATCCTTTTTAAAAATAAGCCAGACCATATCATATCATACCTCTGCTCAAAATCCTCCAAATGACTTTGCATCTCAGAGCAGAACCAAAGTTCTTTACAATGGCTGACCAGATTCTACACAAAATGACCTTCACTACCTCTCTGACCACATCTATTCCTCTCAGCCACCTCCCTTCCTCCATTCCAACCAAAGTGGCTATTTTTTGAATACTTCAGGCATGCTCCTGCCTCAGGACATTTGCACTTGGTGTTCCCTTTGCCTGGATTTCTCTTACCCCAGATTACCTGCATGGTATACTCACCTTTTCAATTCTTCACTCAAACAACTCATTCTCAGTCTTCCTTATTCCTTCTATTCCCCAGCTCTCCCCGTATCCTTTCCTTATCCTATTTATTTCCACACCACATTCGATGTCTTATATACTATATATTTTACTTGCTTTTGTATCTGTCCCCTCTAGAATATTAGCTCTATACAGGCAGGGATTTTTGTCTGGTTTGTTCACTAATTTATCTGAGTGTCCAGGTTGGAGCCTGACACATAATAGGTACTTCATTAATATTTGTTGAATGAGCAAATTAATGAGGTGCTCAACACCCAGCTGAACTGAAACCCTAAATTTATAGCCTCATGTTTTTCATCAGTTTATGAAGGTAGAGAAGGTGAGATTGTAGAACTGATTGAAGTTTTGCTGAAAAAGCATGTTGGAAAAGGAGAGTATATGAGAGTTGTGGCTATTAGTGATAAAGTGGTTTGTGGGATCACCATGGAAACCAGTCTTGGTGAGAGAAAAAAATGATACTACAAAAAGAACAGATAGACCAGGTAAAAATGAAGTATTTTAGAGTATGGAGAGCCCTATGAGGTTGAAAAGTGGATTAAAGACTTAGAAAGATAAGGGGCTGTGGTCACAGAGTAGATTCAGCGTTCAACTATCAGAGCTATATCTATTATTGATTTTGACAAGGTCCGATGTGTCCAGATGTGAGTGACTGAGATGAAAGAGAAAATTCACTAGAAATGAGAAAGTGAGATTGTGGGGTGGGGTGGGGCATCTCTATAGACACTGAAGTACCTCAGGTTCCTGGAAGAAGCTGAAGTAAAGTAAAAAATTATCATACTAGCTATATGACTTGGCTATTATATCTATGTCTCAGTTTCCCTGTCTAAAAAATAAAGGTAATATTAATACCTAATCCAGACAGTTATTATGAGGTTTAAATGAGTTAATATTTGTAAAGCCCTTAGAACACTGCCTGAGACATAAGTACTGCTTTAATTCTAATAATGCACAAGATTCCAAAGACTTCATGAATTCAAGAGCATGAGCCAGTCAGGCAGTTCAGAATATGACAGTAATGTTATGAGAAAACAGGGACTTCAAAGGAGAGGCAAGCAATGCCATGATGACCAGGCACCTAATATACAGCTGGACTAGCCCAGGGGAGTCCATATGAATGTGCTGGATGAACAGTGGGGACTGTGGTGAGCTAAAAGGGGTCACTTCAACACACCTTGAGCCAGCCATTGCCCTGCAGCAATGTAAGCCCTGTGTCATCAAAACTCCTAGTTTTTACAAGAAAAGCCATATGCTCATTTTTATATTAAATCTCCCAGTTACGCAGATAAAGACACACACACCAAAAAAAAAAAAAAAGAGAGAGAGACAGAGAGAGAATTATAGGCCAATATCTCTGATGAACATAGATGCATGCAGAAATCGTCAACAAAATACTAGCAAACAGAATCCAACTATACATTAAAAGAAAAAAATCATTCACCACCATCAAGTGGGATTTATTCCCAGGATGCAAGGGATGCAAGGGTGGTTCAATATTCACAAATCAATCACTGTGATACATCAATCTGTAAAAGAAAGGATAAAAGCCATATGATCATTTCAATAGATGCAGAAAAAGCATTTGACAAAGTACAATATCCATTCATGATAAAAACCCTCAACAAAGTAGGTTTAGAGTGAACGTACCTCAATGTAATAAAGGCTATCTATGAAAAACCCACAGCAAACATCATCCTCAATGGGGAAAACCTGAGAGTTTTTCCTCTACAGTCAGGAGAAAGACAAGGATGTCCACTCTCACCACTTGTATTCAACATAGTACTGGAAGTCCTAGCCACAGCAATCAGAAAACAGAAAGAAATAAAAGGAATCCAAACTGGTAAGGAAGAAGTCAAATTTTCACTATTTGCAGATGACATGATACTATATATAGAAAATCCAAAAGATTCCACCAAAAAACTACTAGAAGTGATAAATTCAGTAAAGTCACAGGATACAAAATCAAAATGTGGAAATCTGTGGCATTTCTATACACCAATAATGAAGCAGCAGAAAGAGAAATTAAGGAATCAACCCCATTTACAATTGCACCAAAAATAATAAGATACCTAGGAATAAACCTAACCAAAGAGGTCAAAGACCTGTACTCTGAAAACAGAAAAACCTTGCTGACAGAAATTGAAGATGACACAAAGAAATGGAAAGATATCTATGCTCATGGATAGGAAGAACAAATATTGTTAAAATGTCTATACTACCCAAATCAATCTATGCATTTAATGCAATCCCTATCAAAATACCAACAGCATTTTTCACAGAACTAGAACATACTATCCTAAAATTTGTATGGAACCACAAAAGACCCTGAACAACCAAAGCAATCCTGAAAAAGAAAAGCAAAGCTGGAGGCCTCACAATTCTGGATTTCAAGTTGCATTACAAAATTGCAGTAATCAAAACAATATGGTACTGGCATAAAATAGACACACAGATCAATGCAACAGAATAGAAAATGCAGAAATGAACCCACAATTATATGGTCAATTAATCTTCAACAAAACAGGAAAGGGAAAAACACTGTCTCTTCAACAAATGGTATTGGGAAAACTGGACAGGCACATGCAAAAGAATGAAACTGGACCATTCTCTTACACCATACACAAAACAAACTCAAAATGGATTAAAGACCTAAATGTGAGACCTGACACCATAAAAATCCTAAAAGAGAGCACAGGCAGTAACTTCCTTGACATCGGCCACAGCAACATTTTACTAGGTAAGTCTTCTGAGGCAAGGGAAACAAAAGCAAAAATAAACTATTAGGGCTACATCAAAATAAAAAGCCTCTGCACAGTGAAGGAAACAATCAACAAAACTAAAAGGCAACCAACCTACAGAATGGGAGAAGATGTTTGCAAATAACTTATCCAATAAAGGGTTAGTATCCATAATACATAAAGAACCTATAAAACTCAACACTCAGAAAATAAATAATCCAATTTAAAAATGGGCAGAAGACATGAACAGACATTTCTCCAAAGAGGACATACAGACAGCCAACAGATACATGAAAAGATGCTCAACATCACTCATCATCAGGGAAATGCAAATCAAAACTACAATGAGATACCACCTCACACCTGTCAGAATTGCTAAAATGAACAAGACAAGAAACAATAGGTGTTGGTGAGGATGTGGAGAAAGGGGAAACCTCTTGCACTGTTGGTGAAATGCATACTGGTGCAGCCACTCTGGAAAACAGTATGGAGGTTCCTCAAAAAGTTAAAAATAGAACTACCCTATGATCCAGCAATTGCACTACAATGTACTTACCCAAAGAATACAAAAATACAAGTTCAAAGGGATACATATATCCTGATGTTTATAGCAGCATTATCTACAATAGCCAAATTATGAAACAGCCTAAGTGTCCATCAGTAAATGGATATATATATATAATGAAATATATAGATAAATGGATATATATCATATATATTGAAATATTACTCAGCCATAAAAAGGAATGGACTCTTGCCATTTGCAATGACATGGATGGAGCTAGATAGTATAATTCTAAGCAAAATAAGTCAGTCAGAGAGAGACAAATACCATATGATTTCACTCATATGTGGAATTTAAGAAACAAAGCAAACAAGCAAAGGGGGAGAAAAGAGAAGCAAACCAAGTTCTCTCTTAACTATAGAGAACAAATTGATGGTTACCAGAAGAGAGGTGGGTGGGAGGATGGGTTAAATAGGTGATGGGGATTAAGGAGTGCTCTTGTGGTGATGAGCACAGGGTGATGTATGAAAGTGTTGAATCACTATATTATACACCTGAAATTAATATTACACTGTATGTTAACTAACTGGAATTTAAACAAAAATCTAAAGAAAAAGAAAAGTGTACCACAGGGTCAAACAGTCCCAGTCAGGGAAATTACTGTGACACAGAGGCCAGGATATCCAAAGGCCCTTGTAAAACAAACACCAAAAAAGGCAAAAAAAAAAAAAAAGTCTCTGAGCAAATATAAGAAAGGATAAAGGAATTCCCAAGTTTGAGGGTGAGAGGATTTCTAGTAAGGAATAAGGGGGTCACTGATCAATTGCTGATGATCATCTTGCCTTTTTACAGCTGAAGAAAACAACTAATTGTTAACTCTTAACTGTCCACAGCATCAGAAAATGGAGTGGCAAAACCACAAAGTCTTCATGCTGAGTGAGGAATCTCTCAACCACCTAGGAGATGCCAAGCTCTCCCAACCCTGCACTTCCACGTCTACCCTGATGGCAACTTTTAGAGACCATGTAATGCTTGGCATCTAGAATGAATCTGAGAGAGGCACCCTCTATTGCATCCATTGTTTTCTTGCTGAGTGACCCTCAAGCCTACAAAGCTCCATTGAGAAGTAAGAACCCATGAGTCATGGAGCAAGGAAGGTGTTCCCCTATCTACTAGCTGCCCATCAAACTCCAAAAGATGGACTTCTCTCTTATAAGCCTGAATGTGAAGAGTGCATATGTGAGTAGCCTGGCTGGGGTAGGAGATGATGGGACCAGGTAATGAGGGGTTAGAGTAAGTTCTTCCTACTGCTCAAGCAGCTGTGCCCTTTCTTGAAGTTCTCTGAGATTCCGAGGACATAGTTTGAATTTAAAGTCAGATGCCTCAGGAAGCCCTGAATCGTAGGGTCTCTGAACCCAAACAAAAGGTGATGATAAATAGAGACCTACGGTACCCAGAACATCTACCATTCAAGATCATGAGTTTTAGAACCAGGTAGAGACCCAAACTTAAGGGATCTAGTCACCATTGGGGATCATTTGTACTCTCTTAGAAAGTAGCTTACATGCCAGGAATAAACCCCACCTGGCTGTGGTGAATAATCCTTTTAATGTACTGTTGGATCCTATTGGCTAGGATCTTGTTGAGTATTTTGGCATCCATGTTCATCAGGGATATTGGTCTGTATTCTCCTTTTTGATGGGGTCTTTGTCTGGTTTTGGGGTCAGGGTAATGCTGGCCTCATAGAGTGAGTTTGGAAGTTTTCCTTCCATTTCTATTTTTTGGAACAGCTTCAGTAGAATGGGTATGATTTCTTCTTTAAATGTTTGGTAGAATTCCCCTGGGAAGCCATCCGGCCCTGGACTCTTCTTTTTTGGGAGGTTTCCGGGAACCAAACTGAGGGTTACAGAAGGGAGGGGGGTGATGGGAATTAAGGAGGGCATGTGTGGTGATGAACACTGGGTGTTATACGCACTAATCAATCATTGAACACTACATCAAAAACTAATGATACAGTATATGCTGGCCAATTGAACATAATAATTTTTAAAAAATAGAAAAAAAGAAAGTAACTTACACCTTCCAAAAATCTGTTTGAATTTCCTTTCCTTCAAGCCAGGGGCTCTGCTTCTCCCCACTCTAACAGAGATTATTCCAAACATCAAGAACTCTTTCCTAGAGCTGCCATAACAAATTACCACAAAGTAGGTAGCTTAAAACAATAGAAAACAATTCTTTCATAGTTCTGGAGGTCAGAAGTAAAAAATTAAAGTTTTTGGTTTCTGGAGGCTCTGAGAAAGAATCTTCTCCATGCTTCTCACCTAGTTTCTGGTGGCTGCTGACAGTTCCTGGCATCCTTGGCTTGAAGACACATCACTCCAGTCTCTGCCTCTGTCTTTACATGGCCTTCTTCTGTGTCCCTATGTTTTCTCCTTTACTGTCTCTTATAAAGACATTCTGTCATTGGATTTAGGTCTTACCCTAAATCCAGGATGATTTCATCTTGAGATCCCTAACTCAATTACATCTGCAAAGACCGTATTTCCAAATAAGGCCACATTCACAGATATTGGGGATTAGGACTTGGACATATCTTTTGGCAGGCACTATTCAACCCACTATAAGAAATAAAAATAGGGGCACCTGGGTAGCTCAGATGGTTAAGCATCTACCTTCAGCTCAGGTCATGATCTCAGGGTCCTGGGATCGAGTCCTGCATCGGGCTCCTGTTCAGTGGGGAGTCTGCTTCTCCCTCTCTCCCTGCCTCTCCCCCTGCTTGTACTCTCTGTCTCTGTCTCTCTCTCAAATGAATAAATAAAATCTCTAAAAAAAAATAAAAACAAAATAGCAAACATAAGCGAGATTCTCCATCTACCAAAAATTTAAAATATAAAATGCCCAAAATTGTGATTTTTATGTGTTAATGCTGTAACCCCCTAATACATTTCCTTTCTACTAAAATACATATGGAAACACCAGGAAATAAAAGTAAAAATAAATCACATAATCACAGAGACTAAAAACAAGTTAGCAACTTTTTGCCAGAGTCTTGGAGAATGCCCACCAACCTTAAAGCCTATGGAGCTCATTTGAAAAACAATCCTTTAGTATTTTACAAACGCTGTCCTCTGAAATCAAGAGCCCTGCTAATCCAGAAGTGGCAATGTGTCAGGAGGTCCCAAGACCACTCCCAGGTTTGATTATTCGCTGGGAGAACTCTCAAGACTCAGCATATATTCATACTCACAGCTATAATTTATTATAGCAAGATGATATCAAGGACAATCAGCAAAGGGAAAGGCTCATGAAGTGACATCAGGAGGAAACCAGGCACAAGTTCCCAAGGGACCTCTCCCAGTAGATTCACAAGGCTGTGCTTAACTCCCCTAGCAACAAGTTGTCACAACATATGTGAAGTGCTGCCAACAAGGAAAGCTTGTTAGAGACTGACTGCCCAGGACTGTTATTGGGTGATGTTCCCAGAGGCAAACCCCTGCTTGTAACATACCCTATTTGTAGACTCTCAGAAGGAAAGCAAGTGTTCAGCATAAACTATATTGTTTGTACAACAGTGTAAGCACACTGAGCCACTTTTATCAGTCCATGGTGGGAACTCCCCAGAAATCTAAGTTTCCAGATACCAGCCAAAGCCCAACCTTGCAAGCAGGCCTTCTAAAGGATAGCAATTTAGTTCTACTATGTTAACTCTTTTCTGCACAGATAGACTGAGAAGAGACTTAGCCCTCCCTCCCCTGCTTTCTATCTCTGGCTCAGAGATGCAGAGTATCAGAAAACAATAGCTATCCCCAGGTCCTGCACAATGCTCTTGGAGGCAGGTAGAGTCTGGATCTCACCTTTACACACCCAGTGGCAGTTTTCTGTCTATATCTATCTATATTAAAGACTGAAACTATAATACTCAGAAGGTAACATAAGAGAAGTAAGAGATAGAGACCCCTTATTCTAGGAGGTAGTGTCTCTACCCATGACACACTCTAGCTAGGAGCAGGGACAGGTAGGGCCCTTCACATACCCAAATTGCAAACTCTCAGAACTGACAGGGAGATTGTACCAGTACCACACAGATAATAATACAAGCCATCCTTACTCTCTCTTTTGAAAAGCACCAAGTCTGATAACCTGTTTACCTATAAAGGATGTAAACCTTCTATGATACAATTCCAGATGTTAGAAAATGACAGAAAAATGAGACAGTGGTTTCTAACGTGCCCTATCAAGTAAAGGATGAAAGGTATAGACCCTCAAACAAACAAACAAATAAGCAAAAATGAACACACACTTAATGCAATACTCTGTAATAACTATTTTAAAGTGTTCACAGACCCTTCTCATCCCAAGCTCAAATCCATGTTTAAAGCCTCAAAGAGCTTCAGAGCCCCAGTTTTTAACAGAAAAGACCTAGTCACATTGTTGTTCAGGTTTGAAACCAAAAGAAAGATATTCTTATAAATGTAATGATATGAAAACATTTATTCATTCAACAAATATTAAACTCCAATAATATTCTAGTGCCAGGGAATCAGTGTGAATAAGCAGACAGGGCGCTTGCTTTTGTAAACCTTATGCTCTATTGGAGGGACACAGACAAAATAGGAAAGCAAATGAATGCCTAACTGCTTTGAAGAAGAGCTTCAATGATGTAGTGCTCACACTTGATCCCAATGACAAGAAGAATCAAATCAAGTAACAACCTGATACAGAGGATTTCAGGCAGTAGAAATAGCAAGTATCAAGACCTTAAGCCTTAAGCATTTTGTTCTCCAAAGCTTCTGATGAGAAAGCTCTGGTAGTCTTATTGAGGATCCCTTGTATGTGATGAGTCACTTCTCTG
This sequence comes from Leptonychotes weddellii, assembly GCF_054177405.1. Taxonomy (NCBI): domain Eukaryota; kingdom Metazoa; phylum Chordata; class Mammalia; order Carnivora; family Phocidae; genus Leptonychotes; species Leptonychotes weddellii. The sequence goes on from NC_138380.1 coordinate 46,688,581, forward strand.
TTGTTTCAAGGTTTTCTCTCTGGCTTTGGCTTTGGATAGTTTGATTACAATGTGTGTTGGTGTGGATCTCTTTGAACTCCTACTTGGAATTCATTGAGCTTCTTAGATCAAATTTGGGAAGTTTTCAGCCATTATTTCTTCATATCTTCTCTCTGCCCCTTTCTTTATCTCCTCCTTCTGTGACTCCCACATTGAATATGTTGCTCCACCTAACGGTATTCCACAAGACAGTTAGGTTCTGTTCACTTTTCTTCAATCTTTTTTCTTTCTGTTTCTCAGACTCAATAATTTTCATTACCCTATCTTCAAGTTAGCTGATGCTTTCTTCTGCCTTCCCAAATCTGTCTTTGAATCTCTCTAGTGAATTTTCCATTTCAGTATTGTAATTTTCAGCTCAGGATTTCTTTTTGGTTTCTATATCTTTACAATATTTTCACTTTATTCATACATCATTTTCTTGGCTTTCACCATATCTTCCTTTACTCCTTGAGCATCTTAAAGACAGTTGTTTTAAAGCCTTTGTCTAGTAGATCCACCATCAGGTCTCTTTAGGGACAGTTTCTTTTGATTTTTTTTTCCTTTAAATGGGCCATACTTTCCTATTTCTTTGTAAGACTTGTGATTTTTTAATTGAAAACTGGACATTTGGATCTAATAATGTGGTAACTCCAGAAATCAGATTCTCCCCTTCCCCAATATTTACTAGGTTTTATGTTTTTATTATCATTTTTATTGTTTCTGTGCCAAGGATCAGCTTGTACTGTAAATTTAAGGTTTTCTCAGGTCTTTTCTGAGCCTATGCCTTTCTCATGGCATGCATGATGGCTTTCTAAGTTTTCTCACGTATGCAGTAGCTTTTGAATGTACTAGTTTTTAATGTCTAGCTACCATGGGATGGGGGAAAGAGAAAGGAAAAATGAAGGTGGGAGAAAGGCACTAGCCCTTTAAAAACCTCTGGAAATCACTTCAGCCAACGATGAGGGTTTGCAGAAATGAGAAACAAAAACAACAGATGCTGCCTCTTTGTTTGCAACTCTGTGATCAGAAGAAATCAGTTATTAAAGCACAGATCCCTAATATTTGGAGGACAGGGTCCTTTTTGCCCACCCTGGCTCCCACAAGCTGCATGCAACTTCTCCAGGAAGATGAGCACAGCCACCTGCCACAGGGCTATGGGATAGAGAATGGGTAACTGCTGATCTAAGAGTTGAAATTACCACAATTTGCCATCCAAAATTTCTTCTGGACGTTCCAAATCTCAGTAGAATCCAGAGTTCCAAAATAGTTACATCAGACAGATTCTACCAGTGTAAATATTATTTAGTTGGAGAGACAGATTCCCGGTGCATCCCACTCTGCTGTCTTACCCCTCTGATTTGCATTTTATAAAGATGGGGATGTTGGATGGTTAACAGATTGTGGGACTGTGAATGAATTAAGATCCTTTCATGTACTAGTGATAGCATTCCCAACTCAAGTAGCCAGTGCCAGAATTTATTATCACACATATCACAAAGTCTGGAGGGGTTAAAACAAACAAAACAAAGGCCTAAGGGCACCAAAATACACTCTGAAGGAACACTAAAGAAACTATTCCCCAGTGGTGAGATTACAGAGCACATTCCAAGGATATTAGAATAAACCTTAACATTAATATTCATAGCCCCCACCATCAGCACTATCCCCTTTTCAGCACACCCCTCCCCATCCCAAGAAAGAGGACTCTGAGGGAAGCTGAGTCATTGCACATAATAAGATGGGGTGAAGGGAAGAGAGACACAAATCTGTGTGTTAGCAGAGACTTGAAGGGGGGTGGGAAGTTAGTAAGTGACCACACATACTTTTGCTATTCCAGGAGAAATACAAATAAGATATTTTAGTTATATTATAAAGATCAAGTGTGCTACAAAGAGTAAACATTATATTTATCCACTTACAAAAAGATTTTTTAAGATAGGATTTATTTCTATAAATGGTAAACTCTTTATCTCATAAATCCTCTTATAGACTTCAAAATTATATACTCGCTCATTAATTCTTGAGGGATAATTTTCCAAAATGGAATTGGGCTGGATAATCCCCTCTACTACTTACTTAACATTTAATTATGAATCACCTTGATATGTCATTAATACCTGAACTGGTGGACCTAGTCCCATATTCCCATCCTCATTTGTCTTTGTTCTTACGTTGTACTTACCTAGGGGAATGTAATTTCCTCACACAATCTTGTTTAAGTAATTCTACCTATCTCATTTTAAAGTCTTATTTAATTGTTAAAAAGAGATGTATTCAGAGAGTTGAGGTTCCATTTTTCTAAGAGTAATCTGGAGAGGACTGCTGTTGCCATTATTAGATTAAGTTGAATGTCCCAAATCTGGCACAGATTGTAAATTATGATGTTGTAAATTCTTCCAGATTCACACTTGCTAAAGTCATCGTCCCTCTGTGCATGCATGTGTGCATATTTTACCCTATATTACACCAAACTCAGATGACTGTAATCACTTGCTAAGTGATTTACATGCTTCAAGCTATCTTACACATCTTTCAAAAACATCTTTTCTTCAATCACTACTGTTTTGAAAATCAATAGTTTCTCATTAGCCATAGGATAGGCTCCAAATGCCTTACCCTAGGACTTTGATATTCTTCCAAATTACATTGAAATTTATTTGCAAATTCTTACTTCTCACTAGCTCCATTACTATAATCAAACAAGGCTACTCACAATTTGTTGTTTTCCTATGCCTCTTACCGCCAACTGCCTAGAATCCGCCCCTCCCCTCCCACTTCTATCCCTCCATCTGAATCCAACCCTGAAGCCAAGGCCAAGCAAGCCCATTGGCCACTCTAAAACACAAGGATCTTACTCTCCTTCATCCATCAGCTCCACCACTCACTTGGCACATTTCACATTCTGATATTATCAAAATTCTTTTCCATATGTGTTGGTCATATCTTCCTAGCTATAAGTTACATTCCTTGTAATAAGCAATGACTCATTCAGCTTGGACCAGGTACTCAAAAAATACAAGTAATAGATCATTCATTTTATGATAGAAACATTCAAATTTGACACACCTGCAGCATAGAGGGTGGTTTTCTTTGTACTGCTATCCCCCAGAGCTGCAAGAGCCTCACAGCTGGGTTTTCCCCAGGCTACTGCTGAGGCAAGGTTAATGCATTCCATTTCCATCCAAGCTACTTACTCCACCTCAAGGCTAAGCAGATGCCTGGTACTAAGAGCTAAAGGGCAGAAAGCATAGTACACTCAATCCCAATCTGGGAGAAAGTATATTTAACTTTGAAACACTGATATTTACTGTAAAACTGAACAAAAATTGCTAATGTTGAAATATCACATATTGATATTTCAGGCACTGAACTAAGAACTTTATATACATTAATTCACTTAATTCTTATAACAACCCTGTGAAGTAGATATTATGAGCCCCCATCTTACAGATAAAGAAACCATGGTTCAGAGAGGTTAAGTAGTTCCCTCAAAGGCACACAGATAGAAAATGGAAAAACTGGGAATCAGATTCAGGTCTCTTTGACTCCAAATCTAAGAATTATCACATACTACATGATATCACCTCCCAATCATAGCTCAGTCTTTCCTCTTCGCCCTCTCTTTCTTTCTGATGTCTGAAAAGACCCATATAAACTAACATAACCTCACTCTATGTCAGGTATGGTCTAATCTACTGAGTTAGAAATCAAGAATTTCTAGGATATCTGTGCTATTTTATAGCATTTATAGTTCCTTACATTTATGATCTCCTGGACTGATGGCAAATTAAAGGAGGCAACATCATAGAGTTTCTCATCTTCCCCTCTTTTTGTGTCTTTCATGTGGACATAAGTGATTATGATGATATGTTGGAGACATATAAAGTATACAGGTAGGTGATTGGGAAGTTGACCTGCTGCTGAAAGTCATGAGATCTTTGCAAAAGCTTTGTCTCAGGAAGGCTTGGCCCAGGATACTGTTTGATCCCTAGGCTTGAGGTTGATTATGAAGCCAATAAAAATGATTTAGGGTCTGCCAAGAAATGTCAGCCTATTTTCTTTCTTTCTTTCTTTCTTTTTTTTTTTTTTCCCTTAACCCAAGGACTTTAGAAGCCATGAGCACAGATGCACTTTTTGAGGCTGGATAGAAAGGAGTTCTTCTTGCCATAAAAATGTGTGCAGAAATATAGTTGAAAGACTGATGGTTTATCCCAGATTAATCCATAAGCCTAGGAATGACATCAAGATGGTGACACAGATAGTTTCCAACTCCAGTCTCCCTTACAAGAAAACTAACTAGACATACACAAGACAGCCCTGTAAAATTCCCTGAACTCAGGGGTAAGGCTGAAGGACCGCCCCCCTCCCCAAGACTGCAGAGACCAAGAAGGACCACAATAGAAGAATAAGAGGAGTGACTACACTCTGTCACCCCTCCCACAGGCAGGCATGGAACTGCATTAAGAAGATACCCCCCAGGGCCCATGGTTTCTCCACAGGGAAAAAAGGGAACCTAAGGTGGATATCCAGCCCCCACAGTGTTGTAGGATGCTTCCCAGGAAGCCCACTTGGGCCTCACTTCATTGGAATCACTAGGGGCATCTGTGGGCTTGACTGCTGGACATTAGATAAAGATGGAGAAGGGGAACCAGCACTTAAATCTTAACAGATCATGTTCCCACTGGCAGCAGTCCCCAAGCAGAGATCCCAGCCAGTGGTTCTGGTCATCTAGAGAGCTGAGCTCGTAGCCTCACCTGCTAAGGGAACTTGGTTGGCAGTTTCGCCTGATTTTAGTCCCCAGAAAATAAGCTGTACCAGCCATGGAGCTCATTTTTTGGCCCCACCTGGGCAGGGAAGCAAATTCACAGCCCTGTCCAACTGCTGAGTATAACCTCCCATCCTGCCCAACCATGAAGCCTCACCAGAGAACCTGGACAGCCACAGAGCCTATCCCATAGCCCCATTTGAGCAGGAAGCCAAGCCAGCAGCCCTGTCCAATTGTTAGGTAGAGCCTCCAGCACCACATTACCAGGGAGCCTGAACACTGACCCTGGGCAGCTTTGGAGCCCAGCATTGTACCACCCAGCCACAGAGTCCACTGTACAGTGCTACTCAATTGCTAAATACAACCTGTGGTCTTGCCCAGGCAGAAAGCCCAATCTGCACAATCACAGAGCATACCCTGCAGCTTCACCCAACAAGAGAGCCCAAACAATGACCCTGCCCAACCATTGAGCATAGTCTCTAGCCCCACCCAACTGCGGGATACAGCTAGAGGCTCCTTCCAACAAGAGAGCCCAGACAGTGGTCTTGCCCAACAGCAGAGCACAAACAGCATCCTACCTGACTGTGAAACCCAGCCTACAGTCCAGCCAACTTTGGAGTACAGAGTGCAGCCCTGCCTGATCACAGAGCACAGCTTGATGCTCTAACTAGGAAGCCAAGCCTTCAGCCTTGCCTAAACCCTGGTCAACTCAGTGGCACCATCTAGTCAGGGAACACAGCCTGAGACCCCACCTAACCAGGAAAGATTGCAGAGCCTAGCCTGTAGCCCTGTCAAATCACAGAGTCCAAACAGTGGCACCACCCTACCAAGGAGTAAAGCCTATGACTTCACCCAACCAGAGGTGAGTGCAGAGCCCAGCCAATGGCCCTGCATAACTGCAGGACATACTCAGCAGCCCCACCTGATCAGGGAACCCAAGTGGCAGCACTGCATGAACATGAAGCCCAGCCAATAGACCCACCCAATCACATGGGCAAATCAATAAATGTGAAATAATGTGAAACACCACACTGATAAAATGAAAATTAAAAATCACATGATGATCTCAATAGAGGCAGAAAAAGCATTCGACAAATTCAATATCCATTCATGAAAAAATGCTCAACAAATCAGGTATAGAAGGAACATACCTCAACATAATAAAAGCCATATATGACAAGCCCACAATTACATCATACTAAATGGTAAAAGGTTTGAAAATTTTCCTCTAAGATTGGGAACAAAACAAGGGAGCCCACCTCACCACTCCTATTCAATATAGTACTAGAAGTCCTAGCCAGAGCAGTCAGACAAGAAAAAGAAAGAAAAGACAACCAGATTGGAAAGAAGAAGTAAACTCTTTGTGTTTTCAGGTGACATAATCTTATACGCAGAAAATATAAAGGACTCTAACAGAAAACTGTTAGAACTAATCAACAAATTCAGTAAAATTGCAAGGTATGAAATCAACATACAGAAATCAGTTGCATGGGGTGCCTGGGTGGCTCAGTCATTAAGCGTCTGCCTTCAGCTCAGGTCATGATCCCAGGGTCCTGGGATTGAGCCCTGCATCGGGCTCCCTGCTCAGCCGGGAGCCTGCTTCTCCCTCTCCTACTCCCCCTGCTTGTGTTCCCTCTCTCGCTGTGTCTCTCTCTGTCAAATAAATAAATAAAATCTTTAAAAAAAAAAAAAGAAATCAGTTGCATTTCTATGCATTAACAACAAAACATCTGAAAATAAATAAATAATCCCATTTACAATAGCATCAAAAACAATAAAATACTAAGCAATAAATTTAACCAAGATGTGAAAGATCTCCACACTGAAAACTATAAAACATTGATTTTTAAAAAACTGGAATATGGACTCCGAGAAACAAACTGAGGGTTTTAGAGGGGAGAGGGGTGGGGGGATGTGTTAGCCTGGTAATGAGTATTAAGGAGGGCATGTACTGCATGGAGCACTGGGTGTTATATGAAAACAATGAATCATGGATCACTACATCAAAAACTAATGATGTATTGTATGGTGACTAACATAGCATAATAAAATTAAATTAAATTTTAAAAATTAAATTAAACTAAAAATTTAAAAAAATTGAATAGAACACAAATAAATGAAAAGATATCCCATGTTCATGGATTAGAAGAATTAATATTATTAAAATGTCCATAGTACCCGGGCGCCTTTGCGGCTCAGTTGGTTGGGCGACTGCCTTCAGCTCAGGTCATGATCCTGGAGTCCCGGGATAGAGTCCCGCATCAGGCTCCCTGCTCAGCGGGGAGTCTGCTTCTTCCTCTGACCCTCCCCCCTCTCGTGCTCTCTCTCTCTCATTCTCTCTCTCAAATAAATAAACAAAATCTTTAAAAAAAAAAAATCCATAGTGCCCAAAGTCATCTATAAATTCAATGCAATCCCTGTCAAGATTCAAATGGCATTTTTCACAGAAATAGAAAAAAAAAAAGCATCCTAAAATACAGATGGAATTGCAAAAGATCCTGAATAGCAAAAGCAATCCTGAGAAAGAAAAACAAAGCTGGAGGCATCATATTTCTTGATTTCAAACTGTATTACAAGCTATAGTAAGCAAAACAGTATGGTACTGGCACAAAAACAGACACATAGACTAATGGAACTAAATTAAGAGCCCAGAAATAAACCCATGTATATACAATCAATTAATATTAGACAAGGGAGCCAAGAATACGCAATGGAGAAAAGATAGTCTCTTCAATAAATGCTGTTGGGAAAACATTTTGCAAATTTTTCATATGCTAAAGAATGAAACTGGACACCTACCTTATACCACTCATAAGAACTGACTTGAAATACATTAAAGACTTAAATGTAAGACCTGAAACCATAAAACTCCTAGAAGAAAACATATAGGAATAGCTCCTTGACATTAGTCTTGGCAATAATTTTTTAGATATCACACCAAAAGCACAAGGAACAAAAGCCAATATAAACAAGTAAGATTACATCTAACTAAAAAGCTTCTGCACAGCAAAAGTAATGATCACCAAAATGAAAAGGCAACCTACAGAATGGGAGAAAATATTTGCAAACCACATATCTGATAAGGGGTTAATATCCAAAATAAATAAGGAACTCATACAGCTAAATATCAAATAAATTAAAAAATCTGATAAAAATAGACAAAAGAGGGGCATCTGGGTAGCACAGTCAGTTGAGCATCTGACTCCTAGTTTCAGTTCAGGTCATGATCTCAGGGTGGTGGGGTGGAGCCCTGCACACATCAGGCTCCATACTCAGCAGGGAGTCTGCTTCAGATTCTCTCTCCCTCTCCCTCTGCCCCTCCCGCTCTGGCTCTCTCTCTCTCTCTCTTAAATAAATAAAAAATATTTTTTAAAAAGACAAAAATAGACTGTATAATCTCCCTTATATGTGGAATCTAAAAAAAGAAAAAAATCAAACTCATAGAAATCAGAGTAGACTGCTAGTTGCCAAGGGCAGAGGGTGAGAGTTGAGTGGGAGAAATAAGTGAAGGTAGTCAAAGGGTATAAACTTTCAGTTATAAGTAAATTCTGGGGATGTAATGTAGAGTGTGGTAACCATAGTTAACAATAGTGTTTTATATATTTGAAAGTTAAGAGAGTAGATCTTAAAAGTTTTCACACAAAAATATTGTGAGGTGATGAATGTGTTAACCTTATGTGGTAATCTCTTCATAGTAAATACATATATCAAATCATTATGTTGTACACCTTACATTTATACATTATATGTCAATTATATCTTAATAAAGCTGGGGGGGAAATAAACTATGAGTTAGATTCCATAGGTTCCATATTTTTGCAGCTCTTCTTCTTACCTCCTATGACGCATGACAGATTTGCTGATAATGAACTACATGACCTCTGATAACTAGATGGTTTTTTGACTCTAGGGATTTCTTCAGTCCTCTGTGAGGTCTTCATCATGTAAAATTTTCAACCCACTCTGCAAGCAGCTGCCTCCCTTTTGAACACTTAAGGACACCAATTGCTTATAAGTACATCCTAGTCAGTTGAGGGCAGTTGAATTGTAGTGTCCCTGAAAATTGCAAACAAACTGAGCTTAACTTCAATTTCTGGGAAGAGACAAGAGGAAATCATCCAACATTCAATTGGCAAGCACCTATTAGACCCATTCCCAGAGCCATTGTTGTAACCATATTCTAGCACTTCATTATAGATGTCCTGGTGCTGACATATGAGATAAAGTATTACTGGAAGGTATCAGCTCTGAATCTACCCTTCTGCAAACTGGACTTGTATTGCAAGTCTCACCTCTGAAGGACAGAATGAAGATTAACAAGGCCCTCATGTCTCAGAGTGAAATGACAGCAAGGGGGAAGAGAAAATAGCTTAACAGACTCTTGTCACATACAAAAGAAAACCCATTTCAAAATTTTTCCGGAAGTCTAGGTCTGAACCAGTTAAGCACTAAAGTATAATAGACTTGGGAGAGCTGAATTCTTGAGCAATTATCTAAATATCCCATGGCCATTTCCATCTCAGTAAATGATAATATTTTCCTCAATGTCTATTGTTATGTTGCTCTTTCTCATTTCTTAATTTGTGTTTCTTCATGATTAGATTTGCCTGAGACTATTTTATTTTACTATAGTGCTAAATTCCATGGCTCAGCACTCTAACTCCCTTGCAAACACCCTAGCTGCCTTGCCCCTTTCTCTCTTTACTATACTCACTCGGGTTAGATACCAACCCTGGCTAACCCAGCAATCCATTTACTCCACCTCTGTGCCAAAGCAGCACCTGGTAACTAAACTTATTTCCAATTTACAACCACAGATTTCAAATGGGCATTCTATATTCCCAGATAATCCTATTATACTTTCCTGGTAAATTTATGTTCTCAGTCTCTGAGTGGATTATTTCATATCTATTCTCTTCTCTCAAATCATCAAAACCCTTCCCCATCTCATTCTCAGTTAATGACATTATTTCATAGAAAAAATAGATACAATCAGACCAAATCTACCTCACCTTGCCACCCCAAACTCCATCAACTTACCTACATTTATTTTATTTTATTGTGGTAAAATATACACAAAATTTACAATTTTAACCATTTTTTAAATTTTATTTTATTTTATTATGTTTTGTTAGTCACCATACAATACATCATTAGTTTTTGATGTAGTGATCCACAATTCATTGTTTTCATATAACACCCAATGCTCCATGCAGAACGTGCATTTTAACCATTTTTAAGTGAAGAGTTCAGTGGTATTAAGTACAGTCACACTGTTGTGTAACCATCACTACTATCCATCTGCAGAACTTTCTTGCAGCTGTATTTATTTTTTAAAGGAAATAATAATAGCTAGCTTTAATTGACTACTCACTATATGCCAAACACTGCTCTGGACAATTTATACACATGAACTCATTTAATCACCACAAATCCTACTCCATGAGGTATTATCTTCTGCATTATACAGAGCTAAAATTAAGGCACAAAAAAGTTTAGTAATAGTCTGAGGGCACAAAGCAAATAATTGTTATAGTCACATATTCTCCCTTTCCTCCTGTAACAATGGATAAACTGCCTATGCTCCCATCCAAGGTGATCGCTCTACCTATATCTTGGATCCCATCACTCTCACCTCCTCAGAGACTTCAGCCATTGTCTTCTTGCCCTTCCACATCATCAGTGTCTTCTTTCCTATGGTATCTTTCCTGTTGGCATACAAATAGGCCTATTGGCATCCATCTATAACAACAAAAGAGAAATCCTCCTTTGACTCCATACCCTCCTCCAGCTACTGCCCTGGTTTTCTGGTAATTTTCACAGTACAAATCCTTTAAAAAGTTGTCTCTACTTGTCCTCACTTCCTATTATTCCATTCTCTCCTTAACCCACTTCAGTTCTGGTCTTCTGCACTGACATAACACAGCCTGATTTAAATTCCATTACTGATTTCTTTTACACTTGTCAAAAACATTCCTAAACCTGTATTTATCTAGATACTAAAGATCAAAAATCACACAACTTTCTGTTTCCTACTATAGAAGATAAGGGTTTGAGACCTCTTTCTTTCTCTGCATTCTTTACAATTTCCAGGTCTGTATTAATTTAATTTGGGGTTTCAAATCCCATCATAATTGTTCTCTTTAACATATTCTCTTATGGCTTTTAAGATTGTTACATTCAACCTTGCAACCATATTCACACCAACTAACACACCTATTTCCACATATTTGGTAAGTGTCAGTACTCTCAGTATATCTTTTTTTCTACCAGCACTCCTCACAATTTAATACAGGCTCATCTCTCATTGAACTGATAGGTGCATAAATATATATTGCAGGAAGAATACCTAGATAGTATATCTTATAAAAAATCTTAAAAATACCAAAATGCCATTCTATTTCCTTCACACACAAATTTGAGTGGGCTTAGAATTTCTGGGTCACAACCTGATTTTTCCTGACAAATTCTGTAGAACAGCAGATCTCAATATTTGGCTATATAATGCTACTTCCAGATTTGATCAGTCTAGGATGAGTTTTTCTCATTGATGATTTGTATAAAGCTCCAAAAGTGATTCTGATGAGAACATAGTGGTAAGAAGCATTGTTCTAGGCATTCCTCCAATTTTTCTGATGTTCTGGATTGCCAAAAAGTTAAAAACGACCTGAAATTGTTTCTTTCTTAGGTAATTTGTTTTATCTTCTTGCATGCCTGTATTTTTTTTTTCATTTAGAAAAATTTTAATAAAACTAATTTATATGGTACAGTACTTAACTACACTGGTGTTATCTGATGAGGTCATCTAGGATTCAGGAACTGCGATTTTTTTTTTTTATTCTTATGTTAATCCCCATACATTACATCATTAGTTTTAGATGAAGTGTTCCATGATTCATTGTTTGTGCATAACACCCAGTGCTCCATGCAGAATGTGCCCTCCTCAATACCCACCACCA
>NC_138380.1:46700822-46731352 GCF_054177405.1 Leptonychotes weddellii
AAAAAAAAAAAAACAATAAAGCTCCCCACTGGTTCCAGTGTGCAGCCACAGGTGAGAAACACAAGGAGTCTTTCAGATTCCTTCATCAAGGAAAAGATTGGCCTCCAGAAGCTGAGAGGGTATACTCAGAGAGGGGCACTGGTTAGCTGGAAGGGGAGAGACGGATGGGAAATGCAGCTAAGTTGGTCAAGAATAAAAGGTTCATAGCCCAAAGCTCTCACTTTCCTTCATTCCAAAAATCTTAACAGGTATGGCAAGAAATACTGAGTAAGCAGAGATATTATGTTTATTTACCAAACTGACAATGCTGTATCATACTACCCACTGGCATTGGTGAAAAATCAGTGGTAGGGCCCTCTCATTTACTGCAGATTGAAGTCAAACTCTACGGCCTTTAGGGAAGGAGACTTACCAGTATGTACCAAGAGCCTTAACAATGTCCAAAGCCTTTATATCTGCATAAAAGAAAGTTATGGAAGGATATGTACCAAATTAACAGAGGTTTTCTCTGGGTCATAGGGTTTCAGGTGAATTTTATTTATGTTTTCATAGACCTCTATGTTTTCTGTCTTTTACACAATGAGCATGTATTGCTTTGGGGGAAAACAATGAAATATAATGTTTTATTAAGTTTTGCATCTTTGACATGACTATTATACTAGCGTATTTCTCACAAATTTCCTCCCCACCACTCTAATTTTTCTTCTTTGGTCTCATAAGTCATATGCCACCAGACATAACTGCACATTGTTCCCAGTAGAACCAAGCATGGAGCCTTGGACTGTGTTTCTCAAATACTGCAGGATTTCTCAAACAGATCTGGGGGCACATTTCTCTGTCTACAGATATACACATACACAAAAAAAAAAAGAAAGAAAAAAGTCAACACATTTCAAAATGTTTTGTTCAATAAGATTACCTCATTCCAAAGCCCAAACATTCGTTAAGAACATGGACTGTGGAGTCAGAAGTCTTGGAATCCAAGCAGTATGAACTTGGGCAAATTAATATTTCTGTGCCTCAGTTTCCTAAAATGTAAAGCAGGGTTGAGAAGAAAAACTACCTTAGGGGCAGAAATGACTTGCATTGAGTGTAGTGGGTTTCAGCTTTTGTTCTGCCACTTGAGAGCTCTTCAACCTGAGGCATACCTCAGCCTCCCTGAGCTTCAGATTCCTCATCAGTAAAAGTGGGATGATCATAATAAACCTACCCCTCTCACCTTAGTGTGAGTACCAACTGAGACAGTGTATGAAAACTCTAAAGGGCTATGTAAATGTCACTTAATTATTTTTACAAAAGTTTTTATTTCATTCTGTCAAATTTGATCCACTCAGCACCACCACCCCCACAATGACTGTATGGGAGCCAAGTACAGGGTTGTGCTGTTTGCATTTTTTAGGAAAGCAAAGTGGCCCAGAGCCTTCAACTCCCCTCATCACTGTCAAAACAAAGAAGTAACTTTGGCAGCATTTCAACCCCATGATGTGTGCTAAGCCCCAGGAACCTGGAAAGGCATGGCTATCCAGTCACACCCCTGAGGTGACTGCTGAACTTTGTGGATTTTAAATAGAAACCAACACAGTTCTGCCTAGACAAGCCATGCTGCCATAGTAGGCATGGATATAACTCTGCAACACTTGAGATTTTTTAATGTCACATTTCTACAGCTCTCTAAATCAAATATAAACTGCTCTGAACACTCACCCACTAAGAACTGGCAGGAACTCAATCTCTGTCATTATATGGATGACCTACTCCCCTCTCTGGGATCTTACAAGATTCCCCAACTAATAGAGCACCAACGCAAAGGACATGGGCCCCAATCCAATGTGGCTTCTGCTCCCTGTAACTTCAGTCAATCCCTAGATCTCCAGCTTTAAGGGAATTCTGTTCTGCATGGACTCAGGGAGACTCCTAGCCCAGGTGTATGGAACATAAGACCACAGACTCAGATTGTAAACAAACTTTGTTATCTTCTATACAGGGAGGCAAGAAGATCAGGAGTCCTCACAGCCAGAGGCTGGATAATCACCATACCTAGTTTCTTAACAGAGCAAAATTACAGACTTTCTCTTGCATCCTGGTACCAACTTAATATCTGCTGAAGAATAGCTTTGTGGTTGGCAGAGGAGGGTCTTGGCCACTCACGTGAGAGGAAAGTTACATGATACTCTAGGGAGGGGGAGAGGAGGTACCCTCTGGTCATACCTTAGCAACCCACAAAAGAGCTATTTGTAAGGGGTGCTGATAACATGGTTTGAAAGAGGACAGAGTTTTTGTCCAGTAAGACATTCAGGACCCACCATTTTATTGAAATTAACATTTTTTCTATCTGTTTATGTAACATGAAGTTTTGTCTATTTAAGGGTTGGGAAAGCAAAAATCCTCTAAGGACTACTTCCTGACAGGAAACTTCATAATTAAGTTATTACAAAATGGAGATTGAAATTATGTGCTGGCTTTCTGTTCCCTGACTTGCTTTCCCATCAGCAATCTTCCCCAAGCAGATACAAATCAGACGGTTTCCTACTTAAAACCCAGCACAGGCCTCCCACTGAGTTAGAATAAAATCCAAATCCTTTCCATGAGGTGGTCTCTGTTACCTCCCTAAGTTTATTTCCCTATTGTTCTCCCCTCCCCTCCACAACCCCATTCACTTTGCTCCAGACACTCCAACCTCCTTGCTATTCTTACAGTACCCGGGCATAAGCTGTCTCAGGGCCTTTGGACTTGCTGTTCCCTCTGCCTAGAATGTTCTTAGTCCAGGTATCTGCACAGTTTTTACTTTACTTCAGTCAGGTCTTTACTCAAATATTACCTTCTCATGAGGACTTCCCTTACCACCCTTCCTAAAATATCAACCAACACACACACCCATGTATGCATGTATTTTCTAACCCTTTCCATGCTTTATTTTCCACATGATACTTAGCACTAACATACCATATATTTTACATATTAATCTTTTTTGTCTATTTTGTTCACTATTATCTCCTCAGTTACCTATCATAATACTTAGCATATAGTATGTGCTTAACAAATATTTGTTGAATGAATGAATAACTTCATGTGCCTGCCTACTCATCATTCAGATCTCAACTCAAATGTTGCCTCCTCTAAGAAGTCCTCCCAAACACGCCTAGTTAAAGATGCCCAAACTACCCACATGCACTATTTTGTATTCTCTTTAGCATAGATTATCTTATTTACTTGCTTATAGATTTATAGTCTGTATCCCAACCCTAGAATGGGAGCTTTCTGAGGACAGAGGCTTTGTCTACCTTGTTTATAACTATACCCTTGACACCCAGAATAATTCTGGGCATTTAAGAATGCTCAGTAAAGGGGCACCTGGGTAGCTCAGTTGGTTAAGCATCTGTCTTTGGCTCAGGTCATGATCCCAGGGTCCTGGGATCGAGCTCCGCATCAGGCTCCCTGCTCGGCGGGAAGCCTTCCTCTCCCTCTCCCACTCCCCCTGCTTGTGTCACCTCTCTCGCTGTGTCTCTCTCTGTCAAATAAATAAATAAAATCTTTAAAAAAATAATAATAAAATAAATAAATAAAAAAGAATGCTCAATAAATATCTGATAAATGAATGAATGGCAAAAGGAAAAATATCTAAGCAGGTGAATAAGTTGATCTTCTGAATAAAGTTGTGGATGCAAACCAATTAATTTTTAAGGGAACTAAATTGTTCGGTCACATTTCAGTTATAGTCATAACAAATTTACAAATTAGGAAGCTGAAGGCTCCCATCCATGGGCTCCATTCCCCTAATAAGTAAACTGTGGTAATTGGACTAGATATGGAATGATAGTCCCTTCTGGTTTGAACAAAAATAAAAAACCCTCATGGACCTTATAGTCTAGCAAAGAAGATAGACAATAAGCAAATAAGCACATGTGTGGTGAATATTTGCATGGGGCTTATAAGCATATAACACAGGGCTCAGTAGAGTTGGAAGGCAGATGTGGATATGGAAGACCACTTTGAAGAAGCTATTTTAAATATTTGTTCCAAAGAGACCTAAAGTAGCTGGTAAAGGGGGATCATGGAGGAGAGCTGGGAAAGACCACTGCCAGCAGAGGGAGCAGCATGCAAAGCACTGGGGTGGAAGACAGCCCTCCATGCTAGATTCAGAGGGTAGCAGGTGTATCAGAAAAGGTAGGCAGGGCCAGATCATGCAGGGCCTAGTCAGTTATGGCAAGGATTTGGGATGTTATCCTATGTGCAGTGGGAAGCCTCTGGAGGGATTTAAATAGGGGAATGTCATTAAAAGATCATCTACCCGCAGGAGAAATTGAGAATGGATGGGAAGAAGGTGACACTGGAGTCAGCAGACCAGTTAGGAGGCTGGGGCAATAATCTGGGAGTAGGACAATCCCAGACCAAGGCTGCAGCAGTGGGATTCCAGAAGAAACTGGTGATTGATAGGTGACAGAAGATAAAAAGAACAGAGGTGCAAAGAAGACTTGGCATTTCTTTGCAACACAGAGAATGTTGTTACTTACTGAGATCAGGATACTACAAAGAAAGTCGGATTTGAAGGAACATATGGTAAACTCAATTTAGGCCAAGTAGGCATCCAAATAGAGGAGCCAAATAGGTAGTTGGATAAACAGGGCTGGAGCTCAGTAAAAGTCTGGGCTGTGTTGTCTCCTAGATGACAAGACTAAGATTAACAGATTCTAGAAGATTCTAAGAGCCAGTATTAATCCCAATAGTCAGCAACTTCACCTTTAGCTCATGTGGGAAGTGATATAAGCTTCCTTAAAAGCAAAGAGCTTAGGGTCCTTAATATGTCCTCCCATATGCCTAATGATAACCAGGTAATGATTTATCCTGGGCTCTCTAAAAGTAGAGATAATGCCTTATCAAACAAAGATCCACATGTCATGGTGAAATTGAATTATAGCAGCTTCTATTTATTGATCCAATACCATGGGATAAGCCCTCCACACTTGTAATATGAGGATAATTGTTGTTAGTAGTTGTTGATATAGCGCTCAGTTTGTGTTAACTATCCTTTTGTTGTTACTGTTGTGCATGATCTCACTCAATCCTCAGGACAACTCTTTGCTGTAGTCATGATGATCACATCCATTTTATACATGAAGAAATGAAGTTTCAGAAAAGTGAAGGACTTGCCCAAGATTATTCAAAGAGGGAATGGAAATGCCATGATGCAGAACCAGACTTGCCTGACCACACCCTGCTCCTAATCCAGGCAACAAGTTTCCAGAAAGTTCACCTAGCAGATGGTCTTTTTCTTTCCCTGAGGCTTAGGAAACAATATCCAAGGCAAAAGAACTAATCATTCTGGTAAGCCTCTAATTATCCTGTCCATACTGTCACTTCATACTAAGAAATGGGGTCTGGAAAGATGCCATTAGCAGAAAAATGTCTACTTTACAGTTATACAGTAGAACTGCCAAAAATCAAAGTTCTCCAGCCTATGAACAATTCTCTTATATGAAAGACAGCATATATTCCTGGAGCCCAGGGCCAAAAACAAGTCTATATCACTTATTTTTCAAATCCTCCCACACCTAGGGGACATTGTGGGCCAACAGAAAATATTCTCAAGACCTCAATGAAGCAGTGGGAGAGAGTGTCACTTCCTTGGTAGGTAACCTTGGGCAAGTGACTTAAACTTTACTTTTCTCATGTGTTCAGTGGGGCTAATAGTGGTATTACTTCATACCAATAATAGCTAATCATTATATAAGGCTTAATACAGACTAGGCACTGCTCTAAGCACATTACATGTATTAATTCATTTAATCCTTTCCACAACCCCATGGGAAAGGCTGAGTAGGACCTATGATTATCCCCATATTACAGAAGAGTAAATGAGGCACAGAGTTAATTTGCCCAAGGTCACACAGCTGGTAATAATAGAGCTGAGACCCAAACCCAAGCAATCTGAGAAAGCCTCACCACTAAATCACACTTCTTCACGTTGTGAAGATTAAGTGAGATGATGCATGTAAAATATTTTTAGCACAGTACCTGGTATATAGTAAGTACTTAGTTAATGCTATGCCATTATTTTTATTGTAATTATCATCATCATTTAAAGACTGAAGCGGAAGATAGCATTTAAAACAGATATAACAGCATAACTCCAAAAAGCAAACTTCCAACCCTTTTAGAGTTGTCTTATAAAAAAGGAAACACTATTTGCAAGACAGGATCTTAAAACCCAACCCAGAGGGATGGCACTTTTTTTAAACATCCCACTTACGCAAGCAGTTCAATAAATGCCAAGGGAACTGAATAGCACTGCAGACCAACCACTGAAGGAATTCCCCCATAAAAGCCCCAAAACCATTTGGAACACAGTCAGCAGGAGATCAGCAGCACACTCATCCTTGCCATCTCTACCTCACTACCTGATGAATTAAGAAATTGCTATATCCTTTTTAGGAAGGAGAAGAAAATAAAACTAATTAGAAAAGCCTTATATTGCAATGAGAAGCCTGCTTTTAATGCTAAACTCAGTCAGGAGTGACAGGAAGGATTATAGGGCTGAGTGGAGTCTTTGATGTTCTTCCCACTGTGGGCTCCTCCTCAAAACCTAATGACACCATCTCAACAAACTTCCTTGACAACCACATTTAAAGCAGGTTCCCCCACTCACCCTGCTCTTCTCCTTCTTGTAACACAATCCCTAAATCTTTCATGTAACTTGTTTGTTTCTTGTCACATATACCTCTCTCGAAAAGCACGTATCTCCAACAATTACTAGCTGTTCAATAAATATTTGTTAAATAAGAGAGAAATTCCTATCTCTATTCACACCTCATCTCCAAAAAACATTTAAGAGTGTCTAAATGTATTATCCAAAGCAATCACCACAAAAATTCCCTCTCCTCTCCTCTTTCTACTCTAGCACAGTGCTACCTGATAGAAATATACTACAAGCCACCTAGCAGTTATTTTAATTTTCTAGTAGTATTTTAAATAGCAAAAGGAAACAAGCAAAATTAACTTTATTAATGTATTTTATCTTTCATTTAATCTAATATATTCAAAATATTACCAAGATATCAATATTTTAAAGCTATCAAGGAAATCTTCTACTATGTTTTTTTCTTTTTAGTTCTAAGTGTTTAGTTAAAATCCAATACATCTTACCTTCACAGCATGTCTCAATTTGGACTAGCCACATTTTGAGTGCTCAATAGTACATGTGGCTAGTTGGCTGCTATATTGGTCAAAGCAGCTCTAGCACCTTAAAACTCTCAAGAGCCTCTCTCCCTATCTCAGGAAAACTTGTGTGCACATGCTCTCTTTCTTGCTCTCTTTTCCCGTCTCTCTGCACTTCCTATTCCCTCTGCCTGAAACTTTTGCTCCATCCCTAATAGGCACCTTCTCATTGTTCAGCTCTCCAACCCACATTATTTATTGCCTATCTGTTGTTTAATAGCTGTCACTGTCAATTAGGACATAATCCCCATGAGGCAAAGACCTGATAGTATCCCCAGAGCCCAGCACCATGCCTGGCATATCATAGACTCTCAGTGAGTATTTGTGAATGAATGAATGAATGAACAAATGAATCCATTAGATCCATCTCTTCCCCCCTTTGTGCTAGGCCTTCTTAGAAGACACAGACCCACCCTACTTCTAGCACTCCCCTGGGAAGCGTGAATCTTGTTAGGCCCCACCTGCTTCTGTGCAGGGTCTTAATCATCTTTGGGCCATGAACTCTTTGGTGGTCCTCTGTGATACCCATGGATCCTTTCTCAAAATAATGTCTTTAAATGCATAAAATAATAGTCACAGGATTACAAAGAAAACTCATTACATGTAATTACAGTTGGCAAATTTTCCTTAGAATTGTGTATGGTAATATAGCACTTTTTATTAATGCAATAAATAACAAGATCTCACAGTGAGTCTAATAACTTCTCTAATTTTGAAGTAGTTCTAAGGGTACATGCCTTATTGAGACATCTCTCAAACTATAATGTGATATGAAAACATTTGTAATTCTTACGGGTGACAGAGTCTTAGGTGCTCCTAATACCACTCTACTCCTAATAAAAGGAAATGTTACATTTCGGTTAGAGATTAGGGAAAATAAAGATCAATTTTCTCCCCCATCCAAGTTCATAGACTCCTCTGAATTCTATTCACTTCTTAGCATCCATGGACTCCAATTTAAGAGCCTCTATGTTAGGTAAGAGGCTAGACCCTCAATTGTGTCCTTTTTTTCCTCAGAGTGAAGGATTGAGAAGATAATTACAAAATGTCTCAATGCTCCTTTTCCAGTGCAGTCTGGGGGCAGCAGTTAAGGGTATGGCTGATGCTTTAAAAATAAAGATATTCTGTCCAGGCATCATACACATTGGTCAGAAGCGTGAACTTCAAACTTATCCTAGCCTGGCTCTGTCACTGCCTAACTCTGAACCAGGGGAATTATTAGCCCCCTTGAATCTCGGCTGCTTCACCTGTAAGACAAGGTTGAGACCTTCTACTGACAGGATGGGTAGCAGGATGCAATGCAATAATGAATATACCAAACAAAGCCCGTGTGCACTCAGAGGATGTTACCTATAGTGTTGATGTTTCTACTGGCCCATCCCTGCCTCATGCCCTTTCTCTACTAACAGCTTCAATGTCCAGCAGGTCCTCCACACTAAGTTTCCTGAACTTGTCTAATCAGCACCGCTGGCCATCTTTGCTCCCTCTCAGGTCATTCTCCTTCATTGGCTCCTGTCAGGCCACATGCTTGGGTGGAAAGGGATTAGAATTATCCAGGCCTGAAATGGCATCCTGGAGGTCTACAGATAAGTGAGGATGGTCAAGTTCTTTCACTCCTTAGGGCCTCACATTAACATGGTAATAGGCTTTCCTTAAAGAGCCACAATGAGGATTAAGTGAACACACAGTTTTGTTTAATAAATGTTACCTGTCTTTCCTTAGATGTTTCTTCAAATAGAAATTAATTACAAAGAGGGGCATTCAGGTAGAGCAAAAGTTGCTGAGAGAAGGATAAGGAACGAGAAAATAGGCTTTGCCACACAGCGTTCATTTCACTTTCATCAATTCTATTTTTTTCTTCTGACTTTAAGCTTCCCAGCCGCAAGCCTTCAACCAAATTTCTACATTTGAAAAGATAAGATTGCCCAATAAGGAGATAAGAAGCCCTCTATCCCTACCCCAATTATAAGGGCCAGACTGTGCTGCTGGCAAGTGGAATAGTGGCTTTGCTTTAGGGAAGAAAGGGGGAACTCAGATTGCTCTGAGGTATGGCCAGAAACACCCCCATGAGCAAAATGACCCACTCTAAGCTGTCCTGTAACCCAGGGATTTTTTAAATATTTCCATATAGAAGATGGGAGAGTAAAGAGGCTGGTTCCTAGGGGCCATCTCAGTACTGTGAGCATTCCCCAACTATAACCACCACCTCCCCACACTGCCTCCCCCATCCCCAAAGTTTTGGGAGAAAACAATGCTTCTCAAGACTAGTGTGGGCCTGGAGGCAGACAGGCCTGAATTCATGTCCCAGCTCAGTCACTTATCACCTGGATGAACTTCAACAAGTCAATATTCCCCCAAGCCTCAATTCTTCTCTTCTGTAAAATAAAGAAAATAATGCCGTTATAGAGGTACTGTGAAAACTGGAGATTCTATAAAGTACCTGGCACACAGTAGGTATTCAGTAAATAACAAATACTATTGTGTAATATGAACCACAAGAGTAAAAAAGAAGAGTACAGTGTCTGAAAAGGAGAAGGTGGCAAATCAAGGTACAGAGAAAGGAAGCAAGAAATCAAAATGAGAGACCTGATTGCTGAAGGAATTTCAGCTTATTCAGGGCTACTGTGAAATAAATGATAATGTAGGGATGATTAGAAGGTAATTTTATGTAATACAAAAACAACTTATTCATTAGCACAGCACAGAGCAAGAGATGAGAACTGACGTGCACAGGAGGTCAATGACAGATACCATTCCCAGCATCTGAACAGGTCTCTCGTCACATCTCACAACAGACCAGTCCCCGCCCTCCCTGTGCACATCCTTGTTTATCAAGAGACTTGGGAGGCAAAGTCCCTCTGCTTCCCAAAGTGATGACAACAATCAAAATGTCAGGGAAAAAAACATATTGAACTGTCACTGTTTCTTTGGTGATCAGGTTATTTTTAACTTTTCAGTTTCCCTTCTCTGACTTTTGGGATCCTTGTAACCAGTGCTAGTCTAAAGCCTTAAGTATATGTGATATTCATTAATTGTTCATTATTTAATTCCATTCCCAAGTTCTCTTTTCCCTTGGAGATATAAATCGGAAAGCATCAGTGCCAAATGGTAAAGAGGAGGTTTGATTTTGCTCTTATACTCCAAAAGTCCTGGGAAGCTCTGTTCCCAATGAGTAATATTCCCTCTTTCTTTTTTTGCCTACTCCCTGCATTGCCCACCTCCCCAGTCATACTCCCTGATTTCCTCCTAAGACAGTTAGGTCACCTATCAGGATTCTGTGAAGGAGAGTCAGGCCTAGGATCCACAGTAACAAAAGAAAAATGGGGATGTGATATCAGCTCCTGCCATGAGCAGGGAATCATCCTGGATGCTGGGAGGAAAGATAATGACAGCCCACCAGATACCCGCAGTCTATTTATTATATACAATGAAGTCAAATGTCCTTGCTCAATTCAGAATACGAGGCCCCCATTATCTACCCCAACACTCAGTTCCAGCCTCATCTCTCACCCCTTTTGCTACCAGCACACAGATTAGAACTTAAAGCCAGCTCCTGGTCTTCATCCTTTACATGAAGCTGTGTGACATCTGAAAAAGTGGACTTGGATCCAGCACTACCATTTATAAGCTGTGTAACTTAGGCAAACCTCTTAACCTCTCCGGACCTCAGTTTCCTTAGCTGTAAAATGTGGATGATACTTTTCATAGGTTCACAGGAAGTTTAAATGAGCTGACACATATTAAGTGCCTGATATGAGAATGACAGAAAATTCTCACTAGATGCCCATCCCTCCCCACAAGGTTAGATGTGGGTAGGAACAAGGGAGAAAGAAAGAAACTCCCCGTTAAAAGACTTTTTTCTCTCATATGAATATACCAATAAGAGATTCGCTTGTGTCAACAATCTTATAAATGCGGATCACCTGTGAGCATGAAGTTTATCAATTCCCATCTTCATATAAATTACTTAAATCAAATCAGTACCTTCCAGAGTTTGATTTCAGTGTTGTGATTATGATGCAGAGGAGCAAGGTTATTTTTTTAAAAAAAAGGTTTTTAGGAAGGAAGCAGATGGCAAGGAAGAAGTTTGGACATTAAGAACACAGCAACCGGATGATTGAAGGTCAGGGTTGGGTAAGGGGGAAAGAAGGAAAATACAAGAATAGAAGAGAGTAGAGGAAGGACGAGGATCCTGAAAGGGAAGCAGAAGGCCATTGCATGCAAACTTGTCCCACTTTGTCATTGTGCCTTCGGCTCTGGTGGCAGCTGGACTGTCACCCAGCCTGCTGCCTTTGGCAAGCTCACAGTGGATTAAGACATCAAGATGCATTTGTCAAGCTGCCTTGTCAGCTTGCCCCAGTTCAGCCAGACTTCTTAGTACAGGTTCTTTCTGCTCCCATCCAGCCCAGGTACCTCCCACACAAAACCCTTCCCTTTCCCCTGCTGAGATGACAAAGAAAGGGTGGAAAGGGAAATGAGGGAAAAGATGGAGACAGATGAGCACATATAAAAGTAGGTAAGAATCTCTCTCTGCCCCCCCCACCCACATCAGCAGGACAATGCTTCTAAACCAAAGGACTACAGAAATTCATCCTTCACTATTTTTCACATTCTCCTTAGCTTCTTGCATGTATGTGGCATTTCGTGTTTTCAGACCATTTGATTTTCATAACAGATGTGAGATTGTGAGCAGAGCAGGTAGGACTATCCCATTTAAGATAATGAGGAGACTGTGGTCCAAAAATGTTGGCCCTTTCCCAAATTCCAGCTGCTAGTTAGGCAACAGGCCACTTTGGGACTCCAGTCTCTTGACTCTACATTCCAAGATAGTAGGTCAGGACTCAAACTTTAAATCACTATGTCACAGGAACTGGGGCAAGAAGTCTCCACTGTGAGGCTGTGGGCAGAAATGGAAGAGCTGCAGGTTTCAAACACTGCTTCTGCCAGCAGTTACTCATGAGACTTTTAAGATCCATTTGGTTCTTGATTATCTCATCTGTCAAATGAGTCTGGTATGGACAATCTTCTGACTCTAAAGTATACTAGAATAAACAATTTTATCTATTTCATAGTTGTACCTCTGCACAATCTCCTTCACCAACCAGATTCAATATCCTATCAAATGTTCTGAAATTCCGCAAGACCTGAAATAACCCCAAATATGGGCAGCAGTGCTAGAAACCCATAGTGAGGCTCATCCTCTTTGTCTTCCCATTCATGGCTCTCACTCTTGTCTCACAACCACCACCCACCCCCACCTGTAAAGAACAAATGAGTGCCCCTTGGCCACCCTCAGTCCTAGTACCAGGCATGCAGGTACCAGCCGCATGGCTCACACACAGAGAAGAAACCCAGGAAATAGGCTCAGGACCTCTAGGGGTAGGGAATTTGGGGTCTCAGACACCACAACAAGGTCTAGAAAAGGGGCATGCTTTAGATGGGCACACCCATTTAACCCTGCAAGAAATGTTGCAAGAGGGCCGAGTGGTGCTTTTAAAGTGTAGACCCAGGGCAGCAGCCTAATGCCTCTGATCTAAAGGACAGTTTTGCCCATGATTATTCAATCGTCTCCATCCCCAAGTATCTGCTGCCAGTTCTGTTGCTGGCAAAACCCATTTATTAAAACTTTTTCACCTGTATGCAGATAAAAATTTAAAAGGCACTTTGTCCTATTTTAATAATCCCCAACCATGCTTTCATGGGAATTCTTCCATTATCTTGAAAGGAAAGGCATGGAATTCTCAAAAATCATTTTGACGATGATTAAAATTAACCTTGACTTTTTTTTTTTTTGGTTATACACAAACAATGAATCATGGAATACTACATCAAAAACTAATGATGTACTATATGGTGACTAACATAACAATAAAATAAAATAAACCTTAACTTAAAAGATAAAATTCTTATGCAAATAGCCAAAAGATGTAAACAACACAAATGTACCCAAAGAGACAAATGGTTAAACAAAATATGATATATACAGACAGTAGAGTATTATTTAGTCATAAAAAGGGATGAAATTCTGGGATGCCTGGGTGGCTGAGTCAGTTAAGCATCTGCCTTCGGCTTAGGTCATGATCCCAGGGTGCTGGGATAGAGTCCCACATGGGGCTCCTTGCTCAGCGGGGAGCCTGCTTCTCTCTCTGCCTCCCACTCCGCCTGCTTATGCTTTCTCTCTCTTTCTGTCAAATAAATAAATAAAATCTTTTTTAAAAAAAAAAAGGGATGAAATTTCTGATATATGCTACAATATGAATGAATCTTGAGGGCATTATGCTAAGTGAAATAAGCCAGACACAAAAGAACAAATACCATATGATTCCACTTACATGAGGTACCTAGAATAGTCAAATTCACAGAGAGAGAAAGTAGAATAGTGGTTACCAGAGGCTAGGAGGAGGGGAAATGGAGAGTTATTGTTTAATGGGTACAGAGTCTCTACTTGGAATGATTAAAAAGTTCTAGAAATGGATAGTGGTGATGGCTGCATAAGTGTGAATATATTTAATGCTACTGAAATGTACACTTTAAAATGGTTCAAAAAGTAAATATTAAGTTACATATCTTTTGCCACAATAACAAAAGAAAAAAAAAGGAGTAAATGCTACTGAGTACCTCCAAGGTTTTCTGGAGGCAGAATGATAAAGAAGAAAGAATTTACAAATTTCCAAAACCAGTGTCACCTCTAAAAAGACTGGGGAGAGTTCTCCAAGGGAAGTTGTGTATTTCAGCATCATCCAAGTGCCTTAATTGTTCTGTGCCCTCTTCATTTGCACCTCGTCCCTTATCAAAGGAGTCTGCATTTAAGTAAATTGATTCTTCTTCCTTTGCTGTTCACAATACCTTAAGTGGAAGATAAACACCAAATTAAAAACCATCCCAAGGCCAACGCTAAACTCAACATTGTTGCTAAATCAGCCCTACACTACAGAGATAAAACTCTTCACCCACACCTACCATTAGAATTACACATGGGGTGGGTGGGGGTTCTTTTTAATTTTCAGCTTTTATAGCTTTTGAAATTAAATGAACTCTCTACACCCATGCTCATTCTCAATAGGTACAGAAATTTCCACTGACACTCAGAAAATGATGACACGTTACAGATGTGACTGCTGAAGCAATTATCCCTTTGTTACTTTAAAATGGCCACATACCATTTTTAGCCAGGTCTTCATTGGCAGAACAGGAAATGAGGCCATCGTCTAATTAATTTTTATCTCAATTATCTGGGAAGCTGCCTGAATCAGGATCTTCCCTTTGTCGGTAGAAATATGGCATGATTGGAGGAGTTAGATATGACAAGAATGGGCTTTGAAAACTTTTATAAAACTGCCAGATTTCTCTCTTCAGTAAACATGTGCATGCCCATTTCTCCTCTATATTTACCCCTTTAAACTTGCTCTTCAAAGTATAGTGCTCAGACCTGCAAGATCAGCATCATCCAGGAGCCTTCTTAGAAATGCAGCCATACCTAGGCCACTACCCTAGACCCACTGAATAAGATTCCCAGTTGCACCCCATTTCCTAGGGTATTCATATGCACTATAAATTTTAAGAAGCACTGTGTTAGTTCCCTATGGCTGCTCTAACAGATTACCACAAACTTGGATGCTTCCAACAACAAAAATTTAATCTCTCACAGGGACGCCTGGGTGGCTCAGTCAGTTAGGTGTCTGACTCTTATTTCAGCTCAGGTCATGATCTCAGGGTCTTGAGATCAAGCCCTGTGTCACTCAGCGGGGAGTCTGCTTCTCTCTCTTTCTCTCCCCCCCCCCGCCCATCTGCCCCTCCCCCTGCTCATGTTCTCTCTCTCTAAAGTAAATAAATAAATCTTTTTTTTTTTAATTTAATCTCTCACAGTTCTGGAGGCCAGATGTCCAAAATCTGTTTTGCTGGGCTGAAATCAAGGTGTTGGCAGGACCACACTCCCCTCAGATGCTTGAAGGAAGAATCTGTTCCTTGCTTCTTCCAGCTTCCAACATGAAGGACATTTGTGATGGCATAATCCTAAATAATCTCATCTCAAAATCCTTAATGTAAGTCACATCTGCAAAGACCCTTTTTCCACATAAAGTAACATCTACAGCAACCAGGGATTAGGATGTAGATACCTTCCAGGGAATCATTTTCCCACCTATCACAGCCCTGCATCTAGGAAGTTTTATTTCCACATGCTAACTGGGATATACCCAAACTTCCTAAGTGATCTGTATAAATACCATCTCCAGATATATTTAACAAAGAGCCATCCTTCAAAACCTATTTTCAGCAAAGAAACATTGAAATTTCAAAAACTGCTCTGTTAGCCAAACCCAAGGACTCTGAAGTTTCCTCCCATTAGGGACTAACAAACATAGCCCTTACCCACCAGGGGTACCTGTCAAACATTCAGATTTCTATGCTATTCCCCAGAGCTGCAGGATCCAAGTCACCATGGAAGGGTCTGGGAATATGTATTTTTAACAGGCATACTTCGGTAATTCTACTAGTAATTCTAACCACCAGACAAGTTTGAGAAACACTGCTTAGACCAGCAGTCCTCATCCCCCACTGCACATTATAATCATTTGGGGGAATTTTTTAAGATACTAAGTCCCAGGTCCACTTAGACCAATTCAATCAGATTCTCTTGAGGTGGGTATTTGCCAAAGCTCCCTAGATGGTTCTCATGTGCAGCCAGGCTTGAGAACCACTGATTTTACCTCTCCAGAGCCAGTTATGTGAGTTAGATGGGATTTAACAGACTCAGGTAAGCCACCCATTAAACTAAGCCTATCTGGGCTGCTGCCTTTTTCAGAAGATGCCCTGAAGAGCCTCCTCCCTTCAAATGGTGGGCCATGCCTGTGAAGCACTAGGCAATTATGAAAGTGCTTCAGAAAATCACCTCACAGGAGTTCCTACCCCAGCCAGGAGAACCTGTGCACCACCCACTCTTGGGCACTAAGCACTAAAGAATAAAGCCACTCACTCCAAGCAATCCTCTCACTTACCTCAAATTCCATACTTCTTTATGAAAAGGAACTTATTTCCTTTTCTTCATCACCAACTCCCACACACACTTTCTTCTAGCCCCATAATACCAAAGTAATTTTTAAAAATGTTAATGCTTGTTTGCTAATCACAATGTTCTCTATTCCTATGGCTTTAAATATCTGAAAAGTTTACATTTTTGGTCTTTTCTACAGAAAGGTATTATCTAGCTGAAGAGCCCACAGGTGAAAAGGCAACAATTCAAGCCAACAGTTTTGCAAGATATTAGCAGAACAGGGAACAGGGAACCAGAAGGAGACAGTCACTCTTCTTACAATAGGGAAGAATTTATGCTCAGTAGAAAACTACACATTATCTATAACTCACTCTTCTGTGTTATCTGATTCTGAGTGTGTTGGAGCTATTCTTCAACTCTTTAATGTATAGATAACAGATAGCAATGCAAAATAATCTTTGTCTATAGACAAGCAAATTCTATATCCTATCCAGTGGAGATTCAACTGACTTGCCTCTCCCTCTGTGGAAAAATGTTTTCCTCCATTTGCACATTGATGGAAATTTCCTTTATTCTATATAAGTTTGTACTTTCTAAATTTTTTCCTTTGAACCAGTTATAGCATCATGAGTTAAATAAAATCTTTTAATGAAAGTTCATTTTTATAATAGTGGGAGAGTAGTGATTTTACTTTTTTTTGAAAACTAGCTTTTAACGTTGCTCATGACCACTTTGGATGCCTAGGAAGACAACACTCACTATGACTGCACAAACTCATAGATTAACCCTAAAACAACCAGGTGAAGATCAAGAGAGTTTGTCTCTGGGAGCGAGCCTTCCAGAGTTTCAGGCACTTAGGCTCCAAACTCATCCTGTCCTGGTTCCTTCTTATGTAGTGGAGCAAGCAATTCACCACCTAGGACTATAAGCTGTTCTCTACCTATGAAGCTGAATGCAGGTGCAGAAAGCATCAGAGTGAGGGATTCTTTTCCCTGGGATCCTATTTGACAAGAGATTCTGACTCAAAGCAGCACTCTCCCACAAGGAGCTGTGGAGCTATTTATAGGTGCCTACCCCAACTTGGGGGTTTAAAAAGGGTATCAGGAAAAATTGTCAGTGGTATTTTCTCCAATTCCTCAAGAATGGTAAAAGTAATGTGAAAAAGTGGGAAGTATCCCCAGCTGAAAAGAAAACTAGCTATGGGGAAAATCATAGAACTCTCCTAAGTGCATGACATCACTTAGGGAAGTTGTGATATTTAAGCATGGTTCTATTTATTATTGTGATGGTCAAAATTGCAAATATTTCATCAAGATAGAAAATTTTTACCACCATTCCCTTGTCCAAATCATCTATGCCCCCAGCACATTTTAGTAATAATACATCTGCAGTTGCCTTCACCCCAACTCCCCCAAGGTTTCTGGAGTTAGTTTTGCTGTTTTCTCCATGATTCTCTACTCTCAGCCTGCTTGACTTTCAGAGTCAGTATTTCAATCATCTAGGTCTTCAGTGACTGACAATATCTTTTTTCTAGCTGATTAAAATACCCCTATAACACTTTTTCTTCAACCTCATTGGTATAACTACCATGTAGCCCTTTACCTTCTTCCTATCCATTAGGACAGCTCTTTGCCTTTTCTATATTCATTATCTCGGTCCTGTCTTTTCTTCCCTCCCTGTCTATCTTTGATTCCATTATCTATTACCTTAAATAATATTTTTCCAAATATCCTATACTCCCTTGCCTCTTTCTCTTTAAATCCCACTGTCTGGCAAAATCTACAACCCAGATAAAATCAACTAGCACTTTCTCCAAGTCTGCACCTGGGCATCTAAGGGCCACTGGGAAAACCCCACAGTAGGACCAATTGGTGTCACTCTAAATAACTGAAGGTCACACTTAACCAGATCCTCAACTTGACCCTATAACCTCATTACATGGCTACAGACAATTCCTTCCCTCATCAGACACCTATTTCAAACCTTCTCTCCTCTCTCACTTCTGACTTTATCAAATCCCTCTGTTACTCTCAGCAAACAAGCCAATATCACAGAAGAAAAAGGAGTCTTCAAATGGGAATACTCCTGACTTCCTGCTGTCAAAACTTCATACCCACTAGAGCTTTATGTATCCTCTAATCCTATCAGCAGGGGCCAGTCATTCTGCTCTGGATTCTCATTCTCTCTCTCTCTCTCTCTCTCTCTCTCTCTCTCACACACACGCACACACACACACACACACTGCCCCTCCTCCTCCGGGACTGCATATAGTCAGCCACTGTTCTGATCATCCTTATCTTTGGCTTCCCCAAAATTACTGGATCCTTCTTGACCACATGTAAACTCCTAAGTTCCTCCCTTATTAAAAAAACAGAAACAAAACTTTCATTAATTTGGTTTTCCCTCTCCATATACTGCCCTCTCTTTCTCCTCTTCACAAACTTCTTCCAACTCTCTTTTCCTTTGACTTACCCAGACTCCTAATTTATGTACTGTTTATGGTCCTTCTCATCTCATTTAGCATCCCATCCTTCTCCTCCCAACCTCTAATTGTGGAACTTCCTCACACCCTGGTCTCATGCAACCTCTCTCCTCTCTCTCTATTCTATTGATGCCCAGGATTCTAGAGGCCAGCTATATACAGATGACTCCCTAATTTATACATCTAGCCCTGGCCCCCATATAAGCTCCAACCCCAAAATCAAACTCTAGATCATCCCTCTTAAAAAAAATTTAATCTTCCAGTGTTTTCCATCTCAATGACTGGTATCACTATCAATTTGGCTAGACAAAACAAAAATTTTCAAACCATTCCTGCTATCTCCATCCCCCTCAGCCTACATATCCATTTCATCACCAAGTCCTCATTTTTGCTTCCTCTTTACATGTTAAATTAGTCCACATTTTTCCATATCTATTACCATCTCTAGTCCAACCTGCCATCCCTTGTTTGAACTGCTCGATGACAAACCACTCCATACAATGCAAGTGGTTCATGTCCAGGCACTTTTGCAAGCAAGCAAGTGAATGAGTGAATGAATGAATGCCTAGAAGAAAGAAGACTTGAATGGACTGACCACTGGAAAAAAAAAAATCTATTCATTCAACAAATACTTTTTGTGTTTTTGTGTTTCTACTCTGGCCTAGGCATTGTGTTAGGTATTAAAGACAAGATGATCAGAGAGTCATTCCTCAAAAAGTTTACAATCTAGAAAGTGGTAGGAGCACTCAGTCAACAACAATAATACAAAGCAGCATATGAAAAAAATCCATAAGCAAAATGGTCATCCTCCTTGCCCCAGATGGCAGGTAAATCTCAAAGAAAAGAAAAATCACATCTAGTTGGATTTTTAGGAGACACTTCCTGAAGGAGATGGTGCCAACATATGGAAACAGGGTATATGAAGAGTAAGTACATTCTAGGAGGAAGTGATCTTCTAAGCAAAGAAGCAGAAGACAGAAAGTACAGAAAAAAATAATTCAGCCTGGCTAAGCATGGACTAATGAGAGATGGAGCTGGAATGGAAGAGTCACTGGAAGTCCACTGTCAGAAGAAATTCACTGCAACATGGGAATAGCTCCAAATACAGGAGGCTTCTTCCTAAGTGACTGTGCTTTAGTTGGAATTTACTTTTTTAGTTACTTACCTAAGGTGAGGGTAAGCTTTAGGTCTACACCACTCCATGCAGACATGGAAATGAATAGAGAAGAATCTTGTTGATGACATATATGCAATCAGTTGTCCATTGTTCCTCATAGTGTGCTTAAAAAGAAGATGTGCCTGGGCGGCTGGGTGGCTCAGTTGGTTAAGCGACTGCCTTCGGCTCAGGTCATGATCCTAGAGTCCCGGGATCGAGTCCCGCATCGGGCTCCCTGCTCAGCAGGGAGTCTGCTTCTCCCTCTGACCCTCCCCCCTCTCATGCTCGCTCTATCTCATTCTCTCTCTCAAATAAATAAATAAAATCTTTAAAAAAAAAAAAAAAGGAGATGTGCCTGCAACTTCTGCATTCTGAATTAGATCTGCACAGTATTTAGATTGGCACCTAAGAATCCAATTACAATGACTAATAGGTCGATATTGCCTTCTCTTTCACATAAATGTGATTGGCCTCTACTATTCCTCCTTCACATAAATATATTAAACTTCTTTAAAGGAGCCTCAGGAATGTGAGGTAATTGCCTGAGTCATCTGTAATCAGAACAGAAGAAACAACCATAGCCACCAGGACAGAAAGAGAGAAGCACATGTAAGTCTCTTGGGTAGTATTTATTATTTTAAACCCTGGTCCAAAAAAGAGGAGGAGGTACTACAAAGAAAGGAATTATGACACAATACAGAGAGAGGGGGGAGAGTAGGCAATTATAAAGCAATGTGCCACCACATTTCATACCTCACCAGTGGCAGAAACAATCCATAAATCATAACATTCTTTCCCAGAGAACCCAGCAATGACTTCAAATTATTTCTGAACTTACTGCTCTAAATAATGACTAGTAAGCAATCAAAATTGGCCCACCAAAAAAAAAAATCTCTTTTCCATTCTCAGAATAATGAAAAAGAAATAGAGTCTGCAGACTCTGGGGTCAAACCTATATTCAAACTGTTACCAGCTATGTGACTATGAGCATCCCCAACTCTTTAAACCACACCTTTCTACAGCTTTGAATGGAGGTAATGACTGCCAGGGTTGTGGCAAGACTCAAAGAGCTAATATATAGAAGAACACTTTGAAAATTGTAGGGCTCTATAGAGGTGAGGTGTTACCCACATAGGAGATGTTACTACTCACTACTTCCAGAACACTCCCATGTACCCAGAGCACATTCCTTAGGATTCGTCAGTTGCATGTAGGGCCACATGTGAAAAGAAACCAGCAGGAGGAACTCAGTAATTCTCTACCATCCTTTGTGTTCTTTTCATATGTCCTTCCCTGCTCCAAGTAGACAGACAGATTGCTGTCTTTAGTACAATTACCCTGACAGCCCAATGGCCCTTGCCCAGTCTTTTCGTTCATAAAGCTAAGGTCTTGTAGCCTGCTGCCTAAAGCTGCTGGCCCTGCCCACACAGGGGTTAGCCAGTCAGTCTTTATGGGTTTGTACACAAATGTAAAATGCAATAGAGCTGTAGTTAAATAAAACAATTTACAACAGATTAACTGATTCGCTCCTGAATAATAATTTCTATATGCTTTTGTTTTGCATTTTGTGATGAAGCAGAAACAGTCAAGGTACTCTGTACAGATGGGGCCCTCCTAAGTTAATAAAGCATAGGGCTTATCTAAAAAGGACATTCTGGCTGGAAGTCCTGGAGGTTTGCTCAGCAACCTAGAGTTAGATGCCATCATAAGCCAGAAGTTGAAATAATGATGTCTTTGCAGCAACAGCAGCACATGAAGGATATGCCAAGAACATCCAAGGAGCAACACCACAAATGTAGGACTCCTGTTCATGTTCCCAGGATAAGCAATGCACAGCTTTTTGCCATTTTTATTCTGTGATGTGGAGAATGAATTATAAGGGCAACTGAGGAGGCAGAGAGACTGATTTAGGAGACTACTAGAATAATCCAGATACAAGATTATCATGGTGAGAGATGCAGAACAGGGAAAGGTGTCTGGGTGGGGAATTATTTTGGAAGTAGAATTGCCAGACTTCTTGATGGATCAAATGGAGGGGATGAATGAAAGGAAGGAGTTGAGAATGGCACTAATGTTTTTGGCTTGAGCAACTGGATGAGTGGAAGCAGCATTTTCTGAAATAAGGCAGAACAAAGAAGGTGTGGCTGAGATTCCATAGTCCTATCTTGGGCACTGAAAGGTACTTTCCTTCCTGACACCAACTGCATGCTATCTTTTCCAACACCACTTCTCCAACTCTCCAACACCAACTAGGTGTCCTATATTCAATTTAATTCTGACATTAATTACCCAGAATTAGCATCAAACTCCACAGGGTTAAGGGCTCAGACCCTAAGACTGCCCTCATTTCAGAGGCCAGTTGCAAATATCAGGTCACCCACACTTATGACCAATCAGCTATAAATCAGGAGTTCCCACTACTCCCTCCTCAGGTTCAATAATTTGCTAAAACAGTTCACAGAACTCAAGAAGCCACTTTACATACATTTATGAGCTTTTACAAAGGATACAAATAATCAGCCAAATGAGGAGGTACCTAGGGCAAGGTCTGGAAAGGTCCCAAGCCCAGAAGCTTCTGTCCAGGAGTTGGAATGTACCACCCTCCCAGTATATGGATGTGTTCAGTAACTCAGAAGCTCTCCAAACTCCACTGTTAAGGAGTTTATATGCAGGTTTCATTACTTAGGCATGTTTGATTAAAGCATTGGCTATTGATAATCAACTCAATCTCTAGACCCTCTCTCCTCCCTGGAGATTGAGTAGTAGGGCTGAAAGTTCCAAGCTTCTAATGAAAGCTTGATCTTTCTGGTGACCAGATCCTATCCTGAAGCTATATAAGGGCCCACCAAGAGTCTCCTCTTTGCAACAAAAATCTCTCCTATCACCCTTATCACTCAGGAAATTTCGAAGATTTTAGGAGCAAAGAAAGCAAAGAAAGATCTTTCTGGTATTGCAGGCACATAAGTTTCATAGGGTGGTCGTTTCACCAGGCAGGTGGTCGTATACAAACCTGGGGCTCAGGAAGAAATCAGAGCCAGATTCAAATCTTGTCTCTACCACTTACTAGTTTCTGTGACTGTAAACAGTCACTTTGCCTCTCCCTGTCTTAGCTTCTTCATCTCAAAAATACAAATAACAACCATTTTGCAGGGCTCTATAAAAATAAGAGAGCATATAAAGCTACCGTTCAATCAACAAATATGTATTGAGTCTCTACTCCATGCCAGAAACTACTGTAGGATCTGGAGATAGAGCCTGGGACAGAACAAAAATCCAGCCCTCATGAATCTACATTCCAGTGGGGAAAACAGAAAGTTGAACAAATAAATAAGAAAACATATACCATGCAGTTGATGGTAAGTGCTGTAGGAAAAAAAAAATCATCAGAAAAGGTTACGGAGTAGGGGGTGATCAATGTTGTCATCTTAAATAGAATAGTCAAAGAAGACCACATTGAGAAGGGGCAGAGATTTGAGAAGGTGAGAGAGAAAACTAGGCAGACAACTAGGGAAGAACATTCCATGCAGTGAGAAAAGCAAGGGTAAAGACCCATGGGGTGGAAGCTTGCCTGATATTTGTGCCAAGCCCAGAAAAGAAGCCAAAGTGGCCAGGGGTGACCCATTGAGAAGTGATAGCCCCTGTTCATAATTCCAGTAATGTTCATTATTGGGATGGCCTATTCAGCCTGCATCCTAAACTACTACTTTTCAGATAAATATTATTTGAACTCTCCAACTGAATTCTAATTATTTATCTGCTAATTAACTCCTTAAGAGAAAAGCCCTTTAGACTGACATTCCCATCCCAACTAAGTGCCTTAGACATGGGGAAAATCAATTGTCATCTGGAACCTGACTAAACATGCATGAGCACACACACATGAACAAGCAAATTGCCAGCTCATCCTACTTCCTGAAATACTAGTTTCTGTGCCCAAGTTGTCTCATCTCCACAATTTGACTAAATTATTTTAAATTTCTTTGCATTAAGAAGTGTTCACTCTTGGGAATTCACTTTTAACATGGCAATCTCCTCCAAGCCTGGCTCTCTGAAATTCCTTCAATAAGGATACTACATACATTGGCACCATCAATCCCAGCAAGAATGAATCTAAATCTCATATTCCTGAATGCTTTCATATGCAGGATGCTTTATTAGCAACACATGTTTTCTCTGCAGATCACAATCACCTGCTGTTCCAAAGACCATAATTTGAGGAACAAGCTTCCAGAGAGCTAGAAATGCATGTGGAGAAAGTTAGAAAAAATCATTAGTCTTCATAATTGCTCCATGAACAAAGAATAGGCCCTCCAGTAAAAATAATCACTACCATTTACTGAGCATTTACTATCAATGAAGTAAATGGTTAAGTGCTTCACTTACCTCAGCTAATTAAGTTAAATCTTCACAATATCCTGCAAGGTAGGTATAAGCCCTAAATTACAGGTTTAAAAAGGCTACCTCCTAAGAGGTAGAGAGATGTTAAGTCATTGGCCCAAGGTCACACAAACTACTGAGGGGCAGAGCTAGGATTTGAACCCAGACCAACCAGTAGTGAAAACAGCACACTAAATGTTTATACAACAAAGATCCAACAAGTGATCTCATTCTGAGATTCAGAACAAAGTTCCTTTCACACAATTGGAAGGTTTGTCCTTACTGGTAGCGAGGAAAAGCTAGAGCTGAATACCTGGATGGACTGTGACCAATCCCCAAGACAAGAGGAAGAGGCATGGAGAGTGCCTAGATCCCTTTCACATGAGCAAATTGACAGACAAGTTGCATTTGGGTCTGCAGTGCTGGAACCTTCCCCACAAATTAGCTGTGGGTGCTCGATGTTGATGACTGAGAGCAATTATACCACTCATAGCAGATGGGAGCATATGGTGCCAGCCAAAATGAATCAATGTGTCACAGCAGCAAGGTTCTCAGATAAGATTTAGAAAATGTTGTCAAACAATGATTATATTACTAGGGGGATGGGGCCAGCAATTACATCTTTCAGCCAATAATTTATAGCACTCTTATTTTTGTTTACCCTTATCCAGTGGCCATTGTTATGGTTCCAATTTCCAGATGGAGAAATATAAAGCAGTTTGCCCCAGTTTACAGAGTTAAGTCATTGGCAGAACTTGTAGGGTTTTGACAGAACCTAAATAGATTTCTTTTTCCTGCCTGGATCTTGCAACCATTTAAAAAAAAAAAAATGGCAGAGGCTGAGAGGGAACACTGAATAGCATCTTTATTGCAGATAAAGCTAGGTTGGAAGACAGATGGACTGTCTAATTCCCTCACAATCAACCTCAAGGACAGACAACCTGAGGGGAAGGTAAAGCTGGCTGAGTCACTGCCACTCCCCTCCACCACCACCCCACCACTATCTTAGAAGAGAAAGGAGGAGAAATCCCCTGCTCTCAAGAACTTGGCTAGATAAATTAGCTCCCCAGTTGAAAAACATGGCCCAATAGCTGTTGTCAGTCAACCAGGTAACTCACTGCATCCACGGGGGGGAGTCAGTCTATTTAGGGGTGTCACTCTCTTCTATGATTTTCCTCCCTGGAGTCTTCAGGTCCAACTACACTGCTTTAAGTGGGAGAGGGGCTTCCCTGAAAGGGAAGAGATGTTACTATTGCCAATCTTCAT
The DNA here is from genome assembly GCF_054177405.1 of Leptonychotes weddellii. Lineage (NCBI taxonomy): Eukaryota > Metazoa > Chordata > Mammalia > Carnivora > Phocidae > Leptonychotes > Leptonychotes weddellii. Next base: position 46,726,308 of record NC_138380.1, read on the forward strand.
GGGAAGAGGTTGACCCAGGTAAGAAATTAGTATTCAGGAGCACCTGGGTGGCTCAGTCAGTTGTGCATCCAACTCTTGATTTCAGCTCAGGTAATGATCTCAGGGTCATGGGATGGGCTCCAAGCTCAGCTAGAGATTCTCTCCCTCTCCCTCCCTCTGCTTGTGCTTGCTCGAGCTCTCTCTCTCTCTCTCAAATAAATAAATACATAAAATCCTTAAAAAATAAACCTAAAGAAAGAAAGAGAGAGAAAGGAAGGAAGGAAGGGAGGGATTAATTAGGATTCAGGGAAACAAGCCCCAGATTGAGATGAATACAAAAATCCCTTATTTCTAAAAGCAGGAGGTGACAGTATTGGAGCAAAAGTTCCTGTCTCCAGGTAATGCAGAATGGTCGTCAGAAAGGCAGGTAGGGGGCAGAGACACCCGCCCTAAGAAGAAACTACCCTTCAAAGGATTTTACACCACCCTGGAAGGAGCCCTCCACCCTTTCCCACATGAACAATTACCTGATCGGTAGATGAGCACGTGGACAAAAACCTGATTGGGTGACAGGCACATGGAGGGTTAATCAGATTAAAACAGCCTGCCAACATTCTCACAAAACCCCCTAGACTTAGAAACTCCTGTGGCAATTCTCTCTGGTCCCCTCCCTCTTCAGGAGCTTCGTACTATCACTCGATAAACTCTGCTTTGCTGCCCACCACTCTTTGTCTAGTCTACCTCTTCATTCTTCCAAGCGGTGTGACCAGGAACCGTGGGTACCAAAGGAAAAGAAATCCTGCAACACAGGGAGAATACAAAAGAAAGTGTACATGCTGCCACCTTTGCTCATTCCTTGGACTCATGTTTCCAGGCTACTCTTTGTCAATGCTGCCTCGCTCCACAAAGGCAGAGGCCCACCCTCAGCACCCAGACAAGAACAGTAAACAAGAATCTCACTGAAGGCTGGGAGGTACAAAAGACCATTACAGCACTGAGCAGATACCATCAGCTGAATGTCACATTTGCCCTGGGTCCACAGGCCAAGCCTCACCAACTCTAGGCAAGACCTCTCCCTCTCTCCTTAATTCTCTCCATCCTCTGACCTGCAGCCTGTTGCCAAGTCCCCCACCAAGAGCTCATGTCCCAAATCTCCTCCAGGTTCTTTCAAAGGAAAAAGCATTTTATGTTCCCCTCCCAATCAAAATATTTTTCTATTCCACCCAAGGAAAGATGACTCTCATTTTCATTTTTATTTCAGTTTATTTTAGACATTTACTTTAAACAGAAGCAGTTTAGCTTCTGGTTGCATTAAACCTTTCTACTCCAGAATAGGTTCTTGCTTTTATCTTATCTAACCAGAAGGCCCACTGAAGTGTTGCTTCTGTTGTTAAAGGAGCAATCTGCCCTCAAAGTCAAGTCAGACTTCTATCTCTAGGAAAGCAGAAAAAATGCTGGAAATTTTTTAAATAGCTATTGCCCACCTCCATTCCAGCCACTGATTCTAGCCCTCAAGGTTGCAAAAAATATCAGGGGTTCCATCCAGTTCCATCACAAAAGTTCTATTCCCATCTCAAAGTAGAGAAGAGACACAGATGTTTTCCTGTTTCCTTCTGACCTTGACAGAATCTTCATGTTTTTAGAGCTCTGTCAACATCTTTTTCTGCCCCAATACACCCAAGGAAGATAATAAATTCTGTCAGTAACAGCACCTCATAGACCGTAGCAAGGATTCTCATTTTGGGGGCAGAGTACACAAACCTTATAGAGACATAGCAACAATTTTTAGAAGAAAGTTGTATAGTTTAAAATGTAATTATAACACCCCTCCACTCTCAGCCCTCATTTTCCCCTCAAATAAAAATCAATTCTTTAAATGCTCTAACTTGCCTACATTTTCCCCCCTCAGCTATTATATAATTCAGCTGTGTTTATTACAAACCTCACCACACCCTCAAAAGCCCAAGTCCTGGGGTCACATTAATGTCTGCTTTCATTTTTCCTTCTCTGCCCAACAAGCTGCTAATACCTAGGAGGGACCCTACAGACAAGCCTAATGCTCACCTCATTAGAATCAAATTTTACATTTGTAAAGAGCAAAAACAATGCCTCAAACACAGTGATCAGATTCCTCCTACACCCTCTTCAGCCTTTCACATGTCCTAAAAAAATGGCACGCCTTTGTTAAGAGCTTGGAATGGTGCTGCCCCATCAAATTTATAACAGACTTAAAGCTTTCCTGTAGTTTTTTACCTTTGGTTTTCAGAATGATACAGTTGTTATCAAGTTATCAAGAATGATACAGTTGGTTTTCAGAATGATAGAGTTGTTATCAAGGGCACTCCTCATTTAAGCAAGACCATTATATAAAAATTACATCACCTGAAAGAAAAATGAATGTATATTCACTTTGTAAAATCATTTACCCATTGAGTTTCCCTGGTACTTTTGAAAATGATTAAATTTATTTGAAATTCTGATTTATATACACATGGGGGATAGCCTTATAATGTAAAGTAAGGTATACTGATACCCATAAAGAAAATTCTTCCTCCCAAATTCATCAACCTTTCTCTATACATTCTATTTATTTATATATTCATTATAGCCATGAATGTCCCAACAGAATACAGATACAGAATATGAATAACTGCACAAACGTATAATTGGTAGCTATTATTTGGGTACTTGCTACAAGGAAACCTGTTTTTCACATCATGTCAGAAAAGACTGAGCTGAAATGTCAGTTTCTAGATAAACACTTTTAAGTGTCTGATTAGGTGAGTTAGGAGTTCGGTATCTTAGGTGCCGAAAGACTCTGCCCTAACATTTACTCAGTCCTAGAGAAAACAACTATGCTGAATCACAGGCGGAAAGATAAGAAAAACACTTTAAGTCTTCAAATTAAGTTAGTCACTCACTTTGCAACTGTGTTCACTTCTGACAGCCTTGACAGACAAATATTTCAGGGGAAACTGTATATAAAGAAAATAAATTGCCATTTGGAACTTTTCATGCCTGGCACCCTTGAGGAAAAAAAGAACCCCATCCTTATTCTGCAGACAGCACTTCCTGCTGCTTTGTTCTTTATTTAGTTCTCTTTAAAGTTCAGCAGCATTTTTAATTCTTTCTCAAATTCTCCAAAATTCTAAACCACTCTCTACGTGACACAATTTTGAATAAATCTTCAAGTTCTCAAAATATAAAGTCCTGAGCCACAGCTGAACACAGCAGCTGGTGGCTTTGTCAGGTATTCTTTCTCCTCTGGCCGGGCGTGGTGCCCTCAGCCAGCACCATCTCCCCTTCTCCATTGACCACAGGCGCCTGCTGCCTCACACTCACCTAAGGCCTTCTGGCCTCATCACCTAGGTCTCTATTGCTTCTCATCACTGTATGCATATTAGCCTCATCAACTCTCCTTCCCCATGGAATCCTGACTTTTTTTCAAGTATCCACTCCTCCACACAAACTCCAAGGAAACTAACCCAGTCCCCTGTTTCAAGGACTGGATCTGGTTAGTCTGAGCAAATTAGTAGATAGCACTCTTATGGTGACCATGAGTTGAGTTGGTCCATTCAGACTGAAGAGAAAGACTTGTAGCTCACGGTTGGAAAAGAAGTTCTCTCACTCTCTCTTCTGTCTGCTGGAAATGAATAAGGAAGCATGAGGCCCCAATTGTCAGTGGCAGCCTCCCCGTGACCATAAGGAGAACCATCTTTGGCATGAAATTGATGTGGAAATATCTGGAATGGATTCTTGATGTCATTATTGAGCCACTAATCATACCTCTTCTGGAGACTACTTGACTTCTGAATTTCTTTCTTGAGACTTCTCAGAGGCTTTAACACTCTAAAATACACTATGAATTCTTTCAAAAGGGGAGTGATACACTGTCCTTTCCAAATATATTTGAACAAATAGCCCTACTTCTTTCAAAGACTAGCATTCCAATGGAACCCAGCTTGGGAAACATGTAGTATGGTCATGTTAGGGTTCTCTGACACCAAAAAAATTTCTCCTGAGAAGTTAGCAATCACCAGCCACTAAAGAGTAGAGTTAAAGAACGCACAACATAAATCCTTAAGCCCAAGATTCTCTGCTTGAGATGCACACTCTGTGTTGGCAGTTTGAACACAATCATGTAATAATTTCTTTTTCCAAATCAAGTCAATATACACTTGTTAAATCATATATCCACTTCATCCACAAACGTTTTATATATGGTCTGATTCTTCTGCCCAAGAAATTAAAATGCCAACTACAGCAAGGCTTACTTCTTCTGTCTGACTTTCAAAGCCATCCTGATCTGACCCTTCCCTAGTTACCCATTTCTTACAACTCCCTAACCCAGACTACAGTTTAGACTCATTACCTACTACCATCCCTGGGTCCTCAGCTCAGATCCCAACCACAGCAGCCTCATCCTTCTCTTGTTCCTTTTCAGGTCTGGAATTCCAAATTCATTTTAATTATACATGTAATTGTATAAGCAATACATTAATACATTCTCCTTATAAAAACTTAACTACTATGCTAACATTCTCTTCAATAGGCTCAATTCTGGTTCATCTCCTGCCTCTCCAGGAGTATCAACTTGGTGTATAACTTTCCAGACTTTTTCCTAAGCATTTGTATACATATATATGAACCTACAGAACATATGGGGCTCAAATTACATTCTGTTCCCACTCTCTGTCCTCACTCTGATTATTGACAGCTTTAAGATACTGGAAACCAGAAGAGTTATTAGCTTTAGGAAACTGAGAACAGGGAAAAGAAAAGTACATCTTAGCCTATCAGGAAAAATTGGTGGTACACAGCACCCACTATTCCACAGAAAATGCCACATTCTCAGAAGGGCAAATACCAGACAGCAGAGCTCACAAGCAGACACAGAAGACGAGAGAGAGAAGAGGAGCTAAGGGGTGTTAGGAATAAGGGGGAACCTGGGTGGCTCAGTCGTTAGGCATCTGCCTTCGGCTCAGGTCATGATCCAAGGGTCCTGGGCTAAATAAACATCAAATTTTGGAGACGAAATAATCATTATTCAGGGCAAAAAAAAAAAA
>NC_138380.1:46731852-46772281 GCF_054177405.1 Leptonychotes weddellii
AAAAAAAAAAAAAAGGAATAAGGCTGTAAGGCTCTCTGAAGACTTCGTACTTCCATCAGGCATAAGATAGCAGCAATGATTTGAGGTAAGCAATACTCCAACACTATGCTGTCCAGCTCCTCACTGGGATCCTCTTCTCAGAGTTGAGAGGCCTAAGCCACACTCTGCTCCACTAGTTCCTTTCCATTTCCTATTTCTTCTGTCTGGGAAACTGGAAGGGATGCCATTTTGGATTTGGACAGCTACTTCCCAAAAGTTCAAGCCAAGGGAGAGTAGGATAAGAGAAAGAATGTGTTTAAATTGGGTTTGCCAGTTCTTAGCCCACCTTTCACCAGGATAGCCAAAACTGTTCTCTTCTGAGTTTGACAGAAACACACATAGGGCAAGCATGTTCGTGGTGCATGTTTTTCCCCAGGATCTAAGAGAGAACATTACTTGTGCCTGAGGTGGCTGGGACTCCACAGACATACATCTGCAGTCTCACCAGTTTCCATCACTTGCCTCCCTGCCCACTCTACCTTCCCCCCCATTTCCTAAACTGGGCCTTTGGTTATGAAACCTCTTTTGTTAATATCCACTATATTCACTTGACTAAAATAATAAAATAACCAGATACAATGATTCCACTGAAGATGACCTCACTGGATTAACAACTCATCCAAAGCAGCAAACTCCTGTGTGAAGCCAGCAGGGTGAGTGAGAGGGAGCAACATCTTGGCTCAGGAAGTGCTTTCAACTGACTGCAATCCTTACATTCTGGTTCCATGCCCCAGAATAGAGGCAAGGCTCTCTCTTCTGGCCATCTACAATCTCTGCTTTTTCTTTTCTTTTCCTTTTTTTTTTTTTTTCCTGCTTTTTCATATATAAAATCCCAGGGCAAAAATAATATATTATAAATTTGAAAATTATGTCCAACATAATCTCTCCCTTCCTCCCTGATTTCATGTCATACCTCTCCTCACCCATTCTGCCTGCTCTCTGTTCCACTCACAGGCCATACTCCATCCCAGCTTAGGTCTTTGCACATGCTGCTCTGAGTAAGATACTCAGACCAGAGCTGGGACTGAGAATTATAATTTACACACACACACACACATACTTCATACACATTGGAAGCTATAACCTACACTGTATAAGTTCTTTCTCTTAAAGAGAGAAGTATATATGATTCATTTCATTCTGCTCATAAAACTTACAAAGGGAACAAAAAGGACTCTCAAGGCTCCTTCCCAAATCTGTAATACTTTACATAGGCTCTAACCAAAGCTTTCCTTTCTACCCTCTTTTATTTCCTGGTGGTATCAAGGGTATGGGGCATGATAGAAAGGGTCCTAATTCTATGCACACAAGTTCCCTGCATTTGACCCCCTAAAACTTATAGTTAGTCCTATTTTTCTTCTTGATATCCTAAGAGAAAAAAATGAAATTATGAAAAATTATAGGTCAACAGGTTGATGGTCCCACAACAAACATCTTTCTTTCCCCCTTCTTAGGTTTTTGGGGGGTTTTGGTTTTTTTGTTTTTGTTTTTGTTTTTAAGATTTGCCCATTTATTTGAGAGAGAGCATGGTGGGGGGAGAGGGAAAGAGAGAATCTCCAGCAGACTCCCCTGAGTGAGGATCGCAATGTAGGGCTCAATCCCACTACCTCATGACCTGAGCCAAAATCAAGAGTTGGATGCTCAACCGACTGAGCCACCCAGGCATTCCACAAACATCTTTCAAAGACCTTTGAAGGAATAGTTATGCAACACATAGCCACACAGTAAGAACATAAAGCAAGGAGACGGATTTCCCAAGATTCATACATGCCTATTAGTTTCATTTCTGTAGTTGTACTTCATATGTCAAAAGTCTCCAGGACAGAGAACTGGTCACCTACTGGCATAATATCCTCATTCCTCAGATAATCAAAAACCTGCATTTACTATGGCAGAAATGTACACCATGTACTGAGCCATCCTTGTCCCCCAAAGCTACCTGGTAGTAGGGCATGAGGAAGCTGAGAAAAGGACCAAGTCAAGAGATAAATATGGCCCATCTTCCTAAAGTTCAATTTTACTGAGAAATTTGAAAGGAGAAATGATGTGAAAGAAGGGTATTACAAAGAAACAACAGTCCAAAATGGAGTCACTTATGTTAAGCCCCACCAAGACTTAATACCTAACCTAACTACAGTTTCAGTCTCTCCCAGGAGTGGAATTTTAAACCAATCAGTCTAGAATTTCCTGATTAGCACTAAGGAAGTTACCCACATTAGACCCCTTGCTCTTCCCCCTGAGGGAAGGTGAACTTGCCTGAAACAATCATTTTTCTTTTGCTAATTTCTTTGTCCTGCCCTCATTTCTGCCTATAAAACCCTTCCATTTTGTACAGCTCCTCAGAGCACCCTTCTATTTGTTAGATGGAATGCTGCCCAATTCATGAATCATTTAAAAAAGCCAATTCGATCTTTAAATTTACTGAGTTGAATTTTTGTTCTTAAAGATTTGGTGACAGCAGGGGACCAAAGGAGAATTCTTTGATTCCCTGCTTCTTTTTTTTTTTTTTAAGATTTATTTATTTATTTATTTATTTTAGAGAGAGAGGGGGAGAGAGAATGAGCAGGAGGGACAGAGGGAGAGGAGAGAGAGAGAATCTCAAACACACTCCATGCTAGCACAGAGCTAACTTGGGGCTCAATCTCACGACCCTGAGATCACGACCTGAGCGGAAACCAAGAGTGGAAGCTTAACCAACTGGGCCACCCAGGTGCCCTGAGAATTTCTGTGGCTTCTAAGACAATGAGAAACACAGGCACAGCATCCTCAAACACTTTTAGTTCTCCTTCTCACCATTCCTGAGGGCCATTGACAGGTTATTCTCAGGTCTGAGCTCCACTCTCTTTGCATTGAGCTCCCAACCTAATTTGCTTTCCAAAGTTTCCTATTTGTTTGAAAATCCCAGCCCTTGATTCTATCCCCAGATTCCACATTAGGAATTTCTGGTGGCTGGCATAGTTACCCATTTGTTTGGAATCAGTCCACAGTCCCCATTCTTTGGGGTCTGCTGGCTCAATCCTTCCCCCAATCCCCAGATTTCACATAGGGAACTATTGAGTTAACCAGCCAGAATTGAACTGGGTCCAACTTAAAAACCATACTGGGGCTGGGATAGGAATGGGTCCAATTTGGGCTGGACTGGGTCCAGTGGGAGGCCTCAGACGAATATTAAATAAGGTCAGGTTGCTAATGGGAATGTTGGAAGTCAAAAAGCCCACAAATATTGGTGAACATGGGTCAAGTATTAAGTGGTTATTAAAGTATTTGCCACCTCAAGAAGACTCCCATGATAGGCCCTCTTAGATAATAGTTTGGCTCCAGCAAACCCAAAGTCTTAGCTAAAAGAAATGGGATACTTTATAGCCAAAGAGTTGAGCATCCACCTTCTGGGACACTTGTTTATTTTATGTTTAAGAACTATAGTCCCAGAAGCTGCAGATATCTAGCAAAATGGAAAAATTTTACTAAAAATAACGTAGAATTACAATAGCCATTATGGGGAATATTCCAATTAGACAAGATCACTCATTTAAGAAATGCACTTGAGAGGAAGGAATCCCAAGTTAAACAGAATAGGATGTATACTTTAATTGGTATGCAGAGCTTCCAAAATGCTTCAAGATTCTAAAATAGCTTCACAAAAAGATTCCTTACAAAAGGCTAAAAAATAAGGACGCAAGAGGTACCTAAAACAAAAGACAACAGGACTGATGTGACTCCTACTGCTCCCCCTTATCCTTTTTTTCCTGAGTACTCACATTTTACTAAACTCTGTCTGAACTACCTTTTTACTCTGAGACTATTAGGCAGTTACCTTTTATTTTTTTTAATTTAATTTTAAATTCTAGTAGAGATACCATTCAGTGTTATATTAGTTTCAGCTATACAATATAGTGATTCAACAATTCCATATATCACCCAGTGCTCATCAGGACAAGTGTACTCCTTAATCCCCATCTAGGCAGTTATCTTTTAAAATAAAACTATCCGAAGTTGCAGACAAACTTCTTCAGGATCATTCACCCCTTGGTCAAAGACACTAAGAGCCATAGTTAAAGACTTCCTAAACCTAGGGTGGAACACTAAAGGTTTTTTGAAGAATTCAGAGTCATTATCAGGGCCTATGACCCTGGCTGCCAGATCTTTATCAGCCTATACCCATATTGGTAGCCACTGGTGAAGCTCAAAACTGGAGGCAGGAAGATGGCAAAACCACAAGGATGATACCCAAGATCTCCGTCTTCAACATCTTAGGGACTCACAAAAGCTCACAAAATACCAACTGAACTTTTACAAGCCATTCCTAGAATCTTCCCTGCCTACACTGATTGGTCTATTATACAAATTTGCAAAGATGAATCTGTGGCAGACTTTAAAGCCCATTTGGAAGCCCTTTTTCTATGATATTTAGGGTTCCATACAATTAATAAGGTCATCCAGTCTACTTGAGCTGCCCTCTTTGTAAATAGATTATCGCCTGAGAGTAGTGGATTGATAAAAAGGCAGAAAATAGGATGGGAGGCCATGAGCATAACCGAACTCATGACTATAGCTAAGCATTTTGAGAGGAATCTGGAGCAAGATCACAAACAAAAATCTGCCAAGCTACTCGCTTTACAGCTACAACAGCTCCAAAACCAGAGACCCAAAATAATACCTGGGCCCACATTGCTTCCCCTAGGGGTCCATCATCAAATCACTGGTCTAAAGATGAAAATATGGGCTATGATCAACTGGGACACTGAAAGAGAGATTGTCCTCAAAGGTCTTATGCAAATTATCTCAACCAGTACAAATGACTCTAGGATCTTCTACTGAAAAGCATTCCTTTTTGCTATGTGATATAGCCCCAACCAACCTATTGGTTAATTAAAAGAGCTAATATATTTTGCCTCCAATGGCGACCTCACCTTAGAATTTCCTGACCAACCGGACCTGATCTTTTATGTTCCTTACAGTCTGTCCTTGACACAGAAGAGGAAGAATTCCAGCAAAAGTCCCCTCATTTAATTGAGGTATCTGAAAACCGTGGGCCGCTTCTAATACTGACATTAGAAGAATAAAAACTATGGAACCTATAAAGATTTGAATAGATATAACTAAAACTCTCCCTAAATTACCTCAGTATCGGGCGCCTGGGTGGCTCAGTTGGTTGGGCAACTGCCTTCGGCTCAGGTCATGATCCTGGAGTCCCGGGATCGAGTCCCGCATCGGGCTCCCTGCTCAGCAGGGGGTCTGCTTCTCCCTCTGCCCTCTTCCCTCTCGTGCTCTCTGTCTCTCATTCTCTCTCTCTCAAATAAATAAATAAAATCTTTAAAAAAAAAAAATTACCTCAGTAACCATTAAAGCCTGAGGCCATACAAGGCCTCATACCGTAGAAGAAGGTCTAATTGCCCAGAGGCCAAGCACTCCCTGTACTAGTCCCTGCAACACACCAATCTTGCTGGTCCAGAAACCTAATGTATAAGGATGGTGATTTGTCTAGGATTTGAGAGATGTTAAGAAGGTAATTATTCCCCATTTCCCAATTGCTCCAAACCAGAATACCCTCTGCCACAAGTGACACCAGACTCAAAGTAGTTCACTGTCATAGACCTTTGTTCAGCATATAGATCCCAACAGTCAATTTTTATTTGCCTTTCCTTGGAACAATTATACGTGGACTGTTATGCCTCAAGAGTTCGCTGAGACCCCTTCTTATTTCTCTCAAGTACTTCACCAAGATTTAAGCACCCTTCATCCAGTTCCCTGGGACATAGGGCCTGTTATGATATGTAGATGATCTTTCGCTGTGCTCAGTTACCAAAGAGGCATCCATAATAGATTCCATTTATTTGCTGCTACAGCTAAAAAGGGACGCAAAGTCTCTGAGGAAAAATTACAATTATCTCTAGATACTCTCCATTACCTAGGTCATGATCTAAATGCTGAAGGAATTCAGCTATCTCCAAAAAGAATTAAGCTAATCCAGGAATTTCCTAGTCACAACTAAGTGACAGTTTCTTGGATTTCTAGGCTTGCCAGGTTATTGCAGGCTATGGGTTCCTAATTTTTCTCTATTAGCTTCCCCACTGTATGAACTTACTAAAATATTCATACCTGAACCCTTTCCTTGGGAAGACAAACATGAGCAGGATTTTAAGAGACTAAAACAAGCACTGCAAGAACTGCCTTGCCTAAGGGCCACCTAACTATTCAAAACCTTTCACTTTATTTATAATCAAGCCCAGGGAATGCTCACACGAGTAATGGTAATAAACATAGGCCTATTGCCTATTACAGCACACAACTTGATTCAGTTGCTCGTGCCTATCCCAGCTGTCTTAAGGCTATAGCCGCAGCTGCAAAGTTAATGGAAGCCTTAGCAGATCTGACCCTAGGAAATGACGTTTATTTGCAAACTCCACTGGCTGCCCAACATCTTAACTCTGAACTGCCTCAACATTTCTCTGCAAGTAGACTAACTTCCTCTGTGATCCTTCTGTTTTTACCATCTAATCTCCATCTTAAACATTGCAATGTCCTTCATCCTGCTATGTTACTACCTCTGCCCGATGCAAGCAAGCTCCAAGACTGTGAGGTAATAATATCTCATTACGAGATACCCCTTTAATCCTGATCTAATCTTGTTTGTTGATGAGTCATACTATAGAGGAATTTTCAAGCTGGTTGTGCTATTTCTACTCAATATGACCTACTCAAGAGGGAACATTTCCCTCAAGCTAAATCTACCCAATAAGCAGAGCTCCATACCCTTACTTGTGCATGCCAGTTATCAGAATGACAAACCATTAATATTTAATATACTATCCTGATAGTTGGTATGCCCTTGGGGGTCATCTGTGATTTGGGGATGTTATGGAAACAAAGGGGTTTTCTTACATCCCCTGGGACCCCACTTAAAAATGGGCAACAAGTAAATGATCTTAGTGCTATTCTCTTACCTTCTGAAATTGCTGTCATTGAAATTGAGGCTGACATTAAAAGGACTAAACCTGAGGATCAGAGAAATGCCCCAGCTGACTTTCAGGCAAAGCTAACAGCACCAGAATCTATAAAGATTGTGGCCCATGTGGCTGAAGTCCATTCTGCTTCTACAAAAAATGGTCCTTCATTGCCAGATTTTTGCCATCCTGATGTCCTTGTCACATGGCAACAGTCTGCTCCTAAATCAGGGAAATTAAGATGGGTAAACAATGGCTAAATTAAACAAATAATCAGGGCTATGGGAAACCCAAAACAGCTGCTTGGTTCCTCCCAGTTCCCTGGCAAACCTATTTTTCAGTTTTTGTATTCCTTCATTTATCATAGTACATTTAAGAGGACTCAAATTATGAATCAACATTGGTAGGGAGACTTCTATAAAATTGCAAAAACAGTCTACTGCTAGGTCCACAGTCCTGGAAAAGCTATTTTTGTCCCCTGAGGCCTCAGACCTCCTCCCTCTGGACCCTTTGAACACCTGCAGCTGGACTTGATTCAACTACCACTTAGTATGGGCTATCAACATGTTTTTCTTATTGTATGTATGTTTTCTGGATGGGTTGAAGCCTTCCCCTACTGCAAACCTGATGCCCTCACACTGGCAAAGAAACTGTTAGAAAATATGTTTCCCATTTGGGGTATACCTTCCACATTCTCCAGTGATCAAGGCTCCCACTTCCCTGGGCAAATCATATGAGCCTTAATGAAAACCTTGCAAACTTCTTGGAATTATCAATGTCCCTAACACCCTCAATCGTCAGACAGGTTGAGAGAACTAATAGGATCCTCCAAATTAAAATGTCTAAACTTGCCAAAATCACTAGACTCCCCTGCCTTTGGTCTTGCTGACTGTTAACAGTACCTGCTTTGGGAAACATAAGCTCACTCCACATGAGATAGTTACTGGCAGACCAACGTCTATTGGTATACTATCTTCTGCTAATCCCTTGCTGTCTCATGCCAGTATGACCAGTTACTATTAAGTCTTCAATCTCTTATATTTAAGCATATCATCACCAGATTAAAGAAGTTTTCCCAGATCCTAATTCAAAGGATCCTGTTGGTCACAGTTTAGAGCATGGTGATTGGGTACTCTGGACGTGTCACCAGAGGAAGACAGCCCTTGAGCCCCATTGGAAGGGACCTTACTGAGTATTCCTGACTACTGACACTTTTGTAAAACCAGAAGACACTGAGCCTTGGTTACACATCTCACCTGACACTGGTCCTGTACAGACACTGGAGACCTACAAATCAAATTGATGAGAAAGAAAAGTAGCTGACATCAAAGTAGACAGCTTCCAAGACACTGGATCAAGGGACGCCTGGGTGGCTCAGTCAGTTAAGCATCTGCCTTTGTCTCAGGTCATGATTCCAGGGTCCTGGGATCAAGTCCCACTTTGGGCTCCTTGCTCAGTGGGGAGCCTGCTTCTCCCTCTGCCCCTGCCTGCCACTCCCCCTGCTTGTGCTCGCTCTCTCTCTCTCTGACAAATAAATAAATAATCTTTTTTTAAAAAGTTTCTTAAAAAAAAAAGATGGTGGATCAAAACTTCATTCTATAACTCACCAGTAACATGAAACTCTTTCTCTTTTATTTATTTATTTTTTTTTACTCTAGCCCAGGCCATTGCTAAAGGGGGTAACCTTTCAGATGCTGAACTGGTCATGATGCAAGAGGTCCTCTGGTCCTCCCTGTGACCAACTTCTCTCCTATTCCCAATGTCACTGCAAACTACAGTCAACCCCCTTAGAAGTATTTGTCCAACTAGACACATTTACCTATATGCATCTTAGTACATTTGCACCCCATATATTCCCATGATTATCTAGATTAAATTTGCCCCCATGCACCAAGAGATTGGGTACCAGCAGTATTGGGTACCATTTAGGGTAGTTTTTATTTCAGGTTAGGATATTCTCTTCCCATATGTGCTAAAAACCTGACTGACCCCTGGCTTAAGAGTAAATACAATTAAGAATATGATCAGAAATTTCTCCTAAACTCTTGGAGACATTTCAGATTCCATTGCTAGGACACAAGGTACCCAACAAAGGCCCCTAGCTAGATTCTCTGGCCAAAGCTGTTCTTGCTAACAGTATTATCGTTTAGCTGAGCAAGGAGTCATCTGTGCTACGACCAGCACCACCTGCTGTACCTACATGAATACTTCTGGGGAAACGGAAACAAAGTTACATAAGATCATTGAGCAAGCCTACTGGTTTAAAGGGTGACTCCATCCATTGGGTCTTTCTTTGATTAGTTTGGGTACCATCACTCTGAAGTACATTCCAAATATCAGGAATTATCTTTTCTTTTTCTTTTTCTTTTTTTTTTTTTTAGGATCAAATCATTTTATTGAGGGGCTTCAGGGAAAGGTCGAAGGGGAGGAGGACAGGGAGACCCAACGTCCATCGGCCTGGCTGGAACCTCACCTCTCCAGCATCACAGTCCCTGAAAAAAAGCAGGACTTGTCTTGCTTATAGTTATCATAGTAATCTCCCTGGTGCACTGTATTCTCTCAAAACCTTTAAATGCGTGTTGACAGCCCCTAACCACCAAGCAAATGATCTCCCTAAGAAATGCAACATCAAAAAAGGAACAAAGGGAATAACCAATTAAAAATTTGTGAGCCTAAATTTGTGATCTCTGAATACCACAGTAATTCAGAAAAAAAAGAGAGAGAGAGAGATCAAAGCATTGAAAAGAAAACCACAGGCCCAAAATGGAGTTACTTATGCTAGGCCACATCACCAAGATGAGGCTTAATACTGAACCTAATTGCGGTTCAACCTCCCCCAGAAATTTTATCTTAACCAGGCAATCAGGAATTTTCTGGTCAGTAATCTGTCACATGGGCCCCTTCCATCCCCCAAAGATGGGGTAATTTACCTAATAAAAACCCTTTTTCCCCAAAGGAAGTTGGCCTCCCAGGTCTTTTTCTGTTTATGACTTCCTTGGCCTGCCTTTAAAAACCTTTCCCTTTCTATAGCCCTTTGGAGCACTCTTCTACTTGCTAGACAGAATGCTGCCCAATTTATGAATTGTTTAAAGAAGCCAATTAGATCCTTAAAATGTACTCAGTTGAAGTTTTGTTATTTAACAAAAGCTTCGAGGACTGCAGATCAGTAACAGAGTAGCACTAACGCCTTTAATTTCAACCACATCTCTGTTAGGCTGAGAGTTGTATTGAAAGGGAGGAACTGTTAAAAAGAAACAAACTCCAAAATGGAGTCAGTTATGTTAAGCACCAAGACTTAATACCTAACCTCACTGTAGTTTCAGCCTCTCCCACAAGTATAATTTTAAACCAATTAGTCTAGAATTTCCTCATCAGCACTAGTGAGGTCATCTATATGATAAGACTCCTTGCGCTTTCCCCCAAGAGAAGGTGGCCTTGCCTAAAACAATCCTTTCTTTTCCTTTGCTAATAACTTATTTGCCCTGCCCCATTTCTGCCTATACAAGCTTTCTGTTGTGTACAGCTCCTTGGAACACTCCAATATTTGTTAGACAGAATGTTGCCTGATTCATGAATCACTGAATAAATAAAGCAAATTAAATCTTTAAATTTACTTAGTTGAATTTTTGCTCTTTAACCAATGGGAAGTAGCTTTAAACATACTTTGGCATAAAAACAAAGTTAGATATATCATAATGCCTAATGCAAAGTGTCCATTAATTTTAAAGATTTAATGAAAAACAAAGAATGTGATCTTGCTGTAAGCAAGTTCAGGTTCTGACTCCAGCCCCCATTTTCCCCAACCCCAACTAGACTGGTGATCACTCTCCTTTGTCTTGGGGTATTTTGCAGTGGAAAAGTTTAAGAAGCACTGAATTCCTGTAGATTTTCAGAAATATAGAATGAGAGCTGAAACCAAAAGGGATATTTGTGTGTACTTCAAATGTACAGAAAATTCATCTAATCAGAACACAGCATCTCTCTATTCTGAGTTTGTCCTCCATCTTTTCTGCTGTACCACAGTACCACCCTATCCCTGCAAAAAAGAAACTCACACACATATTCCCACTGTCCCCAAGCATTCTGAGTGCACAAAATTTTATTTGCACTGATGATAATGTGCATTACACATGAACATATCCATCCATTCCCCCCATCTAACAATCACAGAGTTGAGCACCTGAGGATACAAAGGTAAGTATGATGTTATTCCTACCCTAGAGAAATTCACAGGCATGTGAGGAATCTAGATATCAATTTTTAAATGACTTTATAATATGATAAATTGATTAATAAAGCTACAAAGTGCTGCAGAGAGGGAAAAAGGACTCCTTGCTCCTCACAGGAAGAACTGTCAGGGAAGATTTCCCAGATGAAGCAGCCTTCAGGGCTCCACGCTTAGGATCTTTGCAGCAGCAAAGGGAGCCTCCATCTGGGTGGAATCCAGATGTGCTCTGAGAACTCTACTGCCCAGCTGGCTTCTTCCTCACATCTCTCCCTCACCCCAGCCCTCAGTGCCCCCATTGCCTGCACTTCATTCAACAACTCCAAAACGTCCCTACTTTTTAAATTATGTTAACATTGCACCATTTGTTGAACATTTGTCCTATGAAAGGCTGTCCTTGCACAGTTTTTACTGTAACACTTAATACTCTCAACAACCATATTTTATCATTCCTATTCTACTCAGGAAGAGATTGAGGCTCAAAGAGGTTAAGTTTCAAACACAGATCAATCTACATTATCCACTGCACTCACTATCTCCCTTGGTTATAAAGTTGCCCTTGCCTGCAGGTATTTGACATGTATATATTTTATGAATGAAATACCAATATCTAGACTAGCTAGCAAAAAGATTCAGGATGGACAAGGTCATTATTTGATGATGGAATTATGCATTTTAAAAATTTTTTCTTTCCACTTTTACATGTTACAAAAAACTTTTCGTCTTAGTCTGAGTATATATTATTTATATAAAATGGAAATTATGCTTGTTTGCTTGCTTTATTTCTACTGAAAGCAGTACCATGCTGAAGAAGATAATAGAGAAACTCAAATTAGAAGATGGGTAGGGAGGGGGAGACACAGAATAAGAGAAAGAATAACGAGGAGCCAGAGACATGGAGACATGGAGTGAGGTAGCTTAGTCATACAGCCCAATCTCAATGTCCTTTGAAATTTTAAAGGCCCAGAAAATACTAATCTAAAACCAGGAGGTCTCAGACTACAAACTGAGCCTGGGAAATGTCAGAGAAGCAAGGCTTTCAAGCCCGCAGTGCAAACGGCTCAACTCAGCAACCCCTGGTGAACAGAGCTCTGGTGTTCACAGTTCACAGTCATGCTCAAGAGGAAGGCCAGCAGGTGTCCTTCTCCATAATCAGATGTGGACAAAGAACTTTCACCTGCGTCCACGCTCTCAGCTCCTCTCAGTCTGAATGCAAACCTGCAGCTGGCAACATGTTGCTCCCCAACCCCTGCCAGGTCCAGGGTGAGACCAGTACTGCTTACAGAGCTGGGATCTGTATCCAGGCCAAAGTAGGGTGCCAGAAGTCAACAAGCCAGGAGAGAAATGTAAGAACACCCTCCCCTTGTCACATCTTTGCCTTCTGTCGTGTGCCCTGAGGATGGTAAGGGGCAGCACTTCTACCACTGCTCTGTCAAGGAGCATTTCCCAGGGTGGGTTTGTCAAGAGGCTGAGGCAGAGCTTTCTGGCAGAGTCCTCCTCCTCCTAACCCAGGTGGCTGCAAGAAGGTATCTCAGGCTAAAGATTCATCAACAAGGAAGCTAAATTGGATGTTTTCAACCCCTTTGATTTCTACTCTATTTCTGTAAGGTCGTTTTCAAAATCCATGTGGTTTCACCAAATACTCACTTAGGCCTATTAGAAGTTGAAGAAGAAAAAATCAATAACCCAAACAGACCTCATCAATTCCTTTTTTTCTGTGGCTGCCACATCAAAGGGCTGGTGGATTCTGTCATAGTTGCCACTTTTCAGGAACTGGTTATCACAAAGGGAAAGGATTTTATTTAAGGTGGGGAAAGAAAAAAAAAAGGCAGCAAGTAGACCAATTTATGTTTCTTGGAAGCAATGAATACCAGGGGCTGGATGCAGATAAGATTATCTGAACTAACAGTGTAACAGGGATAGTCTAGCTCCCAGTCCATTTCTAATATTCTATCTACTGATAAAGAACTGCCAATTAAAGAAAACCTCAACCTTGTGTCTATCAAAAGGGAGAGTCACAAGTCAGACTGAAAAATTCAGATAAGAGGTGTCAGCAACATTCGAGGAAGCAAGTTGAGAGAAAGTTATGCATGCACGCATGCACACGCACGCACACATGGGCACACACAGGGCATATACATAAGGCATCAGGGGTGTAGTACTGCTGGTAAAAACAGATGCAGAGCTCTGAGGTATAATTAATCACTGTTCCTGTAACCTCAGCAAAACAAAACTGTTTTCCACCCAAACCCTGAAGAACCTGTCAAAATGAGTTAGGAAAAAAAAAATTCCATTTTCTTTCCCGTTCAAGTGGATGGAGAAGAAAGACATGCCCCAGATGCAGAGTTCTGACACTGAAAGGAGGTCCTCTACAGGTTGAAGCTTCTCATCTTCCCGCTGGTGGAGCTACAAAGGAATGTTCTCATATCTCTAGGAATGCTTCTTACATAGAAGGTGAAATACATCCTTCGTAACAGTCAAGGCCCTGGGAAAATGAGCCTGTGCTGTCAGATCCACAGGTGAACCAGAGTGAACAGGAATTCTTTGTGCGCTGTCGCTCTGCCCGAGTCCTGCATGTGGCCTGCATTTCTCTCTCCTCACACTTTAAGTGACTCTCCCTGTATTAATGACTGCTTCCCAGGGGACACACAGTTGTATTCTTGTCTCTTTTCCTGTATGCTTTCATCTAGCTCACTTTCCCATCTCTCACAGAGAATGCACTACAGGCAGGTGACGGTGCCAAAAAACCTCACTGCAACCCAGCATTTCCCCCAAGAACCAGTCATCCTAGAACACATGTAGGACCATCTTTGCCCACAACATACTGGAAGTTGTGTATGTAATATGATTTTAAGGTTGTAGCTGTGTTAACTTGAACTAGCCTATCATGGAGCCTAAATTCTACCATAATGAATAATCTCTACA
This sequence comes from Leptonychotes weddellii, assembly GCF_054177405.1. Classification (NCBI taxonomy): domain Eukaryota; kingdom Metazoa; phylum Chordata; class Mammalia; order Carnivora; family Phocidae; genus Leptonychotes; species Leptonychotes weddellii. The sequence continues at coordinate 46,745,986 of NC_138380.1, forward strand.
ATACAACACAGTCAAATGTACCCTTATAAAATTCCACGACACATAAGCATTATTAATATGCATAAATTGATTTTCTCCACCTCCACTGGATGATTATGTGAGAATGTGGCAGCGGGAAGAATAAGGAAATTCTTAGAACTTCTAATCCAACCCAGTAAACCCTTGGTCTGGCCAGGCCCTTCCCCACCGGTCTGCCATGGTGTTCAGAGTTCCATGAGATAAACTGAAAGTATCTTCATATGCAACACTAACTTTTCAAAAATTTTATCTTTGAATATAATACTAAAATCTATTCAGCTTTGCAATACCAGTTGTTCATTACTGGCCTTTAGTTCCCAGCCATTTCCCATCTAAAACCAGTAGTGCCTTCCTTCCAGCCACTCCCTAACAAATATTTGCTTTCTTTCTCTCTCTCTTCCCCTCTTCCTCCTACTACCCATTCCCCAAACTTCCTTTCCTTTACTTGACAAAACTCAGATGAGTCACATTGACAAACACCATGTGAAGCTTCATCCCAAATGGATTTCCAGTGAGTTAAGAAAAACTTGAAGATTTCTTGTGTTGCCATTGAGCTGATTAAAGCCCAGATTTTAAGAATCTGGAAACATGGCAGATAGTAAGATTGTAGGGATTTACTGACTGTATAAGGATTGCATCAAACCCCACTGGTAAGGAGATGTGGCAGCAGGCATGAGCTTTGGAGGCTGCTGGACTTGGGGGTCTGAAACAACTAGATTCAAATCCTGGTTCTACCACTTAATAGCTATACAACTTTGGACTAATTGTTCAATCATTCTGAGCCTCATTTTTCTCATTTCTAAAATGGAAATAACAATATCTCTTTTTCAGAGTTTTATTAAAAGAGGCAATAAATGTAAATGAATGAAATAAATGTAAATGGAAAGGTTTTGTGTGTGTTTTTTTAAATTCATTCTCTATTCCTCTTCCTGATCAAAGTATCAGTGGCTTCTTTTGATTTTGAGAGCAGAGAGCTCAGTTTTCAGTTCCATTTTTTCATTCCTGGGCTTCAGTTGAAAATATAGCTTACTATATGGCCACTGGTATGGCATGCTGTAATCACATAAAATCAATGTCAAGGGGCACCTGTGTGGCTCAGTCAGTTAAGCATCCAACTCTTGGTTTCGGCCTAGGTCATGATCTCGGGGTCACAAGATCAAGCCCCACTTCGGGCTCCATGCTCAGCAGGGAGTCCCCTAGAGACTCCCTCTCCCTCTCTCTCTCTGCCCCTCCCCACCTCTCTCTCTCTCTCTAAAATAAGTAAGAAATAAAATCAATGTCAAATAAAGAACATGGAATCATATGAAAATTCCTACTCAGATTCTGTATCTTTACTTCCAGACAAGTCTACTTGAGTGATTAAAATCAGCTAAAAATCACCTCCTCTTTGAAGCCATTTAAAAATAGTAATTGAATGCCCTCTGTCCTCATTAGACAATATGGATAAAATGGTGAGCAAAACAGATATGAGCCCTGCCCTGCAGGAGTAATTATATATTTACAGACATGCCTCTTCCATTAGACTCCAGAGTCACAGCCAATTATTCTTCATTCCAAGCTTGGCATATAGGTATTCAAAAAAAAATTATTGAATGGATGAATGATTGATTGAATCCAACACTTCATAAAAGTTATGCTTTTTTTAAAAGGGGAAGTCAGGATAGTTTAACTATTTTTTTTTACTTTCAAAAATTACAGTGTTTATGGAATACCTGGGTGGCTCAGTCAGTTAAATGTCTGCCTTCAGGTCAGGTCATGATTTCAGGGTCCTGGGATCAAGCCCCACCTCGGGCTCTCTGCTCAGGGGGAGTCTGCTTCTCACTCTTCCTCTGTGTACACACTCTCTCGCTCTTAAGTAAATAAATAAAATCTTTTTTTTTTAATTACAGTGTTTTTTCCTAATACATCTCTAGTTGATTGTCTGCTGTCTTAGTCAGTTCAGGCTGCCATAACAAAATACCATAAACTGAGTGGCTTAAACAACAGGGATTTATTTCTCACAGTTCAAGATCAAGATGCCACTCAATTCAATTCACAGTAAGAGATCTCTTCCTGGTTTGCAAATGGCTACCTCTAGCTCTGTCCTCTCAAGGCAGAAGAGAGAGAAAAAGAATTCTTTCTTTCTCTTCTCATAAGGACACTAATCCCATCCTGAAGGGGCCCATTTTCATGACTTCATCTAAACCTAATTACCTCCCAAAGGCCTCACCTTCAAATACTATCACATTAGGGTTTGGACTTTCAGCATATGAATTGGGGGTGAGAGGGCACAAATATTCCATACATAATAGCAACAATCTTTCATAATTTACCCAATAGAGGGCAAAGAAAAAGTTTTCAGGAGATACATTTTACATAATTAGTTTGTTTTAAATAAGAGAAAGAAAGGGGAGGGGAAGGAAGGTGAGGGGAGGAAAAGAAGAGAAGAGAAAGAAGAGAAGAGGAGAAAAGAGAAAAGATTGATTCCCAGGGGCAAAACAAATTTCATGGAAAAATCCATCAGGAGTAGTGGATCCTAACACCAGCTCTATAACAAATTATGATGGGCTTTGATCAAGTCACTTCATCTCCTTGCTCCTAACAGGGAAGGAGCTGGACTGAGTGATCCTCAGGCCCCTCTCCAGTTCTGCTATGCTGGGATTCTCATAGAAGTAGCCACCTTAAACATTATTTTTTAATTTGAGAGTCCCTATTGTTGTCTTTCCTTACCAATCTCTGATACAGATTGAACAGAAACCCACAAATGAAAATGGTACTTGTTTTCATTCAAGACCGCACCATCCACCAGGGAAGCAATTGCCCTCCATTTCCACTCCCCTACATGTGTTGCCAGGTCTGTGATTAAAGCACCCAAAGTCCTACTTGAGGCAATCTGCACTCACCTTATTTAGTGAAAAGACAAAAAAAAAAAAGAAACCAAATTGAGGCTCTTTCAGAGGGTACCCTGAACTTGAAAAAATACCTAGTTCCACTATCAAAAAAATGCTCCTTAAGAGTTAGTAAATGCTTACATTCAAGCCTAGTATATTTATAAACAAACAAACCACCAAAACCATATAACTTCTCAGTTTTTAAAAAGACTGGGGCTGAGGCACCTGGGTGGCTCAGTCATTAAGCGTCTGCCTTCGGCTCAGGTCATGATCCCAGGGTCCTGGGATTGAGCCCTGCATCGGGCTCCCTGCTCAGCAGGAAGCCTGTTTCTCCCTCTCCCACTCCCCCTGCTTGTGTTCCCTCTCTCGCTGTGTCTGTCTCTGTCAAATAAATAAATAAAATCTTAAAAAAAAAAAAAAGACTGGGCTGATAAGCTGCTCTTACTGACATGCACTGTATTTTCTATCTTGAATTCTGCAAATGTATGACTCCATCAAAAAAAAAATGTATCCACAGACTCCTCAAAGAACAGAAAGCCCCGTTGAAGACCTACTATATAGAATGTTCATGTTGCTAGCTCAGGTTTCCTCTCTGTGTTTCTCCCAGATAACCTTAATCTCATTTGGGAATTTTAATAGAGGTGGGATGGGTAATAAAAATTAAAAGGACTTCTCTCTTTTCCCCTGCTGTTTTCTATTAGCAGTGCATTGCGCTATATTATATTCCAAAGTTTACTTAAAACATCTCATAAATATTAGAGAACTAGGTTAGCAATAATGGTGACCACAAAATAATGAACAGCTGAAGATTAAACATTTGAAGAGAAAAAGTTCACATAAGCCATACTCACGTGCATATATGCAGCCCAGCCCCACCTTCAACACACTGTGTTCTGTGAAATCACATAGAAAAAAAAAAGCAGATTTATTCTCTTTTGCACTGAATCCTACAGTTATTCCCTTTTTGTTGGTAGATGGTGACCCTGCAGTTATAAGTGGAAACCGTGAAATCAATGACACAAAAAGAAATTACAAGTCAGCAGGCAAAGTATATACCACTATGCAAAAATACCCATTCCTGGCACCCAACTAAACAAGTGTCAAAAGTCTCCACATACCTGTCTTAAACAATTCTCACAACATTGTGAAAATGCAGTATTACCTTCATTTTACAAGTAAGAGAACTAAGAGTTTAAATAAATCAGTAACTTAAAGTCACTCAGTTGGTAAGTGATAAACACCCAGCTCTGGTAGATTCCTAAACTCATGTTTGTTCCTCTACACTCTGAACAGGAAGAACAGGTGCCATCATAGGGACTGAGGGATAAAAAGACAGTCTACTTATGGGCCGAACTGTGTCCCCCTAAAATTCCCATGTTGAAGTCCCAATCCTAACGTAACTGTATTTGCAGACATAATTAAGAATAAATGAGGCCATAAGGGTGGAGCCCTGATCCAAAAGGATTAGTATTCTTGTAAGAAGAGATACCAGAGGGGAACCTGGGTGACTCAGTCGGTTAAGCGTCTGACTCTTGGTTTTGGCTCAGGTCATGATCTCAGGGTCATGAGACGGAGCCCTACGTAGGGCTCTGCGCTCAGGGAAGAGTCTGCTTAGGATTCTCTCCCTCTCCCTCTGTCTCTCCCCTGCTCCCTTGCATGCTCTCTCTCTCTCTAATAAATAAATAAATCTTAAAAAAAAAAAAAAAAAAGAAGAAGAAGAAGAGATACCAGAGAGCTCCCCCACCAACTTCAGTGCACAAAAAGAGGTCAGGTGAGCACACAGTGACAACACAGCCATCTGCAAGCCAGGAAGTGGACACTAACCAGAAACCCCATTGGCAGGAATCTTGATCATGGACTGCTGGCCTCCAAAACTGTGAGAAAATAAGTTTCTGTTTGAGCTACCCAGTCTATGGTATTTTGTTATGGCGGCCTGAGCAGACTAAGATACCCTACATGTCCTGTGAGCCCCCTCACCCTACTCTAATCCTCCCACCATTTCTTCTCTCATCTGTTGCTCTTGTCCACAGTCCACCCTCTATCCCACCGCCAATGTGATCTTTTCAAAAGGCAACCCTGACCCTCACTTTCCCTAAAACTCTTCCACTGGCTTCTGAACTGTCAATAAAAAATCCACTCTCATAGAGTTTTCAACATCATGAGGGGAAATCAGAACAGACATAAAACCAGGAGCATAAACTCCAAACTCCTGAGCTTATGAATCTCATCACAAAGCCCCAATCTGCTTTACCATTCCTACCTCTGACCACTTATACCATACCACTCCCCAACACATACCCTAACCAAACATAATATATCCTAAAATATATCTTATATCATATTGTATCCCCCCAGAAATGCAGTTTTTCCTCATTTATACTCTCCTCATCCTTCTGGATAATTCATATTCACCCCTCAAGATCCACTTTACTTCCTCCTTAAAACTTTGGATTATTTGGTCTTTTAGCTATTGAGTTGTATGAGTTCTTTATATATTTTGGATATTAACCCCTTATCAGATAATGATTTGCAAATATTTTCTCCTGTTCTGCAGGTTGCCTTTTCACCTTACTAATTTCTTTTGCTGTGCAGAAGCTTTTTAGAGTGATATAGTTCCACTTATTTTTGCTTTTGTTGCTCGTGCTTTAGGTATCATATCCAAAAAAAAAAAAAAAACCATCACTAATACCCATGTCAAGGAGTTTTTCCCATGTTTTCTTCTGGAGTTTTATGTTTTCGGGTCTTGCAATTAAGTCTTTAATCTATTTTGACTTAATTTTTATAAGAAGTGTAAGATAGGGTCTAGTTTCATTCTTTTACATGTAAATATCTAATGTTCCCAGTACCATTTATTAAAGAGATTGTCTTTTTCCATTGAATATTCCTGGCTCCCTTGTCAAATATTAGTTGACCATATATGCATGGGTTTACATCTGGGCTCTCGATTTTGTTTCATTGGTCTATGTGTCTGTTTTTGTGCCAGTACCATATACTGTTTTGATTACTATAGCTTTATGATATAGTTTGAAATCAGGAAGTATAATGCCTCTGGCTTAGTTTTTTTTTCCTCAGGATTGCTTGGCTGTATGGGGATCTTCTGTGGTTCCATATAGATTTTAGGATTGTTTTTCTACTTTTGTAAAAAAATACCATTTGGAATCTTGACAGGGATGGCACTTAATTTATAGGTGGCTTTGGGTAGTATGGACATTTTAACAATATTAATTCTTTCAATTCATGAATACAGAATACCTTTCCATTTATTTGTGTCTTCTTCAATTTCTTTCATCAATATTTTAGTTTTCAGTGTAGAGATCTTTCATCTCCTTGGTAAAATTTATTCCTAAGTATTTTTTTGATGATATTTTAAATGGGTTCATTTTATTTCTTTTTCATATAATTCATTTTACTGTATAGAAACAAAACTGGGGCTCCTGGGTGGCTCAGTCGTTAAGCGTCTGCCTTCGGCTCAGGTCATGATCCCAGGGTCCTGGGATCGAGTCCCACATCGGGCTCCCTCCTCGGCGGGAAGCCTGCTTCTCCCTCTCCCACTCCCGCTGCTTGTGTTCCTGCTCTCGCTATCTCTGTCTCTGTCAAATAAATAAATAAAATCTTTAAAAAAAAAAAAAACTGACTTCTATATTTTAATTGTGTATCCTGCAACTTTGCTGAATTCATTGATTAGAATTAAGTTTTTGATAAAGATTTAAGATTTTCTATATATAATATTGTATCATCTGCAAATAAAAACAATATAGTCTTCCTTTCCAATTCTGATGCCTTTTATTTCTTTTTCTTGCCTGATGGCTCTAGTTAGGAGTTCCAATACTATGTTGAATAGGAGTGATTACAGTGGATACCCTTGTCTTTTTCCTGATCTTAGAGGAAAAGTTTTTAGCCTCTCACCATTGAGTATGATGTTAGCTGTCAGCTTGTCATATATGGCCTTTATTATGTTGAGGTATGTTCCTTCTATACCTAATTTTATCATGAACAGATGTTGAATTTTGTCAAATGCTTTTTCTGTGTCTATTGAGATGATCACATTGTTTTTTCTTTCACTCTATTAATGTGATGTATCACATTTATTGATTTGCATATGTTGAACCTTCCTTGCATTCCAGGGATAAATCACATTTGATCCTGGTGAATAATCCTTTTAATGTGTTGCTGAACTCAATTTGTTAGTTTGTTTTGTTTTGAGAATCTTTGAATCAGGATATTGGCCTATGGTTTTCTTTCTTGTAGTGTCCTTGTCTGGCTTTGATATCAGTGTAATGTTGGTCTCATAAAATGAGATTTGGGGGGCACCTGGGTGGCTCAGTCGGTTAAGTGTCTGCCTTCAGCTCAGGTCATGATCCCAGGGTCCTGGGATTGAGCCCCACATCAGGCTCCCTGCTCAGTGGGGAGCCTGCTTCTCCCTCTCTCTGCAGTTCCCTCTGCTTGTTCTCTCTCTCTCTGTCAAATAAATAAATAAAATCTTTTTAAAAAAAAAAGAGAGAGATTTTGGGAGTGTTCCCTCCTCTTTGATTTTTTTGGAAGAATTTGGGAAGGACTGGTAATTGATTCTTCTTTGAATGTTTGGTAAAATTCACCTGTGGAGCCATCTGGTCCCAGGCTTTTCTTTTCTTTCCTTTTTTTTTAAGATTTTATTTTTTAAGTAATCTCTCCCCCCAATGTGGGGTCAAAGTTACAACCCCAAGACCAAGAGTCTCATGCTCTACTGACCGAGCCAACCAGGAGCCCCTGGTCCCAGGCTTTTCTTTGTTGTGATATTTTTTATTACTGAATCAAGCTCCTTACCAGCAACTGATCTGTTCAGATTTTCCATTCTTTCTGATTCAGTCTTCATAGGTTGTATATTTCTAAAAATGTTTCCATTTCTTCTAGGTTATTCAGTTTGTTGGCATATAGTTGTTCATAGTAGTCTCTTATAATCCTTTGTATTTCTGTGATATCAGATGTAATATCATAAATATTCTTGTAGAGATACTCTACACATTTAAAATAGTATATTTTTTATTCTTTTCCTTACAGAAATGGTAGTATATTATAAATGCTCTTCTGCATCTTGATCTTAACTTAACCTAAAGCCATTCAATATCAGTACATAAACAGTATACTCATTTTTTCAGATGCTCATAGTTTTCTATTGCATGGATATATATAATAATTATTTACCCACTCCCCTTCTGTTGTACAATTAGGTTGTTTGCAGGCTTTTTCCATTATAAACAAAGCTGCAGTGAATAGCCTTGTGCTGAGTCATTTTGTACATGAAACACTTACCTATTTTTGTTCATTGCACATGTGTAACATTTGCAGAATTTGCTCATGAGCCTTCAGAATTAATCCTGTTAAAGAATCCTCCCCATGGGCCCACTTCCTTGCCATTCCATTATTTTTCTTCTTTGCTTTCATTTCCATCCTAATCACATGCCTCTTTTAACTACCACTGTCAAAATTCTTTGTTTTTGCACTTAAGAAACATGAGGCTAATAATGTTCATGTACAATCTCAAAACTAGATGCAAACACAGCAAACATGCTGAAGATTGATAAGTCATGTAGTGACTGCACACAACCACCGTTGCCATCGTATCTTTGTTGAAAGAGAGCAGAGATGATATGTTTTGGCTCTGGAGTGTAGCTTTGTTCCTGATCTGTAACTTTGGGTAAAACTATGGGTAAAGGAGTTTCTACAGCAATAACAAAAAAACACATATTCTTCATGATAGAGCCTATAAATCCATAGAGACTGTTTTGGCTCTATGTTTGGCTTGCAAGCAACACTAATGAATAAAGTCCTCTGGGTTCTCTCCCCAGAAGATGAAGAGTAGTACATAATAAAGCTAGAACTAGACACTAATAACAGCCTGAAGTGATGCTTTACAGTGAAGGTGAGGCATCTAAATGATAAAAACATAAAATAACAATCTAAGACCATTTAATGTAGAAGAAATACCCTATATAGGTAAACTGTTCCTGAGGGTACCATAACACAAGTAGCCAATGAACCAGAGTCACTAAAATACTAAATTATGGTTATTCTGTTCTTTTTAAGAAAGTAGAAAAAAAGAGAAGGGGAAGGGTTTATTTACTTACATATAAAAATATAAAGAATACCTGGAGAAAGATTTTTGTATTACATTATCTCATTTAATCACCAATCACTTAGGGTAGACATTATCATTCTCATGTTACAGATGAGATTCAAAGAACTTAAGTATTGCCCAGGGTTACCCAATTACTCAAATTCAGGTCTAACAGATTCCAAAGTCCTTATTTTTAACACTATATCACACACAGCCTCTCTTGCCATGATCACTGCTACAGTGAGGATTAAAGGGCTATGAGCCAACCCAGGAACTTAATAATTGTTCATAACATCATTTCAATGACATGAAAGGCTGACCTGTGTCAAGTAAGCTACACATGAATTTTAAAAACCCGACATACTTTCCTTGGGTTCTTCCCATAATTCATTTGTTACCCCTTAAAGTCCTACCCTAGCACAATGCAGGTAAGAAAAAACACTTCATAAATTTTTATTGGGTTTTTAACCAGTTTCTCATGTCTTAATATTGTCAATTTAGACTTCTATTTTAGGTACATCCTTATAATTTTCTAATATTTGGTAAAAATATTTTTATGGAATTAAGACATCTTTGTCAATTATATACAGTGGATGAAAGCATTTCCTTCCACAGCTCTTTTGGCAGAAAGTTCTCTCAAATAATGCCAGACACACAGTGGGTACTTAAGAAATTGCCAGTGAATGAACACATAAATTAATGAATGTGGAGTGTGGCTTACAAAAGGTAGCTCAGCTTTGGCAAACTGGTTTGCCTGGGGGATCAGAATCTGGAAGTAGACCAATTCAATGAAAATCAATTCACTGAATGAGCAATTTGCCAATGTTATAGCAAAACTGAAACAAATTGGTGAATTGATTACCTGACAAATTAATCATCTGGTAAATTGATGTTGGCAAACTACTTAACAGGTAAATTGGTCGCTTGAAAAATTGGTCATTGTTTTTAAAGCACTTCTTAAGCAATGACTGAGACTTGCATTTTAAAAGCAAGGATCTAGGGGTGCCTGGGTTGAACCATCGGTAAAAGTGTCCGACTCTTGATTTCAGCTCACGTCATGATCTCAAGGTCATGATCTCAGGATCCTGAGATGGAGCCTTGCATCCGGCTCTGCGGTAGGTGTGGAGTCTGCTTAAGATTCTCTCTCCCTCTCCTCCTTCCCCTCCCCCCTTTCACCCCTCCACCCTAATCACACATGCGCTCTCACTCTCTCTCTCTCTCAAAAAATAAAATAATTTTTTTAATTTTTAAAAATTAAAACAGGAATCAAGCCTGGACTGTCTCTGTGGCAATGTCCATCTGATAAAGTCATATGTCAAAATCCATCTATTTAAGTTCTCCTCTCCTTCACCTAGGTGACACTTCACTTCCCTTTTATGTGTCCTTCTACTCCTTTAGCTACTGCCTCCTGTCACAATAAATTTCCCTTTCTCTTATCTCTAGTATATGCCCCCATCATTCCTGTCAGGTCTACTGCTCTGGGGACAAACTGTTGAATGTTTTTATCCTTTCCACTTTTACTCCTTCTCACCCTAGTTCTACCCTAAGCCCCTATCCATATTGTAGCTTTTTTGAGGCAAACATTTGGTAAGAGAAAAAAAATCTGTTTCAATTGAGAACCATGCATTGTCTAGAGGATATCCCTCCACATCATATGATTCTAGCCTTTCATCCTTGAACACTTTCTACATACAGCACATTCTGCCAGGTTATCGGATTCTAGCCCTATTCATTGTCTTTGTTTTACAACTCTGTATAAATATGTCTGTTTTGTTAATTCTCTTTTTTTAAAGATTTTTTATTTATTATTTTAGGAGGGGCAGAGGGAGGGGCAAGGAGGAGAGGGAGAAGCAGACTCCCCACTGAGCAGGGAGCCCAATGTGGGACTCAATTCTAGGACCCTGGGATCATGACCTGAGCTGAAAGCAGATGCTTAACCAACTTAGCCACCCAGGTGCCCCTTTAATCCTCTTTTGAAATGGTTATAACATCTGCCTACTTCCTTCAGTGAAGAACTTAAATAAAATCTTTAACATATGTTCATTTTTAAGTCTGTATGAGAAATGATTTTACGTTTTTAAAAATATTATCTTTTAACACACTCCTTTTCCCTCTAGCTTACTTGTACAGTATTAAAAGTATTATCACTGAAATGAGATTGGGTACTGGTGTCTATGGTCTTGAATTGCCATTACAAGCCAGAGTACCTTGGTTCACTGGTAACCTTTGACCAATTAATACTGATGCTCACAGTATCTTCTTTGCCTTTACTTTTTATCATAATGAAAATATTTACAAATAGCTGAACCATGAGTTACTTTTAACATTTTTATTGATACACAATTTATATATACCATAAAGCTCACCCATTTAAAGTATATAATTCAATAGTTTTTAGCATATTCACAGAGATGTGCAACCATCACCACAGCCAATTTTAGAACATTCTCATCACTCCAAAAAAAAAAAAAAACTCCATATGGATTATCTGTCACGCTCCATTTCCCCACAACTCCCTTCATCCCTGGCAACCACTAATCTACTTTCTGTTTCTATGAATTCATCTATTCCAGATATTTAATATTAATGGAATCATGCAATATGTGGTCTTTTGTACCTGGCTTCTTTCACTTAGCATAATGTTTTCAAGTTTAGTCCATACTGTAGCATGTATAAGTAATTCATTTCTTTTTATAAACAAATTACCAAATTATATTTCATTATATGGAGATACCACATTTTATTTACCCTTTCATCAGTCGATGGACATTTGGTTGTTCCACTTTATAACTCTTATGAATAATGTTGGTATGAACATTCTGTACAAGGTTTTATATGGACATGGGTTTTTTTCTCTCTTGGGTAAATACCTAGGCTGGGTCATATGATAACTCTATTGAACCTTTTTAGAAACTACCAAACTATTTTCCAAGGCAGCTGCATCATTTAACATTCCTACCAGCAATGTATGAAGTTTCCAGTTTCTCTGTCGACCATCTCTGCCAACACTTGTGATTGTCTCTTTTATTGTAACCATTCTGATAGGTGTGCCATGACTTATATTTCATAATTTACATAATTGATTTCACTTTCTCATGACCAATCTTATAATTGTGACCACAAGTTTTTAAATTCCCTTTGGAAAGTTTTTTGGGGGAAGGGTGGGATGTATGTTTTATGGTACTCATTCATAACTATCTTTCCTAGTCCCTTCCTGGCTATCCATGAAGATACTATCATTTCTCACTACCATTATCTATGGAGGTTCCATGTTATCTAACTTAATGTAAAAGGGTGAGAGAAGGGAGTTGGTCTCGTGCTCATTCTTCACACCATTTTGGAACCATGTAATTGTTACATATATCTGATTTCTTTGTACAGAAGTCATTCTTGTATATCATCCTCAACAAATCACTGCTGCTATTTCTTACCACCACATGGGAAATACTGTCAGTTTCCTCCTGTATCCACTCTTTCCTACTTCCTTTATTAATAGAGTACTCAGTTTTAGCTGGGCACACAATTACTAAGTTAAGAACACAATCTCAGTTTCCTTTATAGCTGGGCATGGCCCTGTGACTAGTGGTTAAGTGTACAACTTCTGAAACATCCTCTTAAAAGGAAAGGTTATACTATTCCCTTTACTTTTTTCCTTCTTCCTCAGATGTGGACATGGGGTAGTGAGCCATCATTGAATATGCTGATGAACAAGCTTAACCTAGGGATGGCTAAGCAGCAAGAGAAGAGCTGAGTCACTAACATCATGTAATTGCCATGCCACCTCTAAGCTATTTATGTTCAGACTGCTATGTAAGAAAACAAACTTCTGTCCTGTTTAAATCATTGTGATTTTGGTCTATGTTATGGCAAGCCAGATCTAGACCCCAAGTAATATATGTCATCACCATAATTCCCCAGACCTACTATCTGGCCCACTTCCAAATTTCCTAAGGTAATGGTTTGCTCAACATTTCATCCTTTATAGACACATCTTCCTCTGTTGGTAAGATCCTTTAACAATGAGATTTCTCAGCCTCTCTTATTCAACAGACCCAGCACTTCCCTTCATATCAGTACAATACCAGTGTATGCCAAAGTTAATCAGATTCTCACAACTTTGTGTAGTGTTTTTATCTCTCTCTTCCTTAGCATACTCCTGAAAATAGCATTTCCCCTTTTGTGATAGGTCTGTTTTTCTCTGTCCTTTCACTATTAAACTTCTCAAAAGAGCAACCTTCAAATGATATCATCATGCTTCCCAGTATACTCTTCATATCAGTCATTGTTTTTCAGAGAAATAGAAACAAATATTGGAGCACCTGGGTGGCTCAGTCGTTAAGCATCTGCCTTCAGCTCAGGTCATGATCCCAGGGTCCTGGGATCGAGCCCCACATCGGGCTCCCTGCTCAGCAGGAAGTCTGCTTCTCCCTCTCCCACTCCCCCCCGTTTGTGTTCCCTCTCTCACTGTCTCTCTGTTAAATAAATAAATAAAATCTTTTTAAAAAAAATAAATATTTATATATATACACAAATGTGTGTATGTGTGTGTGTGTGCATGTACACATATAGAAAGAGAGAGAGATTTTAAGGAATTGGCTCACATGGTTATGGAGGTTGGCAAATCCAAAATCTGTAGGGTAGACTGCCAAGTTGGAGACCCAGGGAAGAATTGATGCTGCAGTTTGAGTTTGAAGGCAGTTGGCTAACAGAATTCTCTCTTCTTCTGAGGATGGTCAGTGTTGTTGTTGTTGTTGTTTTAATTAAGGCCTTAATTAGATGAGGCCCACCAATATTGCAGAGTAATCTGCATTACTTAAAGTCTACTGATTTATATGTTAATCTTATCTAAAAAACACCTTGACAGAAACCTCTAGAATGATGTTTGATCAGAGATCTAGATACCATGGCCAAGTGAAGTTGATATAAAATTATCCAGCACACTCTACACCCTTATTCTCATGAAATCTCATTCAGTTCCTTCAGCTCTACATAAAGTGTGCTCCTAAACCTAGAGTTGAGTTGGAGACTATGAAACCCTAACTTCATCTAAAGTTTTAAGGTTTGGCATGTAGCCTTTTTTCTGATGAGAGTTCATCAAATCTCCAAAGATGAAAATCAACATCTTAATCACTAAACCCAGTGTTCTTTCCCATCATTCTCCTTCATGATTTCTCTCTGACCTCTTGCCCTCCCTACAGTTATTTAAGAATCCAATAAAACCTACTTAATTGTTCAGACTATTTCAATTTGGTTTCTATAGCTTACAACCAAAACAGTCCTGACTAACCCTCCAGGAGTTAGTTCTTAATCCACTGATCTTCTTGCTATACACTTTCTTTGAGAGATTTTATCTATGCTCATAGCTTTAATTCTATCTCTGATAGAAAGATATTGGGCATGGAAGCTTTTGGACCTCAGTTTAAGCCCCGGCTCTGCTAATTAGCACCTGAGCAAATTTATTTAACCTCTCTGAGACCCCAGTCTCCTCATCTATATAATGGGACAGTAAAATATACTTTACTAAGTTAACAGATTAGAGTCTAGAACATGGTAAGCATGCAATAAATAATGCTTCTCTTGCTGCCTCCCTTTTCTAAGTAGATGAACCCCAGAACCAGCCCTCTGGCTCTCATTTTTCTATCCACACTCAAGTTTAGCCTTTCTCTCTGCCTGCCAGTCATTTCCATTCAGTTGTTTAGTTTCAAACATTACATGTTTAACCTGCCTAAAGGTGAGACCATGGCCCCCTTAAAATCACTTCCTCTTCATCTTACTGTTTCTTTCCACAGTATCACTATTTTCCAAAGTGAACCTTCTTTGATTCCTCTCTCTCCATCAAGCAGGCACCAGGATCTCTCATTCTGTGCTTTGGAATGTGTTCCTTCCCTTTCATTTCCATGATATCATCATAGTTTAGATCTTAATTACCTCAAGTCTCAACTGTTCCCTCTGGAGTCTTTTCCCTACCTCTGGAATATCTCCGCTCCAATCTACCCAAGGCCAAGTTAAAGATCAGAAAACATTTTGTTTGACCACGTTGCTACTCTTTTTAAATGGTACCTCAAAGATTACAGGATAAAGAACAGCTTCCTAGCCTGCTATCCAAGGTCATGCATGATCTGATTCCAATTAATAATCTTCCTTTATAAACGTTTTACTTTAATCAAAGCGGTTTTCAAACGACTGCCAAACATATCCACTACTCTCCACCTCTCCATACTGCAATACTGTTCCTGTCATTCCATTCTTCTGAACACTTCCCACTTCTAGCTATCTACCTTACCCCTATCCTTAGAGACCCATTTAAAATACAATCTACTTTGTAGAGTCATCTTGGATGACTCAACCCAAAGTAAGCTCTTAATCCTCTAAAGTTCCTTTGTCAAGGTCCCAGGAGGAAACAAATGAAACATTAGAATTAGGTTAATTTGAGGAGAGTTTAATTAAATAACTAATTAGGAAGTCAAATCAACATTCAACAGTCAAGGCCTTCAGGCTGAAGAATATAGCCAGTTACCAGCAATCATGCAGGGAGGGAGACTGGGAGATTAAATAACCCAACCTTAGACCCCACCCTTCCTCTGATTCCTACCAGCACTTTCCATAATCTGAACCCAACCAGAAACCAGAGGTTAAGGAAGCCCACTGATGTAATCAACTTCCATGACACAGAGTAAAGAGCAGGAGGGTGGGGAGTGGATCTGAAGGAATAAAAAGAAGATATTTAACATGGCACACTACAAATTCTCTAGTCACTCCCATGAAATCATAGCAAAAGTATTTTTAAACAATTACTTTGAAATGTATCAAAAAACAAAATGGATTAAAAGGATGGCTAGATAAAGCAAGTACGGTAACATGACAATTATAAAATTTAGAGTTGGGTGTATTGGTGTTTTCTGCAAAATGCAACTTTATTCCGTGATTGAAATTTTTCATAATTAAATATCAAAAGTAAAAAGGGAAAAGGTGTTTAAAAGAAGCAGTAAGACTTTCCTACTATATGACAAATTATCTTTTTCCTCCATACTCTTTATATTTTAGGTGTAGCTTCATATTTCAGTTTGTCATAACCAGGCTACTGAAAGCTCATGAGTGAAGTAATTTTCAAAGGGTCAGGAAACAAAATGTTCCACATGTTGTTGCTATTGTCATGATTGTTGCTCTTTAACACTATCTTTTAAATGTGCAAATCTTTCTTCCATAACAAATATTCTGTTCCAATTGTATCATTTTTCCGTAGTCTTCAATAGATAGAGATAGTCAGATACAGAGAAAGAGAAAGGGAGGAGAGAAAGAAAAGGGAGAGGAAAGGAAGAGAAGGGTAGGGAAGACAAGACAGAGAGAAAAAAGGAAGAAAAAAGACATCATTTTAAAAAGAATGATTTGAGGGTGAACAAGAATTCAGAAGAAAGAATATTCATAAAATGGAGTTTGGCATTATGAGTTGGCTTTCACCCTCAATGTTTTCAAAGTTATCACTATCAGAAATCAATTATGAAATACTTTTATGCCCTCTAAAAGCTAGAGTCTAGAAAAGACTGATGGTCTCTGAAAGTCCAATGGCTATTTCCTACTGCACAGATGTCCATTTTGCAATTCTAAGTAGTATTACAGCACAGATTGTGAGGGAGGGTGGGGATGTGATGAATTAGGTATGGAAAAAAGATCATTCCCTGCCTTCCTCTCTCAAATCAATGCAAATAAGACATTGGCTTTGCATAATGTGGTCACAATACACTTACCTACAATGAGGAAATAATCTTACCTGTTGATACAATGTCTGTCCTCTCCAATGAAGAGAGGAACCACATAAAGTCTGTTCTATCCTGAGTCTCCAGTATCTGGTATATTGCTATATACATGATAAGGAGAGGCCTTTACAAATCTTTTGGGTTGTATTTTGAGTACACAAGATGACAAAGAGAAGGACAGGAAGCACAGTGCAATGGAGTATGGAGAAATTAAGGAAAAAAGTTCACAAGGCATGCACAGGGAAGAGTCCCCCTGAAGTCATCTGTCTTCCAAGCCAGCAAACCAGGCCGGATTCTCTCCATACTTGCTGACTAAGCCCCTTTCCATTTCACACATCTGGTCTTAAGACAGATTAAAACAGTCAATCAAATTATAGTCAACCATTCAGACTTAGGAGCAAGCCTATCCCTCATTCTGTTCTAGTCCAATATATTTTTAACTTAAACTTTAACCTCAAAGGGCAATATTTTCCATTTCTAAGTTTTTGTGTTGAAACTGGTTTATCAGTTATGTGGCCATGGGAGATAATTTTCTGAGTTTTATTTCTTCATTTGTAAATAGGGATTGTTATGTTGTCACTGGATCATTGTGTGAGCTTCATAGAGATAATGTATTTAAAAGACATTTTATATATGTCAGGAATTTTTATCTTTACTGACCTTCAATTTTTTCACCCATTTGAACTCCAATGCCCCTTCTTTAAACCCCACAGGAAATATAAGAGTATGTCTCTCCTTTTTGATGGTAGTGGGAAAATTGGGAGCCATCTGCCCCGGAAGGCCTTAGTTGTCTGACATCCACTCATATTCATCTTTGTGCTTCCTATAATCCAGAGACAGGTGCCACCTATAAGTCCAAATATCAGGAAATCCTGTTAGTAATGGCCATAAGTGGATATCCCAAATTTCCCATGCAAAGGGAAAAATCTATAACTGTGAAAAACATGATAGAACTGTCAAAATTATACTAACTCAACTACATTCATTGTGAGATATAATGAATTCCATCCATTCTAAGATTATATAAAAATCAAGGATTTTCTATCAATATAAGAGACAAACAAAGACTGCAAATGTTTAAATTGCTCTATCTTTCAAAGTCTTTCCAAGCCATTTCTAAGGACTATCTCCATTAGTTATTCAGCTTGGGTAGGGTAGGGAGAAGATCACCATAGATTGTAAGAGATACCCAAGTCCTGGCATGTGTAACTTTGAGAGCACAAAACAGCCTTTTTGTTGCCCTTACTAAAAAACATTGCCAACTCCTATCATAAACAAAGGGAAAATTTATCTAATATATAAAGACCTACTAAAAATTTCAGTGGAGTGCCTGGTCCAAGATGGTTGCATAGAAGGCCCCTGAACTCACCTCCTCTCATGGATGTACTGAATCTACACCTACATATAGAATAATTCCTCCTGAAGAAGAACTGAGGACTGAATGAACACCTTCTGTAGGACAATGGGTACAGGGACCACATAAAAAAATGGCAAGACAGAAACATGGTAACATCAGGAACTGTACCACAGGGCACATGGGTGGCTTAGTCGGTTAAGCATCTGCCTTCGGCTCGGGTCATGGTCTCAGGGTCCTGGGATCAAGTCCCATGTCAGGCTCCCAGCTCAGCAGGGAGCCTGCTTCTCCTTCTCCTGCTCCCCCTGCTTGTGTTTCCTCTCTCTGTCAAATAAATAAAGTATTTAAAAAAAAAAAAAGGAACTATACCACTAATACTAGGAACTGCAGTAGGAAAGGATAACACTGAGAAGCCAAACACAGATTCACCTGACCTAGGGCACAACATTAAAAACAATTTAAAGGGCAACTAGACTTTAAGTGAAGGAAACCCATCTACTAATCCTAGAGCCTTCACCAAATGGTGGGGGGACTGTTGGAATTATCTCCAAGGTCATAGCTGTTGGCAACACCATGGTTTACATTCCCCTTCCACCTTGATAGTACAGATCAGAACATGGTCACAGTGCTCCAGTTGGCCTGCCACCTCAGTGAGCCCCAGATGCCTATTCTACACTAAGTCCAGCAGTCCCCCCAAGCTGTCCCTCACCCACCAGTGCCCACCCCAGCTCCAGCTGTCCACCAAGGTTGTCCCAGCACAATATACACCAGGAAACCCCCCACCCTACATCCACTACAGTAAGGGCAGTCTCATCAAGGCAGCCCAGGGGCAAAGCATCCCACAACACCCCTAGCTGACCCACTTGAGTTCCACCCATCCCACCAGACATCACCTGCACAGAGTGCCTGAGCCCACACCAACCCCAGCTCCAGCCAGCCAGCCAAAGCTACCAGGCACACAAAGTCTATACAGTGAACATTCCTACACAAGACCACTCCCTCAAGACTGGGAAAGGCAGCTGTTTCACCTAATTCATAGAAACAAGCACAGAAAGTCAAATCAAAGGAGGGGACAGACAAATATGCTCCAAATGAAAGAATAAGACAAAACTTGAGGGAAAAAAAACCTAAACAAAATGGGGATAAGCAATCTAACTGATAAAGAGTTCAAAGTATTGCTCATAAAGCCCCTCACCAGACTTCAGAGAAGAGTGAATAACTTCAGTGATAACTTCAACAAAGAAAATATTAAAAGAACCAATCAGAGTTGAAGAATACAGTGAAAAAAAAGTACACTAGGGGGAATCAACAGCAAATTAAAGGATGCAGAAGAACAGATCAGCAACCTGGAAGACAGGGTAATGGAAAACACCCAAGCTAAGCAACAACAACAAAAAAAGACTTTTAAAAAATGAGGATAGGTTAACAGACTTTTGGGATGACATTAAGCATAATAACATTCACATTATAGGGACTCCAGAAGGAGAAGAGTGAAAGGGGCAGAAAAATTATTTGAAAAAATAATAGCTGATACACTTGTGGTAAGCATAACTTAATTTATAGAGATGTTGAATCAATATGTTATATACCTGAAACTAATATAACATTGTATGTCAACTATACTGAAAACAAATCTTTTTTTTTAAAGATTCAGAATAACTAGACTAGACTATTCCTCCATATAGCACAACTATTTAATATTTAATGCACATTTAAAAGTTATGAAAAGTGGTACCTGGGTGGCTGAGTAGGTTGAGCATCTGACTCTTGATTTCGGCTCAGGTCATGATCTCAGGATCATGAGATCCAGCCCCACATCTGGATGCGTGCTGGGTGTAAAACCTGCTTAAGATTCTCTCTCCCTCTGCCCCTCCCCGCATGCCCTCTAAATAAATAAATACATACATACATACATAAATACATAAATACATAAATAAAGTTATGATAAACATTAGGTAAAACTAGGGAAAATTAGAATAAAGTATGGACTATAGTTTTAAAATACTGTATCAGGGCACCTGTGTGGCTCAGTCAGTAAAGTGACCAACTCTTGATTTCAGCTCAGGTCATGATCTCAGAGTCCTGGGATCCATCAGGCTCCATGCTCAGTGGGGAGTCTGCTTGAGATTCTCTGTCCTGCTCCCTCTGGTCCTTGTCCTGATTGTGCTCTCTCTCCCTACAATAAATAAGTAAATCTTTAAAAACAAAAATACTGTATCAATATTAGTTCATTAGTTGTGATATATGTACCACAGTAATATAAGATGTTAATAATAGGAGAAACTGGGAACAGGGTATTTAGAAATCCTCTATGCTATATTTATAACTTTGCTGTAAATCTAAAACTATTATAGGGGTGCCTGGGTGGCTCAGTTAAGCATCTGCCTTTGGCTCAGGTCATGATCCCAGGGTCTTGGGATTGAGCCCCATATTGGGCTGGGAGCCTGCTTCTCCCTCTCCCTCTGCCTGCCACTCTACCTGCTTGTACGCACTCTCTCTCTCTCTCTCCCCATCAAATAAATATATAAAATCTTAAAAAAAAAAAACTATTCTAAATTAAAGCTTTAAAAAAAAATAATAGCTGCAAATTTCTGTATAACTTTTCCATTAAATCTAAAACTACTCTAAATTAAAGCTTGAAAGAAAGAAAGAAAGAAAGAAAGAAAGAAAGAAAGAAAGAAAGAAAGAAAGAAAGAAAAAGAAAAGCTGAAAATTTCCCTAACCTGGAGAAGGAAACAGACATCCTGGTCCAGGAAACAGAGAGCCCCAAAGGAGATGAACCCAAGGAGATCTTTATGAACACACATAATAGTTACAATGATAAAAATTAAAGATAAAAAGAAATTTTAAAGCAGCCAGAGAGAAGCAAATAGTTACATACAAAGGAAGCCCCATAAGGCTATAATGTGATTTTTCAGCAGAAACTTGCAGGTTAGAAGAGAGGATATTACATATTCAAAGAACTGAAAGAAAAAAAAACTTACAACCAAGAATATTCTACCCAGCGAGGATATCATTCAGATTTGAAAGGGAGATAAAGAGTCTCCTAGACAAACAAGTTAAAGGAGTTCATCATCACTAAACCAGCCTTACAAGAGATGTTAAAGGGATTTCTTTAGGTAGAAAAGAAAGGCCATAATTAGAAGTAAGAAAATTATAAATAAAAAGATGTAAAATGTGACAACATACATATAAAATGTGGAGGGGGGAGTAAAAGAGAAATTATTTTAAAATGTGTTCAAACTTGAGTGACCATCAACTTAATAGAGTGCTATATACTTAGGATGCTACATATAAACCTCATGGTAACCACAAACCAAAACCTATAAAAGATACATAAGAAATAAAGAGAAAGAAAACCAAGCATAACACACACACACACACACACACACACAGAGTCATCAACCACCAAGAAAGAGTGCAAAAGAAGGAACAGAGAAGACCTACAAAAATAATCATAAAACCAGTAACAAAAGTACATAATCATCAATAATTACTTTAAATGTAAATAGTCTAAGTGCTCTAATCAAAAGACACAGGGTGGATATAAGTGGGGGTTCCAGAAAGATGGTGGAGTAGGAGGACCCTAAACTCACCCCAACCCATGTTTAGAACTAGATGTCATTCCCATCCAACTCAATAAATGGGGGAACAATTGGAAAACTAGCAGAACAAACCACAACTAAATGTAGAGAAGGAGCCACATTGGAAAGGTTATGAAGGGCAGAAACAGTGGTTGAGAGCTGCCCATAGGAGGGATGGGGCTGCAGGTGAAAGAGGAAAAAGCACCAGGGAACCCACACCAGGAAAATAAATCCCCACAATGTCTGTTCTTGAAAACCAGAGGGGATGAATTCCATGAGTTTGTATAATTAGTGGGACTTGGAGCCTGGAGCTTTAAAGTCTGCTGACTCAGCACTAGGCAAGCAGAGAGGGTGAGTGATAGCTGGGTCCCCACCCTTACAGAGACAATAGCCCACAGAGAGGCAATGTAGAATTGACAGTTTGCACAATGCTTGGGAGCGTTGGGGGACTTGTCTGAGAACAAAGAAGCTGGCAGGCACCATTTTCCTCTCCTGCTCTTTAGCATAAACACAGAACCACCCACAGGAGGCAATGCTGCACAGACATTTGTTATTTAACCTGTGAGCAGTGTGCTCTGCCCATGAGTTCTCCTGAGGACTTGCCCACTCTAAGCCTGTATGTTATGGTCCTAGGCTCAGTGCAAAAATTTTTTTTCAGTGCAAATTTTTTAACACTGCCTATGCCCCACCCAAGAACCACCTCGAATGCCATGCCCCCAGGAGGCATCATGCTTCAGGAGATACAGCCTAGGAATAGCAGCTCAGCGCAAATTTTGCTAATGCTCTCAAGAGCCACCCAGGCACCACCAAGCTCCCACTCAGCCTTGGCACACACAGATGCTCTACCACCATGTATCTCTGGGCCTCTGAACACACAGATGCCCAGCCCTGCTCTGCACCCTTGGCTGCTGCCACTAATGCAGGCTGCACCCCTGGCCACTGCTGCACCCCTGGCCACCACTACACGTTGGGAGATCTAGCCTAGGACTAGCCACTCAGTGCAAATTTTGCTAAAACCATCGACCTGCCTCCCAAGCCCTCCTGCAGAGCCAGCCTACCTGGGTCTCAATAACATCACAGAGAGCAAGCACAACCCATAAGAGGCAGAGAGAAGTGCAGAAGTCTAGCTGAAAGGAAAAGCTACTCAGACACAATAGTAGGGCACACACAACACACATAGAAGACATCCCTGAAGCACTAGGGTCTGGTGAACAGGGGACACCGCATTGCAAGGCACTACAGGACCTCTTCTTCATAAAGCTACTACTTTCAAGAGCAGGAGATGTAGTTGACTTTCCTAACACATAGAAACAGACACAGAGTTAGACAAAATGAGGAGATGCAGGAATATGTCCTAAATCAAAGAAAAGGAAAAAGTCACAACAGGAGACCTAAGTGAAACAGAAATAAGTAGTATGCCTTATAGAGAATTTAAAGTAATGGTCATAAAGATACTCACTGGACTTGAGAAAAGAGTGGAAGACCTCAGTGAGATCCTCAACAAAGAGATAGAAAACATAAAAAAGAACCAATCAGAGACAAAGAACTCAATAACTGAAATTAAAAATACACTAGAGGGAATAAATTGTAGAATAGAGGAAGCAGAAGAATGGATAAGTGACCTGGAGGACAGAGTAATGGAAAGCAAACAACCTAAACAGGAGAGAGAAAAACTAATCATAAAATATGAAAATAGACTTAGGGAACTCAGCAATACTATCAAGCATAATAATATTCATATTATAGGGATCCCAGAAACAAAAGAAAGAGAAAGGGAGCAGAAAATTTATTTGAAGAAGTTACAGCTGAAAACTTCCCAGATCTGGAGAAGGAAACAGAGATCCAGATCCAGGAGGCATAGAGAGACACCAACAAAATCAACCCAAAAAGGTCCACATCAAGACACATAGTAATTAAAATGGAAAAAAGTCATGATAAAGAGAGAATTTTAAAGGCAACAGGAATAAAAAAGACAGTTACATACAAGGGAAACCCCATAAGGGTATCATCTGATTTTTCAGCAGAAACTTTGCAGGCCAGAAGAGAGTGGCATGATATATTAGAAGTGCTGAAAGGAAAAAAAAAACTGCAGCCAAGAATACTCTATCCAGCAAGGCTATCATTCAGAAAAGGAAGAGAAATAAAGAGTTTCCTAAACAAACAAAAACTAAAGGAGTTCATGACAATGAAACCAGCCCTACAAGAAATCTTAGAGAGGACTTTTTGAGTAGATAGGAAAGACCATAAGTAAGAGTAAGACCAGTAGAAATGAAACACAAAAGCAGTAAAATAAAGTTTATCTTAAAAAATCACAAAATAAAAGGATGTAAAGTATGACACCACATACCTAAAATATGGTGGGGGAGAGGAGTAAAGAATGAATTCTAGGGGGGAGGAGCAAGATGGCGGAGGAGTAGGAGACCTGGATTTCATCTGGTCCCAGGAATTCAGCTGGGTAGGGATCAAAACCATACTGAACACCTACAAACTCAACAGGAGATCGAAGAAAAGAATAGCAAAAACTCTCTGAACAGAAAAGCGACCACTTTCTGGAAGGTAGGACGTGTGGAGAAGTGAATCCAAGGCAAATTCGAGAGGACAGACAGTGGGGGAGGGGGCCTCCATCAGCAGCTACCAGCAAGTGATAGAGCAGCGGAGCACAAAATCAGAACTTTTAGAAGTCTGCTCCGCTGAGGGACGGTCACTCCAGTGGCTAAGCAGGGGGTGGAACACTCGCTGGGACAATGTGGTCTCAGGACCCTCAGCGTCACAGGAAGACCGGGGGTGCCTGAGTGCAGCAGAGCTCCCAGGTATTGGAGCAGGGAAGCCGGCTGCAGAGACAGAGCTGAGGAATGGGCTCTCAGCTCGGGGTTGCCATAAACCGTGATCTGCAGCACAGTCAGGCCACTGCTCCTCCAGCAGGGACCCAACAAGCGGCAGATCCAGGGAGACTTCCCTTCCTCCCCGGGAGGAGCAGTGCAGGAATGCACCGCAGGGATCTGCTGGGTTTGGAGACTCCACATGGGGTCGTGTGCCAGAAATAGAAACGCACGGTCACAGGCCAGGTGAGCACGGAGTGTGGCCAGAGACTGGGGAGACAGGAGTGATTGACTGCTTTTCTCTGGGGGCTCACTGAGGAGTGGGGCCCCAAGTTCTCGGATCCTCCAGGCTGAGATTGGGAGGCCGTCATTTTCACTCTCGTCCTCCAAAGCTGTGTGGAAAGCTTGCAGGAAACGAAAGCTCCCGAGAGCAAACCCTAGCAGATTACTTAGCGCGACCCCGGCAAGGGCGGGGCAATTCCGACTCCAGCAAAGACATTTGGGAACCTCGGCAACAGGCCCCTCCCCCAGAAGATCAGCGAGAACAGCCAGCCAAGACCAAGTTTACCAATCAATAAGAACGGCAGAACTCCAGTGCTAGGGAATACTGCACAAGAAATCATGGCTTTCTCCCCATGATTCTTTAGTCTTTCAAAGTTAATTTTTTTAACTGTCTTTTTTTTTAATTTTTTCTTTTTCCCTTTTTCAACGAACATCTTATCAATCCCTTTTTTAAAAAATCTTTTTTATTTTTCATTTTTAGAATCATATTCTATCCCTTCATAGTAGTTACCCTTAATTTTGGTATATATATATAAGTTGTTCTCTCTTTAAAATTTTGGGATACAGTTTCTTCTAACTGATCAAAATATACCCTAAATCTCTAGTGTATGGCTTTGTTCTAGTCTCCGGCCTGATCACATTCTCTCCCTTGTTTTTTTTAATCCTCTTCTTTTTTCAATCAACTTCTTATCAATTCCTTTTATAAAATCTTTTATAATTTTCATCTTTACAGTCATGTTCCATCCCTTCATCGTATTAACCCTTATATTGTACATATATAAGTTTTTCTTTCTTTAAAATTTTGGGAGGCACTTTCTTCCAACAGACCAAAATATGCCCAAAATCTAGTGTGTGGCACTGATCTATGCACCAGCCTGATCATATTTGATCACATTCTGTTTTCTTTGTTTTTATCTTTTTATCTTTTTTTTTTCTTTTTTCTTTCTTTCCCTTTCTTTTCCCCCAGTTTCAGGTCTTTTCTGATTTGTTTAGTGGATATTTTCTGGGGACCTTGTTACCCTGTTAGCATTTTGTTCTCTCATTCATCTATTCTCCTCTGGACAAAATGACAAGATGGAAAAACTAACCTCAAAAAAAAGAACAAGAGGCAGTACCGACTGCCAGGGACCTAATCAATACGGACATTAGTAAGATGTCGGAACTAGAGTTCAGAATGATGATTTTAAAGATACTAACTGGGCTTGAAAAGAGCATGGAAGTTATTAGAGAAACCCTTTCTGGAAAAATAAAAGAACTAAAATCTAGCCAAGTCGAAATCAAAAAGGCTATTAATGAGGTACAATCAAAATGGAGGCCCTAAGAGCTAGGATAAATGAGGCAGAAGAGAGAATCAGTGATATAGAAGACCAAATGATGGAAAATAAAGAAGCTGAGGAAAAGAGAGATAAACAACTACTGGATCACGAGGGCAGAATTCGAGAGATAAGTGATACCATAAGACGAAACAACATTAGAATAATTGGGATCCCAGAAGAAGAAGAAAGAGAGAAAGGGGCAGAA
>NC_138380.1:46772781-46843098 GCF_054177405.1 Leptonychotes weddellii
CATATGTTAAAAAAAAAAAAAAAAGAAGGAGAAGAAGAAGAAGAAGATAGCAGGAGGGGAAGAATTAAGGGCGGGAAATCGGAGGGGGAGATGAACCATGAGAGACTATGGACTCTGAAAAACGAACTGAGGGTTCTAGAGGGGAGGGGGGTGGGGGAATGGGTTAGCCTGGTGATGGGTATTAAAGAGGGCACGTTCTGCATGGAGCACTGGGTGTTATATGGAAACAATGAATCATGGAACACTACATCAAATCTAATGATGTATGGTGATTAACATAATAAAAAAAAGAATGAATTCAAACTTAAGTGACCCTCAACTTAATATAGACTGCTATATGCAAAAGATGTTAAAAATAAACCTAATGGTAACCACAAATCAAAAACCAGTAATAGATATGCAAAAAATAAAGAGAAAGGAATCCAAGTATATCACTAAAGACAGCTAACAAACCATGAAAGAAGAGAGCAAGAGAAGAAAATGACAGAGAAGAACTACAAAAACAACAATAAAATGAATAACAAAATGGCAATAAGTACATACCTATCAATCATTACTTTGAATGTAAATGGACTAAATGCTCGAATCAAAACACACAGGTCAATGGAATGGATAAAAAAGTAAGACTCATCTATATGCTCCCTAAAAGAAACTCATTCCAGACCTAAAGACACACACAAATTGAAAGTGAAGAGATGAAAAATCATTTACCATGCAAATGGAAGTGAAAAGAAAGCCAGGGTAGCAATAGTTATAACAGACAAAACAGACTTTAAAACAAAGACTGTAACAAGAGATGAAGAAGGACACCATATAAGCATAAAGGGAATAATCCAACAAAAAGATGTAATGATTATAAATATTTATGCACCCAACATGGGAGCACCCAAATACAAAAAGCAGCTAATAACAAACATAAAGCAAGTAATCAAGAGTAATACATTAATAGTAGGGGATTTTAATACCCACTTACATCAATGGATAGATCATCCAAACACAAAATCAACAAGGAAACAGTGGCTTTGAATGACACACTGGACCGGATGGATCTAATAGATACATTCAGAACATTCCACCCCAAAATAGCAGAATACATAATCTTCTCAAGTTCACATGGAACATTCTCCAGAACATACCACCTGAGGCTACAAAACAAGTCTCAACAAATTCAAAAAGATTGAAACCATACCATGCCTCTTTTCTGACCATGACACTATGAAACTAGAAATCAACTACAAGAATAAAATCTGGAAAGAACAGAAATACATGGAGGTTAAAAAACATGCTACTGAACAATGACTGGGTCAACCAAAGAGGAAATCCAAAAATACATGGAGACAAATGAAAATGAAAATGGCCCAAAATCTTCATGATATTGCAAAGGCAGTTCTAAGAGGAAAGTATACAGCAATACAGGCCTACCTATAGAAGCAAGATAAGTCTCAAACAACTTAACCTTACACCTAAAGGAGTTTGAAAAATAAGAACAAACAAAACCCCCAAACCAGTAGAAAATAAAGATTAGAGCAGAAATGAAGAAAATAGAAACTGAAAAAAAAAATAAAACAGATCAATGAAACCAAGAGCTGGATCTTTGAAAATATCAACAAAATTGATAAACCTTTAGCCAGTTCATCAGAGAGAGAGAGCAAGACAGAGAGAAAGGACACAAATAAAATCATAAATGAGAAAGGAGAAATAACAACCAACACCACAAAAATACAGATAATTATAAGAGAATATTATGAAAAATTATATGCCAACAAATTGAAAGAAGAAATGGATAAATTCCTAGAAACATAATCTCCCAAAATTGAATCAAGAAGAAATAGAAAACCTGAATAGACCAATTAGCAGTAATGAAATTGAATTAGTAATCTAAAAACTCCCAACAAACAAAAGTCCAGGACCAGATGGCTTCACAGGTGAATTCTACCAAACATTTAAAGAAGAATTAATACCTATTCTTCTCAAACTATTCTAAAAAACAGAAAAGGAAGGTAAACTTCCAAATTCATTCCATGAGGCTTGCGTTACCCTAATACCAAAACCAGACAAAGACACTACAAAAAAAGAGAACTATGGGCCAATATCTCTGATAAACATAGGTGCAAAAATCTCAACAAAATATTAGCATACTAAATTTAACAACACATTAAAAAAATCATTCACCACGATTGGCTGGAATTTATTCCTGGGCTGTAAGGGTGGTTTAATATTTGCAAATCAATCAGCATGATACAATCACATCAATAAGAGAAAGGATAAAAACTATATGATCATTGCAATAGATGCAGAAAAAGCATTTGACAAAGTACAACACCCATTCACAATAAAAACCCTCAACAAAATAGGTTTAGAGGGAACATACCTCAACATAATAAAGGCTGTATATGAAAAATCCACAGCTAACATACTTAATGGGGAAAAACTGAGAGCTTTTCGCCAAAGGTCAGGAAAACACAAGGATGTCCATTCTCACCACTTTTATTCAACATAGTACTGGAAGTTCTAGCCATAGCAATCAGACAACAGAAATAAATAAAAGGCATCCAAACTGGTAAGGAAGAAGTATAACTATTTGCAGATGACATGATAGTATATATAGAAAAACCCTAAAGACTCCACCAAAAAACAACTACAACTAATAAAGAAATTCAGTAAGGCCATAGGATACCAAATCAATATATGGAAATCCATTGCATTTCTATACAGTAATAATGAAGCACCAGAAAGAGAAATTAAGGAAACAACCCCATTTGGGGCACGTGGGTGGCTCAGTCAGTTAAGTCTCCAACTCTCGATTTTGGCCCAGGTCATGATCTCAGTCAGGGTTGTGAGATGGAGCCCCATGTTGGGTCCATGATTCTCTCTCTCTCTTTCCCCCTCTGCCCCTCCCCCCTAAAAAAAAAAAAAGAAAGAAAGAAAGAAAAAATCCCATTTACAATTGCACCAAAAAGGGGCACCTGGGTGGCTCAGTAGTTAAGCGTCTGTCTTTGGCTCAGGTCATGATCCCAGGGTCCTGGGATCGAGCCCCGCATCGGGCTCCCTGCTTAGCGGGAGGCCTACTTCTCCCTCTCCCACTCCCCCTGCTTGTGTTCCCTCTCTCACTGTGTCTCTCTCTGTCAAATAAATAAATAAAATCTTTAAAAAAAAAAAAAAACAATTGCACCAAAAAGAATAAAATACCTAGGAATAAACCAAGGAGAAAGAAGAAAGATCTGTACTCTGAAAACTATTAAACATTGATGAAAAAACTGAATTTGACAAAACAAATGGAAAGATAAACCATGCATATGGACTGGAAGAATTAATATCGTTAAAATGTCCATACTACTCAAAGCAATCTACAGATTCAGTGCAATCCCTATCCAAATACAAATAGTATTTTTCACAGAACTAGAACAAATAATCCTAAAATTTGTATGGAACCACAAAAATCCTCAAACAGCCAAAGCAATCTTGAGAAAGAACAACAAATCTGCAATTATCATAATCCCAGATTTCAAGCTATACTACAAAGCTACAGTGAAAAGAACAATATGATAGTCACATAAAAATAAACACATAGATCAATGGAACAGGACAGAGAGCCTAGAAGTAAACCCACACATATATGCTCAATTAATCTTTGACAAAGGAGGCAAGAATATACAATATACAATCTCACCAGTTTGGGGAAAGCTGGACAGTGACAGTGCAAAAGAATGAAACTAGAACACTTTCTTTTTTTTTTTTAAAGATTTTATTTATTTATTTGAGAGAGAGAGTGAGAGAGAGAGCGCACAAGAGTGGGGGGAGCGGGAGAGGGAGAAGCAGACTCCCTGCCGAGCAGGGAGCCCGATGCGGGACTCGATCCCGGGACTCCAGGATCATGACCTGAGTCGAAGGCAGTCGCTTAACCAACTGAGCCACCCAGGCGCCCCTAGACCACTTTCTTATACTATATATAAAAATAAACTCAAAATGGATAAAGGACCTAAATATGAGACCTGAAACAATAAAACTCTTAAAAGAAAACATAGGCAGTAATCTCTTAGACATCAGCCTTAGCAACATATTTATGAATATGTCTCCTCAAGCAGGGGAAACAAAAGCAAAATTAAACTATTGTGACTACTCCAAAATAAAAAGCTTTTGCACACTGAAGGAAACCACCGACAAAATAAAAAGACAACCTTGTGAAGGGGAGAAGACATTTGCAAATGATATATCTGATAAGGGTTAATATCCAGAACATGTAGAGAACTTAACACCAAAAAAATCCCAAATAATCTGATTTTAAAATGGGCAGAGGACCTGAATAGACATTTTTTCAAAGAAGACATAGAAATGGTAAACAGACACATAAAAAGATGCTCAATCTCACTAATCACCAGGGAAATGCAAATCAAAACAATAATGAGATGTCACTCTACAACTGTCAAAATGGCTAGTATCAAAAAGATAAGAAATAACAAATTTTGATGAGGATGTGGAGAAAAAGGAGCCCTCATACACTGTTGGTGGAATGTTTCCTCAAACATTAAATATAATGTACCACATAATCCAATACTTCACTACTGGGTATTTACCCAAAGAAAATGAAAACACTAATTTGAAAAGATATATGCACACTTATGTTTACTGCAGCATTATTTACAATGGCCAAGATATGGAAGCAACCCAAGTTCCATCGATAGAGCAATGGATGAAGATGTGGTGTGTGTATATATTTATGGATGGACCCCAATATGGACGGACCTAAAAGGTATTATGCTAAGTCAAATAGGTCAGACAGAGAGACAAATACCACATGATTTCACTTATACATGAAATCTAGAAACATACAAATAAATGAAAATAAAGCAGAAACAGATCCACAATACAGAGTACAAACTCATGGTTGCCAGAGTGGAGGGGGTGAGGATGGGTAAAATGGGTAAAATGGAGTAGGAGATACAGGCTTCCAGTTACGGAATGAATAAGTCATGGAGATAAAAGATACAGCATAGGGAATATAGCCAATGGTATTATAATAGCATTGTATGATGACAGATGGTAGCTATACTTGTGAGTTAGCATAACATTATAGAGTTGTCAGATCACTATGTTGTATGCCTGAAACTAATGTAACATTGTGTGTCAACTATATGTCAAATTAAAAAAATTTTTTTAAATTTTACTCCATTGTCTCCTTGCATTCAGTATTGCTGTTAAAAAAGCTAAAGTCAATTTGATTTTTGTTAATTTTTAGTCAAGTTGCTTCCTTTTCTCTAAAAGCTTTAAAAATTTTAGGGATGCCTGGGTGGCTCAGTTGTTAAGCATCTGCCTTTGGCTCAGGTCATGATCCCAGCGTCCTGGGATCAAGTCCCACATCGGGCTCCCTGCTCAGCAGGAAGCCTGCTTCTCCCTCTCCCACTCCCCCTGCTTGTGTTCCCTCTCTTGCTGTCTCTTTCTCTGTCAAATAAATAAATAAAATCTTTTTTAAAAAATAAAATAAAAAATAAAAGCTTTAAAATTTTTTCTTGAACCTTGAATGTCTTAAATATTCTATATGTCTAGATGTGGGTTTTTCTTTCTCCTGATTGGAATTCTATGTGCCTTTTTGATCTAAGGTAATTTTTTTTAAATTCTGAGAAATATATTTATACTATATTCCTCAATTATTTCCTCCTTTCCATTTTTATTTCTGTTTCTGAAACTTCTATTATTGACACTACCATGAATCATCTTCCATATCTCAAGTTTTCCTTCTGGGAATGTGCCTTCTAGGAGTCTTCCTTACACTTACCAGTTCATTCTTCAGCTATAACCTCCTTAGTAGTTGTTTCATCTACTGAGTTATTCCAACTACTTTCTAGATTTTTCTTATACCTTATACTTTCAGATACTTCTTTTAGGAAGATACAGCATTTAGAAAAAGGCTATCTTCCTTGATCATAACATTTATTTAACTTTCACTTTGTATTTTTAAACATTTTTCAAAACTTGAAAGAACTTGCTTTTGCTTTATATCATCTTAAAACTTCCATAATAGCTTACATTTGTGAAGCACATTACCAAGCACTTTCAAAGACATTATCATAATCTCTTCAATAGGCCCAAGAGTTAGATACTATTTTATCTCAATTTTACAGAAAAGAAAGTAGAAACACAGATAGAAAAAAGTGAGTTGCATAGTGTAATATTGTCATTTATAATAAGAACTACATACATTTGGTCTTTGTCCATTTCTGTCACAGAGTTCATAAAACCCTTGAAATTTCTGAAGTGATAAGAACCATAATGATGCTTTGATAGCCTAATAAATCTCTTTCAAACACACCAGAGTTTATGTTAATGTAGTGAATTTTAAAAAGCCAGGTGTACCAACTGTGCGATCGCACGTTTAGAACTTTCAATCCCACCCAGCCACCCTGACCTCCTGGGAGGAACTGGAGATCGAACTGATAGTCAATGACCAATAATTTATCGATCATACCTAGGGATTGGGTATGAAGAGCTTCTAGGTTGGTGAACACGTGGAGATTTGAGGAGAGTAGTATACTTGAAGAAAGCATAGAAGCTCCAAGGCCACATACTTTCCCACACGCCTCATCCTACGCATTTCTTCCATGTGGCTGTTCCTGAGTTATATCCTTTTACAGTAAAGTGGTGATCTATTAAGTAAACTAGCTTCCTGAGTTCCTGAGCCACTCTAGCAATTAATCAAACCTAAAAAAGGGGACTCAGGAACCTCTAGTTTATAGTCAGTTTGTCAGAAACACCTGGACTTGTGATTTGCATCTGAAGGAGGGGCTGTTTTGTGGAACTAAGTCATTAACCTGTGGAATATGACACCATCTCTAGAAAGACAGTATCAGAAATGAGTTGAATTGTAGAACACCCCACTGGTGTCAGAGAACTGCTTGATGGTGTGGGGGGGGAAATACACATCAGAATTGGAATCAAAAGCATACATAGTAATGGAGCAGTTTGACCTAAAACCCAATTCCTATGACCCCAAGTCCGGCACTAATTCAGATACACACATCTGAAACATGTATTATCTATCAAGAAATTTTTGCTTTGAATTCATTATGATAATTGATAGTCTTTAAATTATTTGAATACTTTTTAAATTATTTTAATTATAACAGTAAATATAATCATACTACAGAAAATTTAGAAACAAGAAAAAGAAAATAAATTACTATTACTATTATTCTAATATATAACCTTATTATTTTCCCTTTAACATAGTACCATAATGCAGAGACTTCTTGACTATATTTGGAGAAAATACATTTAGCAAATAAGTACAAGACCACCAGTAGGAAAATTACCTTTACCCCCAGTTCAAATTCCTATGTTCTGATTACTGATGCTACCGGTCTCTTTCTGCTCCTGTTTCCTGGATCTTTGTATTTTCTCTTTGACAAATTAGACCTGGTTGTTACAGTCTCTAATTTCAGATCCTTGGCTTTCACCTAGAAAATGAATATCTTAAATCTCTAGCCTGTGATGGCAAAAGTACCTGGGTTCATGGGAAAGAATGATGGCATCTACTAAAGGATCAACCATGGAGCCAGAGGGTAGCATTAGAGTTTTTGTTAATTTTGTCCTGGGCCTTGATCTTTAAGTTGCTTCTATTTTGGGTAATGTTAATCATGAACTTAATAGTTCAGAATCCAGACTTCTGTTCCACCTTCTAAGTCCAATTCACCTAACTAACTTAACCCTATCTCCTCCTACCTTCCAGAATGAACTGAAAGAAAAAAAAAAAAAACCATGAAATTAAGTGACTTATGATATATTTACTTAAAAGAATACTTTCTAAAGCCATTTTTAAAGGTTTATGCAAACTTTACAATAATATGAAAAAGTTACGATATGATTTTTACCTGAACAAATTATTATATATACAATATTAAAATAACAGATTTTTTTAACCTCTGCAGAAAAAAATGGAATGGAAAACACTAAAATTTTAAAAATTATTTTTTAAGTGGTTGAAATGTGGTATTTTATTTCTGCTTATTTTAATTTTTGAGAGAGAGAGAGCTCAAGCAGAGAGAGGAGCAGAGAGAGAATCTCAAGCAGGCTCCATGCCCAGCCCAGAGCCCAGTGCAGGGCTTGATTCCAAGACCCTGAGATCATGACTCAAGCAGAAATCAAGAGTCAGACGCGGGCATCTGGGTCGCTCAGTTGGTTAAGCGACTGCCTTCGGCTTAGGTAATGAGCCTGGAGTCCTAGGATCGAGTCCCGCGTCGGGCTCCCTGCTCAGCAGGGAGTCTGCTTCTCCCTCTGACCCTCCCCCCTCTCATGCTCTCTCTATCTCATTCTCTCTCTCAAATAAATAAATAAAATCTTAGAAAAAAAAAAAAAGTCAGATGCTTAACTGCCTGAGCCACCCAGGTGCCCCTTCTATTTCTTCTTATTTCTATTCTACATTTAGTAATAAAAAATACACATTATGAAAAAATACAACTTTAAGAAGCAACAAAAAAGTCTAAGGTATAGTTTAATACCTCTCATTTATTATTTTTAAAAAGCAATACATAAATAATCAAATTTTCATTTGTCAATTCAACCAGAATCCTAAAATTGTCAAAAGTTGTCTACCTAGGAGTTGATTCTCAACTTCTAGACTGCCATAGTCTTCAAAGGTCCCAATTTCTTTATTCCTAGAGGCCAGCTGTCTTTTCCATCCCAGCACCAATTGGTCTCTTCACCCTTTGCTGTGTAGGCTTATCTTGTACCACAAACCCTTCATACATACAAAATTTATTTTTGCTACAAATAAGAATATAAAGCTATATACTGATACATGTGTATTAGACTTATACGTTATGTGAAAGGTTATATACAGAGAAGATACAACTTGCCATAAATTAGTTATAAGACACATGATGGAGCATCTGGCCAGGGCCAAAAAAAAAAAATCTTCCTGATTTGGTAGAACATTAAAAACTGAATGCCTCTGGGTATGCAGGAGAACATAGTCAAAAGAGTCAACGGTCTTAAACAGTAACATTGAAGAATACAGTAACTATGAAATGCATTTTCTATTTCTCAAAATCTTTTTAAGAAAAGACATCCATCTTCTAAATCCCTCAAATGGACTACTATAATTTCTACTCTTCAAAAATGTATAATGAACACAAAATTTTGGGAACACTGAGGTAGGTAACACTTCTTTCTATTCTCTCTACATGTAATGCCTCTGTTCCCTTTCTCTCAAACACTGATAATAAAGAATGCAAAAACTATTTAGCCTACGTCTGATTTCCCCAAAATTGAGAGACATTTCCCTCAAATTGGTGTGAGAGTTAATGAACTCACTTTAATCTCTTACTCAAACCAGAACTGACAGTTTTGTATTCCATATTACATTATTTATTTGTTCTACATAGATGGTCCCTGGCACTGGCTTTGGCCTGAAAAATGAGCTTTAATTACAAACTATTTCTATTAAAGAGAGGGTATCTCCTACAATAGAGTATTTTGATTAATAAACTTGAACAGAAATTAAAATTTCTTTTTTTAAAAAAAGATTTTAGGGCGCCTGGGTGGCTCAGTCGGTTAAGCGACTGCCTTCGGCTCAGGTCATGATCCTGGAGTCCCGGGATCGAGTCCCGCATCGGGCTCCCTGCTCGGCGGGGAGTCCACTTCTCCCTCCGACCCTCCCCCCTCTCATGTGTTCTCTCTCATTCTCTCTGTCTCAAATAAATAAATAAAATCTTTAGAAAAAAAAAAAAGATTTTATTTATTTATTTGACAGATAGAAACACAGTGAGAGAGGGAACCCAAGCAGGGAGAGTGGGAGAGGTAGAAGCAGGCTTCCCGCGGAGCAGGGAGCCCGATGCGGGGCTCGATCCCAGGGCCAGGGCTCGATCCCAGGGCTCTATCCCCGGGGCTGGGATCCTGACCTGAGCTGAAGGCAGACTCTTAACGACTGAGCCACCCAGGCGCCCCTAAAATTTATTTCTTTACATGTATAGTGAATCTTTCTGCCAGCCATTCAAGAAAATCTCTGCACTTGAAACAAACAAGCTTCTAATTTACCAAAGTCGTGAAATAATGTATGGCTTGTTACCTAAGAACATTTTATTTCTTATACAGAAGTTATCCTTCCATTTCATTTCAAGAAAATAAGGGGAAATAGATTTTTAACTCTCAATAATGTAAGGGCAGTAAACAGACTCATGCAAAAATAGTGGAGATGCACTTCATTTTGCTCTCTAGAATAGAGTCTCAGGTAGCTTTGCTGACCCCAAAATTGACTCACTTCTCCTAAGAGATACTACTGTAGGATTAATGGCACTTACAAAGCACTTTTCCCCCCCCCACAGATATGCCTTGTCTCAACAACCATACTGAAAACTTTCTAGAATAAAGACTCATACCTCTTAGTGTCTTCAGCATCTATCCTGGTGCCCCACGAATAATTTCAACGATGATAAATGTGATCCTTGCCGAGAACCTAGCCTTTCATGCCTCACTTTCCTTCCTCCTCTGTAAAAGAATAGTATTTGTACTTTTGTTGTGAAGATTAAATGAGATAATGTAGACATAATGCCTAGCACCCCCCCTCCACCTTGTGCACTGTGGTAATTGATTGTACATAGGCTTTCATTATGAAACAAAATAACATTTCCACACTTCATAAATTTTTAACACAAAAGGAGGTAAAAATTTAAAGCAGTAGATCAAACTAACAACCAAAGTATATTTTAAAATCAATTGTTACATCAGGGTCTGAAGGTTTACTTAATTATACTGATGGGGTTCAGGCAGGCCACCCTAGAATGTGCCAATTTGGCATATGGATTATTTGAGCTGAAGGCAAATCAAGGCCCAGCAGACTCAAGAAGAGCTTTTTACCTCCCCTTTAACTACCAAAAAAAATTTAGATACGGGGCCTATAACAGGAAGAGAGCTATTACCAGAGATAATCTTTTAATCAGAAAGACTTGGCAAACATTTGTTTACCAAACATTTGCTCTTCCCATCTTCCTGTGAATTGTCTTCTTTCCCTTTGGAGCCCCAGATGCCTACCCTTTTCTCTTTAGCCTAAGATGGCATTTAAGCCTCAATTGCCTATCTTTGACTCTCTCATGCCTCTGTCAGGCCCCCATACATACAAAATTAAATTTGCTCTTTAATTAATCTGTCTTATTTCAATGTAATTATTAGACCAGCCAAAAAACCTAAAAGAAAAGAAGGGGTAAGTTTTCTTCCCCTACAACATTGAAGTTATCTATGGCTACTCTGGCTTAGATTTTTACTACACATGTGCTATAGTCATGAAAGAACAAACCACATACCTTCCCAACTTGGAAAAATAAAATGAAATAATTTTACCAAGCTCATTAATTAGTAAAAAATCAAATTTAAAATAACCTCTAAGCACTATGAAACAGAAAAAAAAAAAAACCATGTCATTTAGCGGGGCATAAAGTTTATTGTTAAAGAAAAAGCTGAAAATTCTTATAACAGCCCAAAAGAAATTATCTAGGTTTTCCTACTATAGCAAATTGTAATCACATATTTATCTGCTATGACTTAGGCTTATGTGGGGACTGAAAAGATATAGTGGAAATAAAATTTACTGAATCATAAATCAGATTGCAGAAGATGATGCAACCCATGACTCAGGCAAGTACAATAGTGATGATCAAAATTATGCTGGCATTTTTCATATACATTTTGTCATAGCAATTGTAATTTGTAGTTATCAGCTGATTATCATAAGTGGAGCTGATGTTAAAAATGAGTCATGATGTTCAAGTAAAAGCAAATAAGTGTTAAAATATTAATCTGTATAATATTTTTAGACAGTTACAAAAACATGATGATAATCATCTAAGTCTGTAACTTAGTACAAAGTTGTTCAAGAAATATTTTATATTGCCCAAATATCTGTTGTAAAATTTCCTCAGCAGTAATTAAACTTTCTCTAAACAAACTAGTAATGGTAAAAAAAATTTAAAAAAAAAGTGTGGGGTGGAGATTCAGTGAGAAGAGTTCGGGGAAAGAGGAGAGAGAAGACAAAGGAAGGGAGAGAAGGTATGCAAGACAGGTATGCAATATAGACATTATTTACCTTTCAAGGAAATGAAGAACAGTAAAGATCTTCAAAGCTCCAGCCCTTCAGGCTATATGTATAATGACTCTTCCTTGTCAAGTACAATTGAAAGAATACATGTAAAAGCAGAATACAGTGATAAAACAAAGTTTGCCAATAATTTAATGTTTGAACTAAGTAATTTTGTGATCCTATTTCTTTGGAATATCCCTTCTTTCTGTAAAACAAAAACCCTTCTAAAAACAACTGTAATGTTTATTCTCCATGAATCTTTCCACCTTACTATCAAAAATTCCAAAATATGACATTAAATTCTTTAAGAAAGACATCTCTACTTACACTAAAATTCTCCCAACACCTTTTATTCTGAATAGCCTCATTTTATGAAAAAAAAAAAAAACTACGTTTTGTAGACAGCTTATCAAATATTCTCTCCTTAAAAAAAAGAAAAAAAGACTTTAAATTGAAAAATCCTTCCCCCTGGTTATTCCAGTAGACAGTTTAATATATTTGGCTATACTATTAGATTCTTGCCTCAATGATTTTATTCTCTAGTATGTAGAAACAAATTGATAGTTGATGACGTCTAACATAGAGAGAAATTGAGGATTCCTTTAAGGGGAAGAAAAAGAAGAGTATTTTTTGGTTAAAATGTATTTCAACATAGTTAGGCTCTACTGTCCTTTAAAAATGACAATATTCTGGGGCGCCTGGGTGGCTCAGATGGTTAAGCATCTGCCTTCGGCTCAGGTCATGATCTCAGGGTCCTGTGATTGAGTCCCACATCGGGCTCCTTCCTTAGCAAGGAGCCTGCTTCTCCCTCTGCCTGCCACTTCCCCTGCTTGTACTCTCCCTCTCTCTCTCTCTCTCTCTGGCAGATAAATAAATCTTTAAAAAAAAAATGACAATATTCTTTTTTCCATTAAAAACAGAAAAATATTTTCATCTAGGAGCCAATTTTAAACTATGAAGAATATTTAAAGTTAACCCTTTTATCCTTTATTAAAAGAAAATAAAAATCGAACAATCACACTTCTTAAAGAATAGATTTATTAATTCCTACAAAACAGCCTTCAGAAAAATGATTCAAATTATTCTTTATGTGTATCTATTTAACAAATATTCACTGAATGCCTGTCACTGTGCTAGGTATAGTCCCAAACTTCATGGAGTTTATGTTTAAAGAGATAAAAACATAAATCACACTAAAGAAAAATTATAGTTGTGATGAGTTTTCATTGCACAAAAAAAATATGGATATTTCCATTTCCATAACTAATTTTAACCTTCTTAAAATAATAATTTCAAATAGGTGATAATATAAACATACTTGCAGCATAACCCAAAACTTTTGACCTGGATGCTGTGGAGTCAGAAAGTCAAGTTCCAGGCAAAAGAAATTGTTGCAAAGGCTTTCTGAACAATAAAATAAATATATAACCTAAATTACTTTAGATCTTAATGAAAAAGAGATATACTGTACCTTTACCGAATAAACAAGTCTGATTGGCATTTGAAAGTCACCTTCACTAAAACCCTTCCTTGCAGATGCTTATCCCAGGATGCTGTGGGTCCAGAGCTACACCTGGTGGCCATACACAAACTTACAAGACACTGTTCTAAACCTTTTAATAGAAATTTAGAAGTTATGCCTCTGGGGGCACCTGGGTGGCTCAGTCGTTAAGCGTCTGCCTTTGGCTCAGGTCATGATTCCAGGATCCTGGGATCGAGCCCCGCATCGGGCTCCCTGCTCAGCGGGGAGTCTGCTTCTCCCACTCCCCCTGCTTGTGTTCCTGCTCTCACTCTCTCTCTCTCTGTCAAATAAATAAATAAAATCTTTAAAAAAAAAAAAAAGAAGTTATGCCTCTGTTAATCAAAAATAAGCATCTCTCAAGAAATTATTATTACTTGATAACTGAGGGAAGTGTTAAATTTTTCATGAAAAATAAATTTTAAAATATTATGGCAAAGTGTAACAACAGGTTAGTGGCAGAATTTAAGTAGTAATATATGGATATTCACTGGAAAATTCTTTTATCTTTGCTGTATGTTGGTAAACTTTCATAATAAAATGTTGAAAAAATTAAGGATTTTTAAAAATGTTCCATCACTGTTATTTATAGCACAAACACATTTTTAGGTAGTGTTTCCTTGTGTAAATGAGCATAATGTATGTCTTCATAATTCAGCTTGTGTAACACTCTATAATATTGACATACAATGAATTATTAAAGGAGTCATTTGTTCTACATTTATTCAATTTCCAATTTAACATCTACAAGTGCCTATTTTTGTTTCTGTTAAAACATGTTTCAAAGGCAAATTTTTTTTTTAAGATTTTATTTATTTATTTGACAGAGAGAGAGACAGGAGAGAGGGAACACAAGCAGGGGGAGAGGGAGAAGCAGGCTTCTCACTGAGCAGGGAGCCCGATGCCGGGCTTGATCCCAGGACCCTGGGATCGTGACCTGAGCCGAAGGCAGATGCTTAATGACTGAGCCACCCAGGCACGCCCAAAGACAAATTTTTTAAGAGTGATATCACTGGGATCAAAGGAGATAATCATTTTCATGGCTCATGAGACATTATCAAACTATCAAACTACTGTATACCAACTTCACGCTGTTTTCATAAATGAAAACTGACACCAATTTAACCACAACCATGGGACCTAGCCATTTTAATATTTTGCTGCTTTACTAAGCATAAAAATATAATCCAGAGGTTAATTTGCACTTCTTTTATTTTTGAAAAATTTTTACATATTTATTTCTGTATTCACCTACTGGAATCTTAATAATTTTTTATGAATTTGAATAATCACTTTATGGGTTATAACTATTAACCCATTATCTCCTAAACTCAGGCAAGTTTTTCTCATCAGCTACCATCCTTTACCATTTTCATTATGTTTATGTTTATATATTCTAATCTGTCAGTCTCATCCTTTGTGATTTCTTCAATCCATTTAGAACTAAGAAATAGGCTATTTCTTCATAAATCTAATAAATATTCTAAAACATTTTTCTTTTTTCCCTAAAAGAGCCACAGGACTGAAAGGAGCATGGTCCTCTCTTCTCCCCGCCATGGCATACGCTCATCAGTTGATATCAATA
The DNA here is from genome assembly GCF_054177405.1 of Leptonychotes weddellii. Classification (NCBI taxonomy): domain Eukaryota; kingdom Metazoa; phylum Chordata; class Mammalia; order Carnivora; family Phocidae; genus Leptonychotes; species Leptonychotes weddellii. Next base: position 46,787,950 of record NC_138380.1, read on the forward strand.
TACTACAAAAAGGGGGAGTCATTTGGCAAAAATGTTACTTTGCCTGCCGGGTTCAAGGCTCCTATTCGACCTAATGTTGTGAACTTTGTTCACCAGCTTGTGCAAAAACAACATACAGCCCTATGCTGTCAGTGAATTAGCCAGTCATCAAACCAGGGCCGAGTCTTGGGGTACTGGCAGAACCGTGGCTTGAATTCCCAGAGTTCGAGGCGGTAGGACTCACTGATCTGGCCAGGGTGCTTTAGGAAATATGTGTCATGGGGGGCCGGACATTTGCACCAACCAAAACCTGGAGCCATTAGCGCTGCAGAGTGAACACAACACAAGAGATATATCCTCCGCTCTGCCCTGGCTGCCTCAGCCTTACCAGCAAAGGTCATGTCTAAAGTTCCTGAACTTCCTTTGGTGGTTGAAGATAAAGCTAAAGGCTACAAGAGGACCAAGGAGGGGGTGCCAGGGTGGCTCAGTTGGTTGAGCGTCCAACTCTTGATTTTGGCTCAGGTCATGATCTCAGGGCTGTGGGACTGGGCCCCGGCTCCACACTCAGTGGGAAGTCTGCTTTAGATTCTCTCTCTCCCTATCTCTCTGCCCCTTCCCCTCCCCACACATGTGTGCTCACTCGCTCTCTCTCTAAAATAAATAAATCTTAAAAAAAAAAAAAAAGAAAGAAAGAAAAAGAAGACCAAGAAGGTTGCTTTGCTTCTTAAGAAACTTAAAGCCTGCTGGGCTGAAGCCTTTATTTGTTGGTGCAAGGCTCTAGTGTTTTTCCTGCCTCAGTCATGGAAGCCTATACAGAAAAAGGGGCCAGAAACTCAAAGGAGTTTGGAATGCTGAGCCCCCTACACAGAGAGCAGCTGTTCTGTAGAATCCCACAGCCCTATCATGGACTTTATAGGAATGAGAAATAAACTTTTGCTAAACTATGAAAGAAAAGAAAAGAAAGGAAAGGAAAGGAAAGGAAAGGAAAGGAAGAAAGAAAAGAAAGGAAGAAAGAAAAGAAAGAAAGAAAGAAGGAAAGAAAGAAAAGAAAGAAACCTACAACCTGGGATAATATAAAAAAGATCTACGCCTCTCTGCAAATGAGAGCTGGCAAGGGCAAAATGAGAAACAGTCATCGTACTCAGCAAAGGGGACCCTGCATCATCTATAATGAGGCAATGGTATCACCAAGACCTTCAGAAACATCCCTGGAATTAATCTACTTAATATAAGCAAACTGGACATTTTGAAACTTGCTCCTGGTGGGCATGTGGGACTTTTCTGAGTTTGGACTGAAAGAGCTTTCCTCAAGTTAGATGATCCGTATGGCACTTGACATAAGGCTGCCTCCCTCAAGAGTAACTACAACCTTCCCATGCACAAGATGCTTAATACAGAACTTAGCAGAACCTTGAAAAGCTCAGAGATCCAAAAAGCCCTCTGAGCACCATGCAAGAAGAGTCATCGCAGAGTCCTAAAGAAGAATCCACTGAAAAACCTGACAATCATGTTGAAGCTAAACCCACATGCAAAGACCATGCACTGGAACACCATTCTTTGCCAGACCAAGAATCACAAGTTCCAGATGGATAAGACAGTGGCAGCCTTAGAAGCCAAACGAGATAAGAAGGGGGATCCAGGCAAGAAGCTGTGGGAGTGAAGAAAGGAAAGAAGGTTGTTTGTGTTCAGAAGCCAAAGAAATGTTTGGTGAGAAAAAAGGCTGCAGCTACCAAGAAACCAGCAGCTGAGAAGAAGCCTGCAGGAAAGAAAAAAAAAAAACCATCACAGAAAAAAAGAAGCCTGCTGCATAAACTTTGTTTACTCCATAAATGTCAAATCACTATGGGCAGCTAATTTTGAATAAAGACCTGATCAAAGGCAGGAGAAACATGAAAAAAATTAATAAATCATTTTAAAATAGATTAAAATAAAATCATTTTTATCTATACACATTCAATTCAGAAAGCAAAATTCCCTTTAAGAAGATGAGAAGGAAATAAATAAAAATATGGCTGGTAAAACTGAGACTTCATTCTCCCAGAGCACTGGTTTTAAATGTGGTCCTCCCCAGTAGATGCATCAGAGATACTTAAGGGAACTTGTTATAAACATAGATTCTTCAGTCCTATCTCTGAAACACTGAAGCAGAATCTCTGAGTACGGACACTGGGAAACTTTCATTTTTTAAAAAGATAACCAGATGATTCTCATGCAGATTTAGGATCGAAATTACAAATCAGGAGCAAGATTTTGGTGAGTCATGCACATGGAATTATTAAGATGCCTGAAAATCAGGAGACACTCAAATACAGTCTGCATGAACACATACATGCATTTTTTTTATTATAGGATAGTTTTTTAAGGTATAATTCACACACAACAAAATTCAACCTTTTTAAAAAGTGAATAATTCAGTGTTTTTCATATATCCAGAGTTGTGAAACCATCACCACTATCTAATTAGAGAATATTTCCATCACACCAAAAAGGACACCCATACCCATCAGCAGTCATACCCTCTCCTACTACTCCCCATCCCCAGGCAATCCCTAATCTACTTTCTATCTTGATAAATTTACCTATTTTGGACATTCCATAATACCCAGAAATGAAATGTTCAGATAAATGAAATCATACAGTATGCAGTCTTTTGTGACTGACTTCTGACATTACACTTTAATGTTTTTAAGGTTCATCCATGTTGTGGCATGTTTTAGTATTTCATTCCTTTTTATTGCTAAGTAACATTCCATCGTATGGATACACAACCATTGTTTATTTATTCATCAGTAGATGGATACTTGGATTGTTTCAACTTTTTGGCTATTATAAATATGCTGCCATGAATGTTCATGTATGAGGTTTTTGTGTGAACATAACTTTTCATGACTATTAGGTCATTAGCTAGAGTTAACTCGCCAGGCTGTAAGGTAACTCCACGTATAACATTTAGAGGAATTGTCAAACTGTTTCTCAAAGCAACTGTGCCATTATACATTTCCACCAGCATTACCAGTTTCTACCAGTCCTCCTCAACAGTTGTCATCTGACTTTTCAATTCTAGCCCTCCTAGTGGGTATGAAGTAGTATCTCATTATAGTTTGATTTGCATTTCTCTAATGATTAATGACATTGACTATTTTCTCATGTGCTTATTGGCCATTTGCATATCTTCTTTGGAGAAATGTCTATTCAGACCCTTTACCCATTTTTACATTGGTTTGTTTTTTATTATTGAGTTATAAGAGTTCTTTATACTAAATACAAGTCCTCTAGAAAATATAGGAATTGAAACTACTTCTCCCATTCTGTAGGTTGTCTTTTTACTTTCTTAATAGTGTCCTTTGAAGCACAAAAATTTGTAATTTAATAAATTCCAATATATCTAATTTTTCTTCTCTTGTGCTTTTGGCATCCTATTTCAGAAAACTTTGTCTAACCCAAGATCACAGAGATTTACACCTATGTCTTCTTCCAAGAGTTTTATAGTTTTAAAGTTTTATTGCTTTACATTAGGTCTGTGAACCATTTTGAGTTCATTTTTGCATGTAGTATGAGATAGGGGTGCAACTTCATTCTTTTACATATCCAGTTGTCTCAGCATCATTTGTTGAAAAGACTTCTTTCCTTAGTAAATTGTCCTAATACACTTGTCAAAAATCAGCTGACCATTATGAAATTTATAATAGAAACTCTCAATCCTATTCCATGGATCTATATTCTATCCTTATGCTAGCACCCACACCATCTTGATTACTATTGCTTTAGAGTAAGTTTTGAAATTAGGAGTGTATTCCTAGAAAAATTAGATTTTTTTTATTTGTTTTGGTTATTCTGGGTCTATTTCATTTCCATATGAATTTTAGGATCAGCTTGTCAATTTCTGTAAATATAGATGCACAGATTTTGATAGAGATTGTGTTGAATCTTTAGATGATTGGGGAGTATCTCCAACTTGCCAGTATCGTCTTCCAATCCATTAACATTACTTTCACTTTATTTTGGTCTTCCTACTTTCTTTCACCAATGTTTTGTAGTTTTAGTGTACAAGTCTTATGTTTCTTTTGTTAAATTTTTCCTAATTATTTCATTCTTTCTGATGCTATTGTAAATGGAATTTTTTTTATTTTTACTTTTTTTTAATTTTATTTATTTATTTGAGAGAAAGAGAGAGAAAGGGAGAGCACAGAGGGTGAGGGTGAGGGAGAAGCAGACTCCCTGCTGAGCAGAAACCCGGACACGAGGCCCAGTCCCAGGATCCTGGGATCATGACTTGAGCCAAAGGCAGACACTTAACTGACTGAGCAACCCAGGTGCCCCTGGAATTGTTTTCTTAATTTCACTTTCAGTTATAGAAATTTCTAGAGTATAGAAATGCAATTTATTTTTGCGTAATGGTCTTGTATCTGTAACCATGCTGAACTTACTAGTTCTAAAAGTTTTTTAATGGACTTAGATTTTCATTTTTAAGATTTTTATTTATTTTTTTATTTTTTATTTTTTTAAAGATTTTATTTATTTATTTGAGAGAGAGAATGAGATAGAGAGAGCATGAGAGGGGGGAGGGTCAGAGGGAGAAGCAGACTCCCTGCTGAGCAGGGAGCCCGATGCAGGACTCGATCCCGGGACTCCAGGATCATGACCTGAGCCTAAGGCAGTCGCCTAACCAACTGAGCCACCCAGGCGCCCCATTTTTAAGATTTTTAAAAGATAAATCTAAGTCTATTTTTAAGATTATCTATGTACAAGATCATGTCATCTGCAAATAGGGACAGTTTTACATCTTCCTTTTTAATCTGTATGCCTTTTATGTCTTTTTCTTGTCTAATTGCCCTGGCTAGAACAAAATAGTCCAATGTTGAATAGAAGTAGCAGGAGTGGACATCTCTGTCTTGTTACTGGAAAGCATCCATAGTGTTTTACCATTAAAGTATAATGTTAACTGTGGATTATTTATAAATATTATTTATCAAGTTGAGGATGTTCCTTACTATTCTTAGTTTGTAGAGTGTTTTTATCATGAAAGGTTGCTGGATTTTGTCAAATGCTTTTTCTGTATTTATTAACATGATCATTGAGTTCTGCCTTCATTTTGTCAATACAGTATATTATATTGATCGATTTTCAAACATTAAACCTGCCTTGTGTTCTTGGGATAAATCCCAGTTGTTCATGGATATAAATAATCCTTTTTAAATGTTTCTAGATTTGGAAGGAGAGAAAATGGCAAAAGAGAAGGATCCTGAGCTTACCCTGTCCCAAAAGACACACCAAGGTAACAGCTACCTTTAGGCAACTAACGCTGAAAATGACTTGAAGACTGGCAGAACAGACCTTCCATAGCTAGTTGCAGAGAAAATGCCACATTAAAAAGGGTAGGAGGGGCAGAGATGCTGTTGGGAAACAGACCCCCAGAGTGACCAACCACAAATGGAAGGGACAACACAAGCAAAGAGAAGAGGATCAGACCCCACACTAGGTATCCCCAGCATTGGAGAACTGCATTGGGAAGATGAGTCCCCATAATGTCTGGCTTTGAAAACTAGGAGGGCTTAACTCCATGAGATTTAAAAATCAATGGGCTTGACTCCAGGACTCCAGGAGGGCAATAGGAAACCAAGTTCCTTTAATAGCCAGCATACTAAATAATTCAGCCCAAGATACAGCACAAAAGCAGCACCTGGAGTATACGTAAAGGAAATTTACTAATATCAGGATGTGAGCCAGAGGGGCAAACACCTGCAGATTTCTACAGGAATGAAAGTGCTAGTGGACACCATTTCTCCTCCTCTCCCCAAGCCTAGATAGCCAGACGTTTGCAGGAGCCAGGGCCAACACTCTCCATCTACCTTACCAGCACCTCATACCCTCCCCCACTGTTCCCTTGTTGCCCCACCTCAACCCACCCACCTCAGCAAGCATCTCTCCAAAGTGGCTCCTACTCTACCACACGCAGCAGGAAGCCTCAGCCAGGACCAGTGCCACTCCAAAGTGACTCCTCCCCTGGGGAGGCAGAGACAATAACTACACACATCAGTGTACCCCGTTCCTGCAGCCAGACCTCTTAGCTGGGTGTGCAGGGAGCAATCCCTGTCTTTCTGTGGGCATGCAGCTATGGCAGAAAGGCTAACTACAGATGGCTATGCTGCCTGCTGGACTCACCTACCAATGAACCTGCAGCAGCTTCAGCCAATCCATTCAAGAGTACAGGGAGCAAAACATGCTCAGTGTACCTATAGCAGGCAAAGCAGGCCATTGAAGCAAGCTGGGCTAAAAACAATTATGGCTTAGATACAAGAGGAGAGCACATGGAGCCCACACAAGGGACACCCCTGGAGTACCTGATTCTGGTGGCTTGGGGGGATTGCACAATAGGGTACCACAAGACCTCTTCTACACAAGGCCACTACTTTCAAGACCAGGAAATGTAGCTGACCTATCTAATACATAAAACAAACACAGAGAGGGGCGCCTGGGTGGCTCAGTCATTAAGCGTCTGCCTTCGGCTCAGATCATGATCCCAGGGTCCTGGGATCAAGCCCCACATCGTGCTCCCTGCTCAGCGGGAAGCCTGCTTCTCCCTCTCCCACTCCCCCTGCTTGTGTTCCTGCTGTCGCTATCTCTGTCAAATAAATAAATAAAATCTTCAAAGAAAAAAAAAACACAGAGAGTTAGACAAAATGAGGAGACAAAGGATTATGTCCCAAATTAAAGAATAAGACAAAATCAACAGTAAAAGAGCTAAATGAAATGGAGATAAGAAATATGCCTGACAAAAAATTCAAAGTAATGGTCATAAAGATACTCACTGGATTTTAGAAAAGAGTGGATGAACTCAATGAGAACTTCAACAGACAAATAAAAAATATTAAAAAAAAAAAAAAAGAACCAGTGAGAGCTGAAGAATTCAATAACTGCAAAGAAAAAATAAACTAGAGGGACTCAAAAGTAGAGTAGAGGATGCAAAATGGATCAGCGATGTGGTAGACAGGATAATGGAAAGCAACAAGGCTGAGCAACAAAAAGAAAAATAATAAAACATGAGAATGGGTTGAGGGAAATCTGTGGCATCATCAAGAATAATAACATTCACATTATAGGGATCCCAGAAGGAAAAGAGAAAGGGAAGAAAATTTATTTGAAGAAATAATAGCTGAAGACTTCCCTAATCTGGGGTAAAAAACAGACATCCAGGTCCAGGAATCACAAAGAACCCCAAATAAGATGAGCCCAAAGAGGTCCACATCAAGACACATAATAATTAAAATGCCAAAGATTAAAGATAAAGAGAGAAGTGTAAAAGCATCAAGAAAAAAGCAACTAGGGTGCCTGGGTGGCTCAGTTGGTTAAGCGACTGCCTTCAGCTCAGGTCATGATCCCGGAGTCCTGGGATCGAGTCCCACATTGGGCTCCCAGCTCAGCAGGGAGCCTGCTTCTCCCTCTGGCCCTCTTCCCTCTCATGCTGTTTCTCTCTCGCTCGCTCTCTAATAAATAAATAAATAAAATCTTTTTTAAAAAAAAGAAAAAAAGCAACTTCTCACATATAAGGGAAACCATATAACCTGATTTTTCAGCAGAAACTTTGCAGGCCAGAAGAGAGTGGCATGATATATTCAAAGTGCAGAAAGGAAAAAACCTACCACACTCTACCCAGCAAGATTACCATTCAAATTAGAAGGAAAGATAAAGAGTTTCCCAAACAAACATGTATTAAAGGAATTCATCACCACTAAATCAGCTTTATAAAAATGTTAAAGAGAATTCTTTTTTTTTTTTTTTTTTTTACTTGTACTGATACTACTTTATTTTTTTCAGTTGAGAGGTAAGTATACACATGATCATTGTTTTGGGGGTTTTCTTCATCTTTGCATACTTGGAAAACAATTTTTTTAACTGAAGATATTAGAAATCCAGCTTAACATCTATCGTTTTCATTCTTATCGAATGAAAATCGTTTTCATTTCTTATCGAAATCATTCTTAAGCTCTTCTTCTTTCAGGGAGCACACCCAGAAGCAGATAACCTCCCTCCTTTACACTGTGGTCCTTCTCCACATTATGTTTAAAGTCACAATAAGTCCTTCCCATGCTGTCACCTGGAACATATAAGGTTAAGTACCATATGTCACATTTTTCCTCATGTCATGAGGCACACTGCAGAACACAGAAGACTTATTTGATGTTTTGTTGGCTTGCACCCTGAAGCTTTCTTTACAATACCTTCTATCCAGGAGCACAGAGAAGGATCTGATATTTATTTTTCCCCTGTTTTGTTTCCCCTGGACCTTCCATGAGATATCTCAGCAGTAGAGCAGGCAACCAAACATTTAATCCATGAATCAGGAAAACTACTAATGTTTACCCCTCAAGTCCAACTGAGATACTGGAGCTAAAAAAGAACTCTTTAAGTGAAAAAGAAAAGGGCATAACTAGAAGAAAATTATAAAAGAAAAAAATGTAATGGGTAAAAGCAAACATGGTAAAGGTAGTAGATCAATCACTATTATAAAGCTAATATGAAGGTTAAAAGACAGAAGTATTAAATCAATTATATATAAAATATTAGTTAATGGATTCACAAAATAAAAAGCTGTAAAGCATGACAATATATATATATATATAAAATTTAGAAGGGAAATTAAAAATGTACTGCTTTTAGAATATGTTCGAATTTAAGCAACCATCAGCTTAATACAGACTGCTGTATACTTAGGATGTTATACATGAACTTCATGGTAACCACAAATCAAAACCTGTAATACATAAATAAAAAATAAAGAGTAAAAAGCCAAGCATAACACTAGAGAAAGCCATCAAACCTGGGGGAAGAGAACAAGAGAAGAAAGGAACAGAGAAGACCTACAAAACAACCAGAAAACAATTAACAAAATGGCCATAAGTACATACCATTTGTAATTACTTTAAATGTAAATGATCTAAATGTTCTAATCAAAAGACACAGGGTGGCAGAATGGTTAAAAAAGAAAAAGACCCATCTATATGCTGCCTGCAAGAATCTGACTTCAGACCTAAGGACATACAGACTGAAAGTGAAGGATGAAAAAATATATTTCATCCAAATGGAAGAAAAAAAAGCCAGGATAGCAATACTTATCAGACAAAATACTTTTTCTAAGATTTATTTATCTATTTTGAGAGAGAGAGAGAGAGTGAGCAGTGGCAGGGGGGGCACAAAGGAGAGGGAGAGAGAATCTCCAACAGACTCCACACTGAGCATGGAGCCCCACCATGTGGGGCTCGTTCTCATGACAGTGAGATCATGACCCAAGCCAAAATCAAGAGTCAGACGCTTAACCAACTGAGCCACACAGGCTCCCCCAAAATAGACTTAAAACAAAGACTGTAGGAGAGACTTCAGGTGTTACATATTGATAAAGGGATCAATCCAGTAAGAGAATATAACAATTGTAAAGATCTATGTACCCAACATAGAAGCACCTAAACACCTAAAAGTAAATATTAACAGACATAAGGGAGAAATTGACGATAATAAAATAATAGTAGGAAATTAACACTCCACTTACATCAATGGATAGATCACCCACACAGAAAATCAATAAGGAAACAGTGTCTTTGAACAACACATTAGACCAAATGGACCTAAAAGATACACACACAGAGTATTCCATCCAAAAAGAGAGTACATATTTGTTTCAAGTGCACATGAAACATTCTCCAAGATAGATCACCTTAGGTCAAAAAACAAGCTTCAATAAATTTATGAAAATTGAAATTGTATCAAACATCTTTCCAACCACAATGCAATGAAACTAGAAATCAATTACAAGGAAAAAACTGAAACCTCTTCTTTAAACATTTGGTCAATTCACCATGAAGTCATCTTAGCCTGACCTTTCCTTTGTAAGAATTTTTTTTCTTCTTTTTTTTTAAAGATTCATTCATCCATTTTGAGAGAGAGAGAGAGCAGAGAGAGGGAGAAAGAGAATCTCAAGCAGACACCCGGCTGAGCACAGAGCCCAAAGCAGTGCTCAGTCTCACAACCCTAAGACCATGACCTGAGCCGAAATCAAGAGTTGGATGCTCATCTGACCAAGCCACCCAGGTGCCCATGTAAGAATTTTCTAATTACTAACTCTCTTTCCTCATTATTGATCTACTGGGATTTTTTGCTTCTTCTTGTGTCAGTGTCACAGGTTTGTGTCTTTCTAGGAATTTGTCCATTTCAGCTAGGTTATCTAATTGTTGGCATACAGTTATTAATAGTATTCCCTTATAATCCTTTTTAATTCTGTAAGGTCTGTAGTGAAGTTTTTTTCATTTCTGATTTTAATAACTGGAGTGTTCTTTTTCTTGGTCAATCTAGCTGAAGTTTTCTCAATTTTGTTGAAGTTTACATAGAACCAACTTTTGGTCTCACGGATTTTCTTTATTGATTTTCTATTCTTTATTTCTGTTCACATCTTCATTATTTCCTTCCTTCTGCTTGTTTTGGCTTTACTTCGCTCATCTCTTTCTAGCTTCTTACCTAGATAGAAACTAAGGTTAAGTTAGGTTAGATTATTGATTGACATCTTCCTTTTTAAGTAAATTGTGGTCCAGTAGGTCTCAGGTCTCCACAATTGCCATGGTGTTGCTCAGCAAGCAGATAGCCCACTGGATTCTGGCCACATTGCCTCCTGGCATCATGGCTGAATGTTGCTGAAACTAGCTGGAAACCAATCTACAAACTGAACAAAAATCCTTGACTTTATTGCTGCAATTCCAGCATTCACATCCTTAGGGACCACATTCCCTCTGTATAGTAAGCAGCAGACCATATAATTGCCAAGTTGAAAATCACACTTGACTAGCTGGTTAGAGAACTTAAAGAATGTAGTGGTATATCTGACAAAGAGCTACTCACAGTAGGTTTTGTCAGCAGAGATGATGAGGGCAAAGGTTGTCATGGGGAAATGTATTCTCAGATTAGGTACAGTGTTGGTCTGGAACTCAATTATTAGGTCTACATTCAAGGGCCCTTCAAACCAAGGGAAATAGTAATGGAAGACCTATCAGCCTATTTATGTGGGAATAAGAGGGGTGTTTTACACCAAGTATATGATGCCACATGTCACAGATGGTCATGGATGGTGAGGATTGAGTTGTAAGGCTCTACAGCAGTGGAGATCCTTAGGGCTGGATATACAGAGAACTCCAGTTTAATCTTCCTGCTATATTCTATCAAAAGCCACACCATTGGGGTGCCTGGGTGGCTCAGTTAGTTAAGTGTCCGACTCTTTTTTTTTTTTTTTTGGTCGTTTATTCACCTCGTTGTCTGACTCTTTGGAAAGACTTACCTTTTTTTTTTTTTTTGATAGGTCATTTTTTTTCTCCTTAAGCGTCCGACTCTTGATCTTAGCTCAGATCTTGATCTCAGGGTCGTGAGTTCAAGCCCCACATTGAGCTCCACACTAGGCATGGAGCCTACTTAAAAAAAAAAAAAAGCCACACCATTAAGAGAGATATAAATCTTGACTCAATACCTCCTCCAAAGCTTCAGAAAATTAAAAATCCCTTAAGTTCACTGCAGTGTTCTGCCAGCTTTTTGATCCTCTCTATTTCAAGATTGACAATTTCTGATGCCACAGAGTTGTGAACTCAGGCATGGTTGCTTGCAGCATCTTCCTTTATGCTAAGAAGATGCACTGGGTAGAAGAGTGAATAGTAGTTCTCTGCAAGAATCCCATCTATAGCAGTTGGTCTAGGTCTGGGAGGAGTTCTCTGGGCACACATGTCCCAGCTCTTGCCTCACAAAAGAAGGTATCAAAAGGCATTCATATTCTCCATTTTAATATTTTCCAACTGATCCTTTCTATTGTCAAAAATGATGTCACCTGGCTGTATTCCACATTCCAGGCAACAGTGTTCCCAGAAAGTGCTCCCAATCTGAATGCCAGCTTTGCCAATGTTAACAGAAAGGCATTTCCTCATGCTGATCTGAAGGTGTCAGCACCATGTGGTAGTAATTCTAAATTGTGTCTCTTACAGACAGTACATAATTTAGTATTTTTAAATATACTCTTCCAGTTTCTATCTTTTGCTTAGAAAGCTTAATACATTTGTACTTAATATATTAGCTATGGTGCATTTTACATCTTTCATTTTGCTTTCTGTTTTCAGTTATGTCTTATATCTTTCCTGTCTCTCTGTATCCCCATTACTGTCTTCTTTACTGTCAGATATTTCTAATATACCATTCCCTTGTTTCCCCTTTATCACATTTTTAATTTTCTTAATAGTTTCCCTGGTAATTACAATTAAAACCTTACTTAAAGCAATCTAGTTTGGGTTAATACCAACTTAATTTCAATACCCACAATTTCAATGTTCAATAGCAAACAAAAACTTTGCCGCAATATACCTCCATTTGCTCCCCTCTCCTTTGTGCTATAATTGTCATACAAATTGTATCTTTACACATTATGTAAGCCCCTTAATACAGTTTTATAATTAATCAATGCTTTATGCAGCTTTCTTTTAACTCTGATAGAAGAGTTACAAACAAAAATATACTTATACTGTGGTCTATATTTACCTATAGTGTTACCTTTACCAGTGTCTTCATTTTTGTGTGTGGATTGAAGTTACTATCTAGTGTGCCTTCATTTCAGCCTGTATTGTTTTTTGTAGGGCAGGTATTCTAGCAACAAATTCCCTCAATTTTTGCGTATTTAAGAATATCCTAGGGGCACCTGGGTGGCTCAGTTGGTTAAGCATCTGCCTTCGGCTCAGGTCATGATCTCAGGGTCCTGGGATCGAGCCCCGCATCGGGCCCCCTGCTCCACGGGGAGCCTGTATCTCCCTCTCCCTCTGCCTGCCCCTCTGCCTACTTGTGCTCTCTGTCAAATAAAAAATCTTAAAAAAAAAAAAATATATCCTAATGTTACTTACATCATTATGCCTTAATGCCTTAATATCACCTTCATTTTTGCTAGATATAAAATTTTTGGTTGAAAGGGTTTTTTTTTTTTCTTTCAGCACTTTGAATATGTCATCAAACTGAATTTTAGCCCTTATTATTTCTAATGAAAAATCAGCTGTTACTCTTACTGAAGATACCTTGTACTCAATGAGTCATCAGTCTTGCTACTTTTAAGATTCCCTCATTAGCTCTAACTTTTAACAGTGTGATTATGACATCTTTGGTTGTAGATCTCTTCAAGTTTATCTTACTTGGAGTTTCCTAAACTTCATAAATATGCAAATTCATGTTTTTCATCAAATTTGGAAATTTTTCAGCCATTATTTCTTCAAATATTCTTTCTACCCCTTTCTCACCTCTCCTTCTAGACTCCCACTAGGCTGCTGGTATCCTTGAAGGTATCCCCACAAGCCTCTTAGTCTTTTTGGTTTTCTTCCTTCTTTTTTCTTTCTGTTCCTCATTCAAGATAATCTCAATTGACTCATCTTTAAATTCACTGACTTTTGTCAATCCAAATCTGCTCTTGAGCCTAATGAATTTTTCATTCCAGTTATTGTACTTTTCAGCTCCCTAATATCTATTTGATTATTTCTTATAATTTCTCTTTATTGATATTCTTTATTTGATGAGATATTGTTCTCATACTTTCAATTTTTTTCCCAGAGAGGGAGGGGGGAGGAAGAGAGGGATAGAATCTTAAAACAGGCTCCATGCCCAGCATGGAACATGGCATGGGGTTTGATCTCACAACCCTCAGATCATGACCTGAGCTAAAATCAAGATTCAGATGCTCAACCAATTGAGCCACCCCAGCACCCCTTCCTTGGTCTTCTTGTAGCCTTCAACTGTATCTTCAACCACCAAAGGAAGTTCAGGAACTTACTCAGTATGATGACCTTTAGACATGACCTGCACAGGTAAGGCTGAGGCAGCCAGGGCAGAGCGGATGATACATTGCTTAACCAGCTCAGCCACCCAGGCACCCCTCGTTTAATAATTTAGATATGGTTTCCTGTAGTTCTTTGAACATATTTAGGATAGATGATATAAACTCTTTGTGTACTAAGTCCAACATCCAGGCTTGCTTTTAGACAGTTTTTATGGTTTGCTTATTTTTTCTTGCACATGGACCATACTTTCCTGTTTCTTCACACATCTTTTTTTTCTTCTCAAAAGTGGACATTTTAAATATAACAATTTCCAACTTTGGAAATCAGACTTCCCCCTCTCAACCCTTTATTATTTTAGTTTATTATCTGGATTTAGTTTATTACTGTTTTATTGAAAATAATGATGATGATTACTTAATGACTTTCCTGGACTAATTCTATGAAATCTGTATTCTTTCCATGTTCAGCTTAGCTTAGTGGTCAGCTAATATTTGGACAGACATTTCCTTAAAATGCCTGAAGTTTCCCAACCTTTGCTGAGAGGCTGTATTTTGGAGCACACCTTCAACACCCTGGCAGTTTACCACTCTGCCTTAGCCTTCACATCCTATTTTCCAGAACCTCAAGGTCAACTAGAGATGAAAGATCAGAGCCTTTGCAGGACATGCTGATAGCCTTGAACATGTCTACAGCCTTTTAGAACCCCAGGAATTCATTAGAGCTTTTCAATGCAGCCTATGAACATCATTCCCTGATTTTCCTATTAAACTGTTTTCCCTCAACAGGTGTTGCCACCTCAGACAGCTGTGATGTTAAACAACTGCCATAATTTTTTTCAACAAATGCCCTGGGAAAAGAGTTTTTCCAATGAAAAAACTCTGAGTCAAGTCAAATAAGGACAAACCCTATGCATGGGGCCTTCCCAGAGAGCTGCCAAACCGGTCAAATAGTGACAGTTCTCTGGCAATCGTGCTTTTTGAGGAGCTCGAAACATTCTGCCACTTCCATTGGCTGTTAAGCCACTGGTTTTCACAGCTAACATGACTGTGAGGCTGTTGGTTTACAAGGCTACTGCAGAGCTTGGGACAGGGAGATGGGAATAGAGCAAGTTAAACATGACAAAACTTGCAATTCTTACCAAGATTCAGGTGTCTTTCCTTAAATATGTTCTTCAAATTGTTCCAAGTCCTTGATTAATTCCCAGAGTTCTGAAAAAGTTGATTTTGACAATATTCTGCCAGTATTCTTGTTGCTTTTATGGAGGAGATTTTCAGAAGTCTTTACTATGGCCAATCCAGAACTGCTTCCACATGTAGTTTTAATGGCAGAAGACAGGGTTATACCAATAACTAAGAAACAATAAAGCATGTCATTTGCTGAGTTAAAAGAGAGATGCTAAGGAGAATTTAACAAATGTTGACATTTAAATACACCCTGAAATGACTTAGTACTGACACTATGAAATGGACGAGAAGCTTCCCATAAATTTTTAAGATTTTATTTATTTATTTACATATTTGACAGAGAGAAGGGAGTACGAGTGGGGAGAGGAACAGAGGGAGAGGGAGAGGGAGAAGAAGACTCCCCACTGAGCAGGGAACCCGATGAGGGGCTCGATCCCAGGACCCTGGGATCATGACCTGGGCCATAGGCAGACAGTTAACCAACTGAGCCACCCAGGTGCCCCACCCATAAATTTCTTTTGAGAAGAAGTTTATATTCCTAGTTCTCTCCTTTTCAGTACCTTGATCTAAAACAGGACATTTTCTTCACCTCCTTTAGTGAAATGTGCCATCCTTAACTCCTTCCTCACCTCCTTTATTTCCCTGCCCAAATCATACTCTCTGGTTAGCCATTTTACTCAAAAGTATAGGACTGTGTGATTCAGCTGCTCATAAGTTTATAATAGTCTCATCTCTTATATAGCAACTCACAACTTCTATGATCTGTCCCCAAAATACTTTTCCAAGCCTATTTCTCAGCTCCACCATTAATGTCTTATACTCCGGCCAAAATCTTGCCTGTTCCTAAATCTACCCTTTGAGCTCTCTTAATTCCCTTGGCCCAATTCCAAACAAGTAAAATCCTACTGCTCCTCTAAAATGTTTCAAATGTCTATTCCTCAACCTCATCATTCTTCTCTTGCCTTCCTTTCTTGTAGTGCCATACATTATTTCTTTTCTTACAGCTTATTATATACTGCATCATTCTCAAACTGCCCATAGGGTAGTGAACATATCTTCTTGGCCTTTGCATTGCCTTTACACATATATATACACATATTTCAAGAAACACTTGTGGCATTGAAGAGATACTTAAAAATTTGTCTTTCCATCACACATCATTTGCCATTTTAAAACAATAAATAAAAATGCTAGCTTCGTATGCCAAAAAATCTGATTCTCACCCGTTTCACAAGAGATAAGTAGCTAGGTATTTGTGAAAAAAGGGAGCTCATCAATTTTGGCAAACACTAAATAAAACTAAACAGCTCATCAATTTTGGCAAACACTAAATAAAACTAAACAGGTTTCAGGGGTGCCTGGGTGGCTCAGTCAGTTAAATGTCTGCCTTTGGCAGAGGTCATGATCCCAGGGTCCTGGGATCAAGCCCACACTGGGCTCCCCACTCAGCGGGGAGCCTGCTTCTTCCTCTCCCTCTCCCTCTGCTTCTCCCCGTTTGTGCTCTAATAAATAAAATCTTTAAAAAAGAAATAACTAAGCAGGTTTCTTTTCTAGACAAGTTTCTAGAAACTTCCCATCTAATATGCATAATCTCGAATTTACCATTATTTTCCAAACAACTAATCACAGAACTTTTTGTGCTGAACATCCCAAGGGTCTAGTGTTCAGCAAAACACATTTGGAAAATGCTGGTCTAATTCTTTATTTTAAACACTGGTATAAATAAAGTGATCTATTCTTTGTTGTCTTTAATTATCCAACTTTACTTTAAACCTAACTACTGTGTCTTTACAACTGAATCAGCTAAAATTAAGGTCTACTATAAAGCAGGAAACCCAAAAAGTAGCAATGGCTTGAATATATGGCAATGGTTCTCTTTAGTATGCATTAGAATTACTTAAAGTGCTTGTTAAAACACAGATTTTCAGGCTCTACCCCTGGATTCTCATGTAGTAAATCTGGAATGGAGCCAAGAATTTGCATTTCTATTAAGTTCCCAGGTGCTATTGAGGCTGCTGGTACAGGAACCATATGATGTAAGGCTTTATTCTCTCAACTAATATAAAAACCTGAGGCTAGTACAGAGGTTCCAGAATGATTAAGGACATCAGCTCCTTCTAACTTGCTGCCCCGTCATCCCAGTCATGGGTTTCATCCTCAAAGTCACTTCATGATACAAGGAGGCTGCTTAAATTCTAACCGCCATATTCACTTCTAGGCAATAAAAAGGGGGTAAAGGCAAAAGGGCTCATCTCCCAGGTAAGTCAGCTCCTTTAGGAGCCTTATCTGTAGGAACTTATTCAAAAGGCCTCAACTAATGTAGGAAATGGTAAATATAGTCTTTTAGCCAAGCACACTGGCATCCCAAATGAAACTGGAATCTATTACCAAGGAAGAAAGGAAGGCTGGGTTTTAAATAGGCAACTAGAGACTCTACCATACTACTTTAGTCTACATACACTTCAATCACCACGTTCAACTGGTCTGCCTTCTAATTATTTCATAAAATTTGTCACGTATGTTTCATCACTATCTCTACTCCCCTAGACCCTGTTTTCATTATTTCTCATCTACTTTATTGTATTAGCCTCCTAAACAGTCTCCCTACCTCCTATCCTGGTAGTAGGTAGGTGGATTTTGAAGGAGCTAAAGCTGTTTAAAATTCTTCAATAATTCCACATTTTCTATAAAATGATTAGGTAGGTCTGAGCGTTTTATTATTTTGTACAAAGCCTTTATTCACCTATTATATGACTATTCCCTGCCTTCTATTTTATACTTTTAAATACAACAAAAAGTTTCTCCCTTCAGTGCTTTTATCATGCTTTCTCTGCCAATTAAGATACTCTTGCTCTTTCCACTTTATTACTCATTCTATAAAATGTAATTAACGTACTATATCTTCCAGAAAGCCTTCCATGACATCCCTCTTCCACAGTATGAGTACCCTCCTGTGTACTCCTATAAAGCTCCATACAAAGCTATCACTGATTTTTCCATATTGTATTATAAAGATTTGTTTATATCTCTGACTTTCTCAATAGATTGTGTGCTTTGGAAATATAAGGACAATGTTTTAATTACCTTTATATCCCCAGAATTGGGTACAAGGCCAATTATTTGTTGAATGTACCACTATCAGCGATTCATATAACTGAAAATCTGTATAGGATTTGTCCAATATCTAATAACCTTTTCTATTACAAGTATCATAGTCTACGCAATTTCAAAAAGTACTATAGAGAGAAAATCCTTCCTTAACAACTCCAGTTAAATGAAATTTCAAACCATACAATTTTTTGCATAGCCAAACATCTTTTATTTTTCACAACTGGAATACCAAAGACACAACCCAACTAGCTCCAGAAAAATTCCAGATTTTTTTCTGTTTATTTAACCAAACTAAACAAAGTTTTAAAAGGAACATCTGTAACAACAAAAAAAATACTAATCTATCAATCAAAGTTGGCTTCATCATTTCTTGTCTTTTCCTTATATTTATCCAAGTTCTCCATCTTTAATTCTTCTTTTTCTTTATATTGGGTATATTCAGTATCTTTCTCTGGGTTTAGAGTTGATTTCCCCTTTGGCACCAAGAAACATTCAGCATTCAAAACCTGCTCAGCAGTCATTGAACTTCTACAACAGATCAGGCTATAGAGGAGGGATTTGACATTATAATCCTGCAAGGAAAAAGACAGGTTTACAAAACAAAAGTAAAACCAAAACAAAAGGACAAACCTGAAATAAGGAAGGAGGATCCATTTCAAAAACACTTTTAATCAATAATACAGAGCTAACATCAATTTTTCCTATTTAGATTTTATAAGATTTCTATAAAATTCAACTACTTTTTATTGGAATTATTACTCCAATAATAAAACAATGGACTTAAATCACAAGGAAAAACTGTAATAGGAAAGATAATCACAGTTGAAATATCTCAAAAACAAGTGAAATTCAAAAACAAAAACAAAAAAAAACATTTTAAGACTACCCTTTTTCCTCTTTTTTATGGCACTGATCAGTTTGACACTGAAAATTTTACAGTGAAGCTTCTTTGGAAGGGCAACCTTCTTTACGGGTCAACTGCCTATGGTTTCAGTTTTGAAGTGATCTCCAGAAACTCCTCTACCACCACTACCATTATCATCATCATTATGGGGAGCCAGAATTTATTAGGTACCACTATTTCAAGGAACTATTTCAAAGTTGTTTGTATTACCACATGTAAACAACACGATAATACTGCTCTTTCATTATTTCCACCTGACAGAGCACCTGGGTATGCCTTTTTTCGGTCCCTCTATGATGACTGCAAACAGAACACACTTCACACTGAATAAAAATCACCTGTTTATTGCTACTGTCCTCATTAGACTCTAAGATCCTTAAGATCAGAAATTTTAATTTACCACTTCATCCCCAACAACTAGCACAGTGGCAGGGATACAGCAGATATTCAGTAAATACTTGATGAATGAATGCCGATGCCCATACTGCACTCTACAGAATATGTTTCTAAACATATTTAAAGACAGCACCTTCAGCAGGTATAACTAAAAATTACAAAATCTAGGGGCGCCTGGGTGGCTCAGTTGGATAAACATACAACTCTTGGGGACGCCTGGGTGGCTCAGTTGGTTAAACGTCTGCCTTCGGCTCAGGTCATGATCCCAGGGTCTTGGGATCGAGGCCCGCACTGGGCTCCTCACTGAGAGGGGAGCCTGCTTCTCCCTCTGCCTGCCGCTCCCCCTGCTTGTACTCTCTCTCTCTGTCAAATAAATAAATAAAATCTTTAAAAAAAGAAAAAGCATACAACTCTTGATTTTGGCTCAGGTCATGATCTCAGGATTGTGAGAATGAGCCCCACATCAGGCTCCACACTAGGCATGGAGCCTACTTGAGATTCTCTCTCACCCTTTCCCTTTGCCCCTCTACCCCCGTGCTCGCTCGTGCACGCTCTCTCTCTCTCTCTCTCCCTCTAAAAAAAATTTATATATATTGCTGGGAAGGTAAGCTGGTACAGCCACTGTGGAAAATAGTATGGAGGGTCCACAAAAAAATTTGAAATAGAACTACCATATGATCCAGCAATTCCACATCTGGGTATTTATCTGAAGAAAACAAAAACACTAACCCAAAAAGATACATGCACCCCCATGTTCACTGCACTATTATTTATGATAGCCAGGATATGGAAACAACCTAAGTGTCCATCAACAGATAAACGGATAAAGAAAACATGGTGTAAATTAAAGAAGCAGCCCAAGTGTCCACCCATAGATGAATAGATAAAGAAGATGTGGTATACACACGCACACACACACACATACACACATGGGAATATTACTCAACCATAAAAAAAAATGAAATCTCACCATCTGCAATGACATGGATGGACCTAGACAGTATAATGCTAATAAGTGAAATAAGTCAGTCAGAGAAAGACAAATATCATATGATTTCACTCATATGGAATTAAGAAACAAAACAAATGAGGAAAAGAAAGAAAAAAGAGAGACAAACCAAGAAACAGACTCCTAACTATAGAGAATAAACTGATGGTTACCAGAGGGTCAATGTGGGTAGCGGAATGGGTGAAACAGGTGATGGGGATCATGGAGTTCACTTGTTATGATGAGCACTGGGTGATGTATGGAATTGTTGAATCACTATATTGTACACCTGAAACTAATATAACACTGTATGTTAACTATACTGGAATTTTAAAAAAATAAAGTGCTAGTCTATGGCAAAAAAAAAAAAGAAAATATGGTATGTGCATACACACACACACACATACATACATACATACACACACAAACAATGGGAGCATTATTCAGCCATAAAAAAGAATGAAATCTTACAATTTGTGACAACATGGATGGATCTTGAGCATAATATACTAAGTGAACTAAGTCAGAGAAAGACAAATGCCACATGATCTCACTTATATGTGGAATCTAAAACAAAACAAAAATGAAAACCAAGGTCATAGATAGAGAGACCAGACTAGAGGTTGCCAGAGGCAAGGGGGTAGGAGGGGGGTGGGCAAAACTGGTGAAGGGGGTCAAAAAAGTACAAACTACCAGTTACAAAATAAATAAGTCATGAGAATATAATGTACAGCAGGATGGTGACTACTTAACAATACTGTACTGCCTATCTGAAAGTTGCTAAGACAGTAAATCTTGAAAGTTCTCATACCAAGGGAAAAAAATGTTTAGAACAATGTATGCTGATGGATGTTAACTAGATGTTATTGTGGTAATTATTTTCCAATCTATACAAATATCAAATCATTATGAAACTAAACTAATATTATGTGTCAAACTAATGTTATGCATCAATTACACCTCAATTTTAAAAATGGAAAAATAATCAAGTTTTGCTACATGATATACGTACCTTTGAATATAATTAAACCACTTATGAAATTGTTTTTAAATAAAATCTATCTTATAATCAATGCAATACAATAAAGAGTAAAATAATAATATGTCCTTAAAAAACGGAGAGGTATTATTTTCCCAACTACAAAAACAGTTTATCATTAAGACAGCAATTCTCCTTCAAATTAACCTATTCAAAATACTTACAAAGTAACAATGTTTTTCAGAGGACTTAACAAGCTGGTGCCAAAATTCATAAGGAAAAATAAAATGACAAGAATAACCAAGACAATGTGGAAGAAAACATAAGGAAGGAAAGTCAAAGCCCTCTCTCTATAAAGATACAATATTTTAAATCATGGAACCCCATAGTGTTGGCACAGGGATCAATAAACAAGCCAAAGAACAGAATAGAGCCCCAAACAGATTCCTGAGTACATGAAAACCTGGCACAGCATAGAGTGGCATTATTAATCAGCAGGGATAGACTGACTATTGAATAAATGGTGCTGGGTCAACTATCTGTCCACATATAAAAAAATTTTTTGAACCTTACTTCATATATACAAAAATGAATTCCTGAGAGGTTGAAAATATAGGGGGGGAAATAGAAGGAAAAGGCAAGTTCAAAAAATGGTAGATGAAGAATATTTACCAGAAAAAATATAGTAAAGATTCATTCATTCATTCAAAAAATATTTATTTAGGTCTTACTATGTATCAACTACTGACACTGGGGATACAATGACGCATAACACAAAGCTCCTGCCCTTACTGAGGGTACAGGGCAAATAGAATTTTTTTTTAAACTTAATAAAATAATAATCTGTTTTTTAAAAGGACACATACATACATAGACCTTTCTATGTATGTATCTATGATGTATCTATGACTTTGGTTTTGGTTTTTGTTTTGTTTTAGATTCCACATATAACTTTCTGCAAAGATTCACAAGAAACTAGCAATACTTAAAATCTTTAAAAAAAAAAAAAAAAGGGGGGGGGGCACCTGGGTGGCTCAGTTGGTTAAGCGACTGCCTTCAGCTCAGGTCATGATCCTGGAGTCCCTGGATCGAGTCCCGCATCGGGCTCCCTACTCGGCAGGGAGTCTGCTTCTCCCTCTGACCCTCCCCCCTCTCATGTGCTCTCTTTCTCATTCTCTCTCTCTCTCAAATAAATAAATAAAATCTTTAAAAAAAAAAAAAAGAAAGAAACTAGCAATACCACTGGGAGAAGAGACTTGGGTAGCTGGGGAACGTATCAATAGGGATGTGCTTCTTTTTGTAACTTTTGAATATTATATCACACACATGTTATATGAAGGAACATCTACTTGAAGGAACTATCTTCAAATAAACATAAGAGTTGTACAATAGAGAATGAATTTATCTGAACTTAAAAGCACTTAAGCAAAGGCTAAAGGCCATCTGTTGGACCTATTACTAAAGAAATTCTTCTGGGGGCTGGGAATTAGTGAATTAATTATCCTCTAATATCTGTCAGTTACATAATTCTATTATTTCTCTCTACTTTTCATATGGCCCCTGTAATGTCTAAATTATAGTTCCCTCATATGTTTGGTAACTACATGTGATTACAAAATACACATAAAGAAAACCCCATTCCCAGCAGTAACAGCTGCCTCAGATCACACAAATACTACATAAGCCAAATATTCTTCTAATTTGATCTCAATAAGCAGCTACCCACATTAAATAAGAACTTCTTATATTTATTCACCTTCTTTATACATAAACCTAGCAGAGGGCCTAGCACACAGCTAACAGAATATAACTGTGGTAGGCAACTTCTAAGATGTTGCCCATTGATCCCTACTTCCTGGTATTCACATCCTTACATAATCCCTTCCTCTTGAGTGTATGATTGACCTAGTGAGTTGGTTATGAAAAAACCATTTCAGTCTAGCTAACAGACTTTCTACTCCTTTCTCTGCTTATACACTTTGATGAAACAAGCTATCATGATGGAAATAAAGCAAAGAATTGAGGGCAACTTCTGGTGATCTAGAGGGGAAATGAATTCTACCAACAATCATGTGAGCTTGAAAGCAGATCTTCCTTAGTCAAGCATTAAGACAGCCCAGTCAACAGGGCGCCTGGGTGGCTCAGATGGTTAAGCGTCTGCCTTCAGCTCAGGTCATGATCCCAGGGTCCTGGGATCGAGTCCCGCATCGGGCTCTCTGCTCCTTGGGAGCCTGCTTCTCCCTCTGCCTCTCTCTCTCTGTCTCTCATGAATAAGTAAATAAAATCTAAAAAAAAAAAAAAAAAAGGCAGCCCAGTCAACAACTTGATTGCAGTCTTCTCTGTACCCTGAAGCAGAGAACCCAAATAAGCTATGCCCAGATTCCTGACTCACAAACTGTAAGAGAGTAAATGTGTGTTAAGTCGCTAAATTTCAGGATAATTTATTACAATGTAATTTTTATATCAAGTCTGAAAAAGCAGGAGTTTCAAGTGTTCTCTTTGGATGAAGCTACAACCTCTAAGGTAGCAGTACTGGTATTTTTTTAATGACAAGAAATCTGTATCCTGTTTTTCAGAAATATAAAGTATGATCTATCACCTTCTTTGTTATCCCATTCTACACTACAGCCAGTAAGTTTAACAAACAATTTCATAGTCTCCCAAAAGTTGTCTCCAATGTTTTTTACTCTTATCCAAGAAGTATGGCAAAGCTCCTTAGTAATCATTTCTAATGTGTGCTTTTTAAAAGCTAACTTCATGGGACATTCTTAGATGTTATAAAACACAGTTATTTCTGTGGTCAAATAAGTTAAAGGACTACAGAGTTAAATAAAACTCTACGTGTTCCTTCATTACAGTCCAAATAATCAAAATGGCATGAGACCATGTTAATCTGGAAAGAAGAAATAAAACAGTTTTTGTTCATAGACAGATGACATGATTGTCTATGTAGAAAATCTGAAAGTATCAGAAAAAAAACTCCTGGAATTAGTAACTGATTGTAGCAAGGTTGCCACATATAAAGCTAATATACAAAATTCCATCACTTTCCTATATACAGCAATGAACAAGTGGAATTTGAATTTAAAAACACAATACCATTTACATTAGCACACCAAAAAACAAAATACTTAGGTATAAATCTAACAAAATAGGTATAAGATCCACATGAGGAAAACTACAAATCTCTGATGAAAGATATTAAAGAACTAAATAAATGGAGAGATATTCCATATTCATGGATAAGACGACTCAATATTGTCAAGGATCAATTCTCCCCAACTTGATCTATAGATCCAGTACAATCCCAACCAAACTTCCAGCAAGTTATTTTGTGGATATGAACAAACTGATTCTAAAGTTTACATGGAGAGGCAGTAAGACTCAGAATAATCAACACAATCTTCAAGAACCAAGTTGTAGAACTGATACTACCCAACTTCAAGACTTAGTATAAAGCTATAGTAATCAAGACTGTGATATTAAAGAATAAACCAATAGGTTAATGGCACAAAATAGACCCATAAAATATAATCAACTAATATTTGACAAAAGGGAAAAGGCAATACAATGAAGATAGTCTTTTTTTTTAATATTTTATTTATTTACTTGAGAGAGAGAGAGAGCACCTAGGGAAAGTGAGAAGGAGAAGCAGACTCCTTGCTGAGAAGAGAGCCTGATGCGAGGCTTGATCCCAGGACCCTGAGATTATGACCTGAGCCAAAAGCAGACACTGACTGAGCCACCCAGGCACCCCAAAGACAGCCTTTTCAAGAAAGAGCAGTGGAACGACTGGACATCCACATGCAAAAAATCAATCTACACAGAGACCTTACACTGTACACAAAAATAAACACAAAATGGATCACAGATCTAAATGTGAAATGCAAAACTATAAAATTCCTAAAAGATAACATAGGAGAAAACCTATGGGGCGCCTGGGTGGCTCAGTTGTTAAGCCTGCCTTCAGCTCAGGTCATGATCCCAGCGTCCTGGGATCAAGCCCCGCATTGGGCTCCCTGCTCAGTGGGAAGCCTGCTTCTCCCTCTCCCACTCCCCCCTGCTTGTGTTTCCTCTCTCGCAGTCTCTGTCAAACAAATAAATAAAAATCTTAAAAAAAAAAAAAAAAAGATGACATAGGAGAAAACCTAGACGAAGTTGGGTCTGGTGATGACTTTCTAGATATAACATCAAATGCCATGAAAGAAAAAACTGATAAATTAGACTTCATTAAAATTAAAAATTTCTGCTCTGCAAAACACACTGTCAAGAAAATTAAAAGACAAGCCACAGATTGTGAGACAATATTTGCAAAAGACATTTCTGATAAAGGATTGTTCTTCAAAATATACGAACTCTTAAAACTCAACAATAAGAAAACAACATGATTTAAAAATGGACCAAAGACCATGCCAGACACCTCACCAAAGAAGAGACAGATGGCAAATCAGCGTATGAAAAAATGCTCCACACGTCATGTCTCAGGGAAATGTAAATTAAAACAAGATACCACGGGCGCCTGGGTGACTCAGTTGGTTAAGCGACTGCCTTCGGCTCAGGTCATGATCCTGGAGTCCCGGGATTGAGTCCCGCATCGGGCTCCCTGCTTAGCGGGGAGTCTGCTTCTCCCTCTGACCCTCCCCCTCTCATGCGCTCTCTGTCTCTAATAAATAAATAAAATCTTTAAAAAAAAAAAAAAACAAGATACCACTATACATCTAGAATAGTGACAATATCAAATGCTAGCAAGGATGTGGAGCAACAGGAATGGTAATGCAAAATGGCAGAGCCACTTTGGAAGACAGTTTGGCACTTCCTAACAAAACTAAACACACTCTTACCATACAAGCCAGCAACTGTGCTCCTTGGCATTGACGCAATGAAATAAAAATTTATGTCCACACAAAAACCTGCATATAGATGTTTATTCATAACTTCCTTAAAACCCATAAGCAACCTAGATGACCTTCAGTAGGTGAATAGGTTAAAAAAAAAACGTGGTACATTCAGAAAATGGAGTATTATTCAGCACTAAAAAGCAATGAGCTATTAAGCCATGAAAAGATCTAGAGGAACTTTAAATGCATATTACTAAGTGGAAAAAAGTCAATCTGAAAAGGCTACATACTGTATGAGTCCAACTACATGACATTCTGGAAAAGGCAAAACTATGAAGACAGTAAAAAGATCAATGTTAACCAGGGGTTTCGGAAGGCAGAGATGAACAGGCAAAGCACAGAGGATTTTTAGGGCAGTGTAAATACTCTGTATGATTCTATAGTGGTGAATACATGCAATTATACATTTGTCCAAACTCATAGGAATGCACAATGCCAGAGGGAACCCTAATCTAAACTACAGACTTTAGGTGATAATGATGTATCGATATAGGTTATCAACTGTAACAAATGTACCATTCTGGTGGGGGATGTTAATGGATAGACTATGCATATGTGGGAGAAGGAGGTATATGGGAAATCTCTGTACCTTCCTCTTAATTTCGCTGTGCTAAAACTGCTCTTAAAAAAATAAAGTCATAAAAACAATTATAAGATATTTTTAAATAAATATTTTCTTTCTTAAAAAAATGGCATGAGAACTTTTAGAGCTTGATTATTATACTTCCATAAACTCATTTACTGCCATATTTATAACCTCTTAATATCTAGTCATATGGGACTATTCCATTCAAAAGAATTTAATATTTTCGGGCGCCTGGGTGGCTCAGTTGGTTGGGTGACTGCCTTCGCTCAGGTCATGATCCTGGAGTCCCTGGATTGAGTCCCGCGTCGGGCTCCCTGCTCTGCAGGGAGTCTGCTTCTCCCTCTGACCCTCCTCCCTCTCATGCTCTCTGTCTCTCATTCTCTCTCTCTCAAATAAATAAATAAAATCTTTAAAAAAAAAAAAAAAGAATTTAATATTTTCATGTCTTAGTGCAGGTTATTTATTGTCTTTACCTGGAATACCACCACTTCATTCTATCTCTTATAAACTCCTAATTCAATCTTGAAGATTCACCTCAAACTACTTGGTGGCATTTTCTACCTACCTCTCTTCTCTCCACCTTTCTCTGCAGAATTAAAAATTAGGTTCCTCCAAAGTACTTTCTTTTTTTTTTTTTAAAGATTTTATTTATTTATTTGAGAGAGAGAATGAGATAGAGCGAGCATGAGAGGGGGGAGGGTCAGAGGGAGAAGTAGACTCCTCGCCGAGCAGGGAGCCCAATGCGGGACTCGATCCCAGGACTCCAGGATCATGACCTGAGCCGAAGGCAGTCGCTTAACCAACTGAGCCACCCAGGCGCCCTCCAAAGTACTTTCTTAATACCCTACTTAGAGATCTTGGTTGTTTACCTGTTCACATTTCTAAATTATTCATTTATTCAATGCTGCAATCCTGGTAATCCATCATCTAGTTCAATTCCTGGTGTGGAATAGATCCTTCAAATATGTTTGCTGAATACATACATAAATGGCAAAGCAATATGAATGACAGATGACAAAGAAAAGACACAGCTAGACACTTATATAAATTAGTAAAACATTAATTTTAATATAATATCTTGAAAGATAAAGCAAAGACTATTTTTCTTTAATTATTACTTACAATATTATATAATTTGTGTGACAAATGTACAATCCAGCAATATTCTCTAGCAGTAATTCTCTGGCAGTGGTCTAAGTAAGGCATTTGAATTTTTTTCAATATTTCTTTATTATGAATGCTATTTTGCATTCTTACAAAAAGCAGAAGTTATCTTCAGTCAAATATTTATGTTTACATTACTGTTACAACTACACCATATGTTTCCAACCAGTAAATGACAAAAAGGTCACATACCAAATGAAACTGATCCACTTTCGGGATTCCATCTTCATTTGTTTCAAATTTCTGATTTTGAACAGAAAGCTGTTAAAGAAAATGAGAATGGATAAATTCCCAATGTAACAAAATACCAATCCTACAGCACAGTCAAACCTGGAATTCTTCATATTCTGGAGAAAAGAGAAGAGCTCACCCAACACACATTAGCTCTTACAGGATAAAAACACTTTCATGTTAATAACTACTTGTTCACAGGTAACTAAACAGTTCTTGGGGCTCCTCAAATATCAGTCAGAGTTGATGAATACACTATAAGCAATTTCAATGCTTCCTCATTTAGTAGCTTATACAATGTTGATTTCATACATTAAGTACAAGGAAAATAAACAAGCATGTTTCTTTCCTCCCTAATACTTAACCTATGTTCAATAAAAACACGTTAAACTTTTAAAACTATTAAATATGGAGATTTCTTACATACACAAAATATTCTGAATCCTATGTATTCATCACCCAGCCCCAACAACCATCAACCTTATGCATAAACCTATATAAATTATTTTTGAGGTAAATCCTATCCATCTCATAATTTCATCTCTAAATATTTTAGTATGTATTTCTTTTTTTTTTTTTAAAGATTTGATTTATTTATTTGACAGGGAGACACAGCAAGAGAGGGAACACAAGCAGGGGGAATGGGAGAGGGAGAAGCAGGCCTCCCGTGGAGCAGGGAACCCAATGCAGGGCTCGATCCCATGACTCTGGAATCATGACCTGAGCTGAAGGCAGACGCTTAACGACTGAGCCACCCAGGTGCCCCTTAGTTCGTATTTCTAAAAGTTAAAGTCTTTTATTTTGATACAGTATCATCACACTAAAAATTCAGTAATTTTTTTTTTTTAGTAATTCTTTAATACAGGCATACCTCAGAGATATTGTAGATTTGGTTTTAGACTACCACAGTAAAACAAATATCACAATAAAGCAAGTCAAATAAATCTTTTGGTTTCCCAGTGCATGTAAAAGTTGTGTTTATATCATACTGCAGTTGATTAAGTGTGCAGTAACATTATGCCTAAAAAAGCCTATATACATACCTTAATTTAAAAATACCTTATTGCTAAAAAATGCTAACCATTATCTAACCTTCAGGGAGTCATAATCACTGATCACAGATCACAATAAGTATACTAATAATCAAGAAGTCTGAAATATTTTGAGAATTACCAAAATATGACCCAGAGACACTATGTAAGCTAATGCTGTTGGAAAAATGGCATCAATAAACTTGCCTGACACAGAATTCTGTACCTTCAATTTGTTAAAAAAAATGCAGTACCTGCAAAATGCAATAAAGTGAAGCACAATGAAACAAGACATGCCTGCATAAAATATCTAGTTTTCAAAAATTTTTTTAAGCTTTTATTTCTGAGTAATCTCTACACCCAACATGGGACTTGAACTTACAACCCCAAGATCAAGAGCCAGCCAGGGACCCCCAGTTTTCAAATTTTTAATCATCCCATAAATATCAGAAATTATTTTACTTTTATATAGTTTACTTAAATCCAGACCCAAATAAATTCCATACGTTGTAATTTAAAAATGAGCAAAAGGACTTATGGTTTCTTCCTGCTCCTCACCACTAAGTAAAACTATGTTGGAAGTAACAGAACACAACCAAAGGAGGTCTCTGAAAGAGTAAAGAGGAAGACAAACTGGTTAAAGACCCCAGGACTGGAGTGTCTCATGATCCCCACATCCAAAACAACAAAAAAATGACTCAACTAGGATAAACTCAAATTAATGAAACTTCTGAAAACTAAGAACAAAACAAGACAAAACTTGAAAGCAAACCAAGAAAAACATTACCTACAGAGAAATATCAATTTGAATAACAAAAGATTTCTTATGTGAAACCATGGGAACCAGAAGGAAGTGGCACAACATTTTTCAACTGCTAAGAGAAAAGAACTTTCAACCACAAACTCTATACCTAGTGAAATTATCCATGAGGAAAAAAGGGCTAAAATCAAAATGTTCACTGATGAAGGAGAACTAAAAGAATATGTCACGAGAAGACACATTCTTAAAGACTGGCTAAAGGAAGTACTTCACCCAAAAAAGAAATGAATTTTTGGGGCATCTGGGTGGCTCAGTTGGTTAAGTGTCTGCCTTCAGTCATGATTTTAGGGTCCTAGAATTGAGCCCCACATCAGGCTCCCCACTCAGTGGGGAGTCTACTTCTCCTTCTCACTCTCTCTCTGCCCCTCCCCCCACTCATGCCCTCTCTCTCTAATAAATAAAAAATTTTTTTTTAAAAAAGGAAATGAATTTTAAAAAGAGTATTGGAGCATCAAGAAGGAATAACAATGGAAAGAACAGAAATATGAGGGAATGCCAAAGATTATCCTTCTCATCGTAAGTGTCCTAAATCATATACAATGACGGAAACAAAAGTTATTACATTATACTATCTGATGCTTAAGACAATGATAGTTAAAAGTGGGTAGGGTGGGGGCACCTGGGTGGCTCAGTCGGTTAAGCGGCTGCCTTCAGCTCAGGTCATGATCTCAGGGTCCTGGGATCAAGCCCCACATCGGGCTCCCTGCTCAGCGGGAAGCCTGCTTCTCCCTCTCCCACTCCCCCTGCTTGTGTTCCCTCTATCGCTGTGTCTCTCTCTGTCAAATAAATAAATAAAATCTTTTAAAAAAAAAAAAAGTGGGTAGGGTGAAGAAACCTAAACAAAAGGCTTCTACACTTCACTCAAAGTATTGAAACACTGATACCAGTAGAATGCGATAAGATACATACATATATCGTAATATCCATACCAACCACTCAGAAAACTATAGAAGGCAATACACTCAAAACACCATAAATAAATCAAGATCAACTCTTAAAAAATGTTCAAGTAACTCAAAGAAAGGCAAGAAAAATCAATGAATAAGAAACAGAACAAAACAAATAATAAAATGGTAGGTTTACCCCCAACATATCAATAATCACCTTAAGTGTTGCAACAACATGGATGGACCTAGAAAGTATTATATGAAGAAATAAGTCAGAGGAAGACAAATACCGTATGATTTCACTTATATGTGGAATCTAAAAAACAAAACAGTGTTACATGCTGAAATAGATTACTATTTCCCTTATCTCTATTATCCTACATCTTCCAATGTACATGAAAGCTTTAAATTCCTATATTAAAACCCTTATAACTGAAATATGTAAACTGTGGCTTCTGTTTTCCTGACTGAACCCTGACTAACAGAGTCCTCACACTATGTCCTATCCTGCATCAAAGCAAAGCAAACTGCAGTTTATAAATTAGAAGGCATTAAAAAGAAAAATCACAGGCTCAAAAAATGGAGTCACTCAGGTTAAGGTCCCATGTCAGTAAACCATGACTTACTACCTAATTTTAGTAACTGCAGTTTCATTCACTCCCCCAGGAATGTAACCTCTAACTAACCCACATGGGAATTTCCTGGTCAGCACAAAGAAATTTACTGACAGATCCTCTCCATTCCCTATAGGAGGATGATCTTGCCTAAAACAATGGAATCTTTGCAAATAACTTTTTTTCCACTCCCTCTTCACCTTTATTTCTACTCCCTCTTCACCTTTAAAAGCCTTTTCTGTTCTGTAACACTTTGGAGCTCCCTTCTACTTACTAGATGGGATGCTGACCGGCTAGTGAACTGATTAATAAAGCTAATTAGATCTTTAAAATTTACTCAGTTGACTTTTAGTTATTTAACAAAGTCTTATCTTCTAAAAATCCTTATCTTCTAACAAGCTCTTACTAACAAGATACTGAACTAGTTTAAGAGATAAAAGAGAAATTTGAGAAGTCCTAAGATAGTAAAAATGCCAAAGCATGATTAACTAGAAGGGCGGGATGAAGGAGATGGAAGAGTCAAAGAAGACTACAAGTTGTCAGCTTAGATGACTAGAAGAGACTGTTCGGGGAAGGCTGGGAGAAATGGGATAGTGGTAAAGAGTGCACCTTCTGGAGACAGACTGGCTAGATTTTAATCTTAGTTCCATCTCTTAGCAGTCACTGGATCTGGACAAATCACCTAATTTCTCTTTGCCTCAGTTTCCTCACTTGTAAGGCCACTGCAAGAATTAAGTTGGATAAATACTTGCAAAGTAACTGATACATAGTAAGCACTCAATAAGTGTGACCTATTTTTGTTTTTTAAATTTCAGGTAACTTGGGACATCTGCATTAGCAATGTGAAATGCTGTCTTTATGAGAGCCCCTAGTTTTATCACTAAGAGTAGTATGGTAATTAAACATTGACAATAGCTGAATCTGACTGAAGAGTATAAAGGGTTTCATTATTTATTCTTTGTTTTTGTGTAAAACTTTCCACAACAAAACAAAAACTAAAAAACAGCTTTACTTGTCCTAATTGGCCTGCTTTTATCTTAGATATAATGGTTGGTATGACAGACTAGATTTCCTTTCTTATAATTGCTAGAAGAAAGATTACAGCAATCCTAGTGGTTTATCCACAGAAAATATATTCATCAAGGATGGGAAATAGGCTTGTTTTTCAGTCAATACTATCCCTCACGGATGCTATTTTGAGGTCATACCCAAGCTCATTGAACATGAGCACGCTCACTTGGCAGTGTCTGCTACAAGGAAGGAACAGCAGCACGTGAACTGTGTATTAGCAGCTCTCAACAGGTTTCTGTGGTGTGCATTTTGTTGTTGCTGTTGTTTTTAAATTTTATTTATTTATTTAGAGAACAGGGAGAGGGGCAGAGAGAAGGAGAGAGAGAATCTTAAGCAGACTCCACACTGAGCGCAGAGCCCAATGCGGGGCTCGACCCGGAGATCATGACCTGAGCAGAAACCAAGAGTGAGACGCTTAACTGATGGAGCCACCCAGGCATCCTGTGGTGTGCATTCTGTAGTACTCTCATTCATGGTTCAACTCTATGTTCACACGCCCTTTTTTCTTTCTTTCTTTTTAAAATTTTCATTTATTTATTTGAGAGAGAGTGAAAATGTGAGAGATCACAAAGGGAGAGGGAGAAGCAGACTTGCCTTTGAGTGGACAGCCTGATGTGGGGTTTGATCCCAGAACCCTGAGATCATGACCTGATCCAAAGGCAGACGCTTAACCCGCTGAGCCACTCAGGAACCCCCCACACCTTTTTTCCTTTCTTTTTTTTTTAAAAGATTTTATTTTGACAGAGACACAGCGAGAGAGGGAACACAAGCAGGGGGAATGGGAGAGGGAGAAGCAGGCTTCCCGCAGGGCAGGGAGCCCGACGCGGGGCTCGATCCCAGTGCCCTGGGATCATGACCTGAGCCGAAGGCAGACGCTTAAAGACTGAGCCACCCAGGCACCCCCCCCCCTTTTTTTCCTTTCTTATCTACTTTCAATTTATCATGTCTTGTTCTGTTTTAAAGCACTTCTGTGAACTGATTGCCTTGTATCCTTTCTGGAACAAGATAAAGTATCTAGTAAATTAAGGTAAAGTTAGCCAGCAGGAAGGCATATGTACACAATTGGAAACTCTAGCAAGAGCATCAGATTACTGCCATAAATGTGGGAGCTACTAACAAATAAATGGTACTAGACACTATAAAAGTAAATAAGAACACCCAAGGAAAGGGTACACAGTGAAAATTTTAGTAGAATGTGAGCAAAATCCTTGGGGACACTAACAGTTAACAGGAAGTAAAGAAGAGTTAAAAAAAAAAAAAAGCCTAATCACAAGGGTCAAAAAAACTAAGAAGATGTGTCACAGAAAACAATGGGTAAAGGAATTACTGTGGATTTTTTGTTTTGTTTGTTTTTTGATATACCAGACTTAATAACCCTATTTTTAGGCTGAAGGAAAGATGCAGAATAAAAAGAAATACATTGAAGATACAAGCAAGATAAAAGTTGGGTAAAAGTGATGTTCTAGAATAGAAGATGAGAAAATGGGGTCAAGGCCACATGTGGATGGCTTGCACTGAAGGAATACTTTCTCTGAAACTGGACTAGAAGACAGAAGACGGGGTAAAGAAATGATTAGTTTGTAAACAGAAGAAATGAAATTTGAGAGAAAGCATATATAATCTCATTTTTTTTAAGAATGGGGCATCTGTGTGGCTCAGTCGTTAAGCATCTGCCTTCAGCTCAGGTCATGATCTCAGGGTCCTGGGATTGAGCCCCACATCTGGCTCCCCACTCCGCGGGAGGCCTGCTTCTCCCTCTCCCACTCCTCCTGCTTGTCTTCCCTCTCTTGCTGTGTCTCTCTCTGTCAAATAAATAAAATCTTAAAAAAAAAAAAAAGAAGAAAAGAAGAGGCAAGGTCTACTGAAAAGAATGAGGGTATGATTTCAATAGGTGCTTGAGGAAAGCAGTAAAAGTTTTAAAGTAATCTTTGAGGGAAATATGAGAATGAGCTGGCTGTGGGCAAGTAAAAGGACTAAAAGAAAGCACTGAGGACCCAAAAGAAATGAAACTGATGTGGTGGTGACATTGTGCAAAAGCATTCAGCTTCCAAGGTATAAAGGCATTCAAGGGATTCCAGCCAAATTAAGTAGTCCCATTCGGCATCAGTCCTAAAAAAGAAAATCTGGATATAATAGAACACACAAACATAAGAAGACTCTGAAAAGTTGAAAGAAGAAGGTGAAGTAGCTAGGGACACCTTGGAAGTTGAGGACTGACACAATAGTGAATTTCCTGAGTTTTCCTTTTGATCCTCCGATATCCCAGAGGAAGTGCTAGAGAAGCCTGCAATTCAGAAACACCAAGAGCCACGGATCCAAAAAAAGCCCATAGAAAAGCCTGCTCCCTCTAGCCAAAGAACTGGGAAGAGAGTGGTCCAGCAGCAGAAAAACTTTTTGGTAATATTTCCTACTCCAGCCAAATACCAAATGAAAAACTCTCCCCTCCCATCCACTGTCAGCGGGGCTGAGTGGGAAGCTGGACTTCCACCCCCACCATTAACAAAGAGGCAGAACAAGGCAGTGTGAGATGGCATTACCTGGCACTCTACCTAACTGGTACTGTCAGTTAGCAGGGAAGCTAACTTCCAATCCTACTCAGAAGCAACAAAGTGGAACAAAGCAATGTGAAGCAGTTAGTGAGACTCTATTTTCCCTTCTCCACTCCCCAAGTGTCAGCAGGACCCAGTGGAAAAGAGAACTTCCATGCTTACCAGGTAGCAACAAGGCACAAGGAAGTAAAACAAGGTGGTGGTGGTAAAGCAGTAATTTAAGTATGGTTTCTGCTCCCCAGTGTCAACAGGACTCAATGGAGAGATGAATTTCCACCACCACCCAGCAACAATGAGAAGAGGCAAGGCACTCACTGCAAGTCGGCATTCTGTTTTTGCTGGGGGGTCAGCAGAGCCCACAGAGGAGATGAAGATCTAACCATATCTAAAACTGTACACTACACCCAACTGGGGGCCTGTCTGCAAAAAATGAAGGTTAAATAGGATGCAGAGTCTCAGAACATAATACCCAAATGTTCAGGATATGATCAAAAACCACATGTCAAACTCAGAACCAAAAAAATCCCAACCTGAATAAGACAACCAACAGATACCAAGATGACACAGATGCAGGGATTATCTGACAGATTTTAAAGGAGCCACCATAACAATGCTTAGAGATCAATCACAAACACTCATGGAACAAACAAAATAATAACTCAGCAAAGAAAAAAACAGAAGATATAAAGAAAACCAAAAGGAAATGTTAGAACTGAAAAAGAACAGAATTTTTTTTTTAACTCATTGGACTGGCTCAATGGCATGAGGAGTATGACAGAGGAAAACACCAATGAAATTAAAGAAAAATAGAAAGTACCCAATTTGAACAGCAACCAAAAAATGGACGGAACCTCAGGAACCTGTGAAACAATAAAAAAAAGATCCAAAATGTATGTCATCAGAGTTTCAGGAAAAAAGAAGAGTGTAAGGCCAACAAAATACGTGAAGAAGTAATTGCTGAACCAAATTTTACAAATTTGGTGAAAACCATAAACCCACAAATTCAAGATGAGCAAGCCTCAAAGAGAGTAAACCCAAAAAATATATGCCAAGATACATTATAATCAAACTGCAGAAAACTAAAGACAAGGAAAAATTGTAAAAGTGCTAAAGAAAAACATCACATTACCAAGAAACAAATGATTTAAATGACAGTGGATTTTTCATGAGAAACCATGAAGCCTCAAAGAAGGTGGCACAACATTTTTCAAGTGCAAAAAGAAATATAAACCTAGAATTCCATACACAGCAAAAAGTATTCTTCAGAAATGAAGGTGAAATCAAGATGCTCTCAGATGAAGGAAAACTAAGAATCTGTCATTGGCCGACTTATCTTAAAGAAGTGGTGAAAAGAAGTTCTTAAAACAAAGGAAATGACAAAAGAAGAAATACTGAAACATCAGGGATGAAAAAACAATAAAAAGTAAAAATATAGTTAAACAGAATAAACTATCCTCAAAAATAACACACTTTGGGAGGTGAACTCCTCCAAGCTCTCTGCACTTGGATCCAATAAAAAAGGAATGATGAGTCTCAGGTTCTTGACTGGGTCTCAAAGGAGGTCCAGAAACAGGAAATTTCTGTGCAGAGGAGAACACTAGAAATATTAGTGGGTCCATTGAGTCTGGAACCCTTAAGTCTGGCTTCCAACAAAGCCTTTAAGGATTTCACTGTAACCGGGGCCCCTGGGAGGCTCAGTCAGTTAAGCATCTGACTCTTGGTTTCGGCTAAAGCCATGATCTCAGGGTCATGATCTCAGGGTCATGAGATGGAACCAGTAGCGGGCTCCACGCTCACTCCAAGTCTGCCTGAGATTCTCTCCCTCTCCCTCCCTCTCCTCTTCTGCCCCTCCCCTACTCGCATGCCCACACACGCGCACTCTCTAAAATAAATAAAATCTTTCAAAAAAAGAATTTCATTGTAACCTAAAAAGAACTGAAGAATCTTTTTTATCTTTTTTTTTTTTTTTAAGATTTTATTTATGGGGCACCTGGGTGGCTCAGTCGGTTAAGCATCTGCCTTCAGCTCAGGTCATGATCCCAGGGTCATCAGGCTCTGCACTCAGTAGGGAGTCTGTTTGTCTCTATCCCTCTCCCTCTGTGCTCTTTCTCTTTAAAAATAAATAAAATCTTTAAAAAACAACAAAACAACAACAAAAAAAGATTTTATTTATTTATCTGTCAGGGAGAGGGAGAGAGAAAGCACAACCAGAGGAAGCAGGAGGCAGAGTGAGAAGGAGGGTCCCTGCTGAGCAAGGAGTCCAATGCAGAACTCAATCCCAAGACCCTGGGATCACAACCTGAGCTGAAGGTAGATGCTTAACCATCTGAGCCACCCAGGCATCCCAAAAATTGAAGAATCTTAATACAAATGACTTTAAGACAAAACAACCTTTCAAATGTACCAGTGAAAAGTTGTGGTTTACTGGAGGTAGAAGGGTCGTGAACACTCAAACACTAGTTTTCTGTAGTTGAAAGCAATCTTCAGAGTATTTCCATCATTTAATCTGGGTATCATAACAAAAAATAACTCAAAACCAAAATCTTATGATGTGACCAAAATATCTAGTCTATTTTACAGTTTTAATATCAAATAAGCTGTTATTTTTATTTTTGCTAATTCTAAAACTTTTAAAAGCCATAAAGTGATAGTCATCCATTCATGGCCGTGGAAATATGATCCTTTGATAATGAATGGTTCCCATTTAACTCTGAATAATGCCTTTTCAAACACAGCCCGTAGGTCTTGACTTCCTGTCATTTTATAAATTTTGCACTGTATGTTTTTGCTATAACTTGCCTAATTCTTTGAGAAGGAAGATGAAAGTATACATAATCTTTAGTACTAAACTAACTTTCCTATCAATAAAATAATTATTTTGAAATAAAAAGAACTTGAACTAAAAAAATAAAATAAAACTTTTTAAAATATCACAATAGCTCCAAAAAATGAAATACTTAGGTATAAATCTAATAACAAACATATAGGATCTCCAAGCTCAAAATACCAAAAGCCGATTTAAAAAAAAAAAAAAATCAGGGCGCCTGGGTGGTTCAGTTGGTTAAGCAACTGTCTTCAGCTCAGGTCATGATCCTAGAGTCCCAGGATCGAGTCCCACATCGGGCTCCCTGCTCAGCAGGGAGTCTGCTTCTCCCTCTGACCCTCCCCCCTCCCGTGTGCTCTCTCTCTCTCTCATTCTCTCTCTCAAATAAAATCTTTAAAAAATAAAATTTTAAAAAAATCAAAGAAAACCTAAATAAATGGAGTTCATGGATCAACCTGGTAAAGATGTCAATTCTCCCCATATTGACCTACAGATTTAATACAATTCCAATTAAAATCACAGCAGGGTTTTTGGTACATATAGGTAAGCTGTTTCTGAAAATGTATATAGAAAGGTAAAGATATCCAAATAGCTAAAACAATTTGACGAAGAAATTCACACTAATTATACTACCCAATTCTTTTTTTTTTCTAAATGGGGTGATTTAATGAATAATACATACCTAAATATAAGGACTCCAAGCCAAGAGTATAAAATTAAGGCAGCTACTTTATTTTGAACAAGAAAGTGGCATAAGCGACTCCACGTATCCTCCCACTAATATGAGAGCTTGCCCCCAACAGCCCTCCCCGCTCAGTTCTGGGAGAGAAGTGTCTTCTACCTGGCAAGTACCATCATCAACTATGACACCTTCTTACAAAGTAGGCATGGCATCAACCAACATCTGCTTACAAAAAACCAGGTCCAGGGGCGCCTGGGTGGCTCAGTTGGTTAAGCGACTGCCTTCGGCTCAGGTCATGATCCTGGAGTCCCGGGATCGAGTCCCGCATCGGGGTCCCTGCTCGGCAGGGAGTCTGCTTCTCCCTCTCACCCTCCTCCCTCTCATGCTCTCTGTATCTCATTCTCTCTGTCTCAAATAAATAAATAAAATCTTTAAAAAAAAAAAAAAAACATTATAAAAAAAAACAAAAACAAAAACAAAAAACCAGGTCCAGATGGAGCAGCGTGGCACTTACATTTGGGGAGACGACTCTCATTCAGGTTAAAGGTGAACGCATGTGCTGACACAGGGTTGCTGACCACTGATCTTGAATTAGGTAAGATGAATGAGATTTGTCCACATTCTCAGTTTCTCCCATGTAAAAATCACTTTTATAATAAAGTTCCTTTCATTAAAACATACTCTAATCAAATAATCTTGCAAAGGAAAGCTCACCTAGCCCCAAGTCTACAATATAAAAGCAAGGGAAAAGGACTGGTTCTCTGTTGTGATCATGTTCAGGACATTCACAAGGGCAATGGGTGAGTTAGGTCCCAGAAGCACCTCTATCTACATTGTCTGACCCAAAATTTCCATGTACTGCCCTCGAAATGGTCAGCCAGCCAGTTGTACACCATGCACACCAGTTCTCCCACAAATAGCCCCATGGCCTCATGTAGCTCCTTTCCTCCAGTGTGAAGTGGCGATAAATCCCTGCAGAAAGAGTTATCATGTTTCCTTCTTCCATGAAAATGAGGATCCACTGGTCCTCTTTATCTCTCACATCAAAATACCCACTGCCATCCAAGATGTAGCAGATCTATTCATCATCCAGGTGCAAATGCTCCTCATAGAACATCTTAATCTTTTCTTCATAATTTGGTAGTTTATCTTCACATATGGTTATTATATCCATCCAGGAGTAGCTTCTCTC
Source organism: Leptonychotes weddellii (assembly GCF_054177405.1). NCBI lineage: Eukaryota > Metazoa > Chordata > Mammalia > Carnivora > Phocidae > Leptonychotes > Leptonychotes weddellii. The sequence goes on from NC_138380.1 coordinate 46,827,872, forward strand.
TCTTCAGATCTTCTCTAATTCTTGATCCTTCTCATATTTGTCAGCAGCCAGCTTCCAGTAAAGAACTCTGAGCCAGCACAGCTGCTCCAGGCTGACGAGATGGCCGGGCATGGTGTGGTGGGGCCTCCTCTGGTGGCTGGTGGACTCATCCATGTACCAGGCCTGCACCATGGCTGGGCCAGGCTGCCACAAGCAACCGCACCTGCACAATGGCCCAGGCCCAGACCACTGACCCTGTACCTACTACCCAATTCTTAAGACTTACCATAAAGATACAATAATCAAGACAGTGTGGTATTAGTAAACAGATAAATATATAGATCAATGGAACAGAATAAAGAGTCCAGAAACAGACTTACACAAACATGACCAACTAATGCTTTACAAAGATGCCAAGGAAAGTCAGTAGAAAATAAGTCTTTTTGGCCATCTTGGAGTCTGTGGAGGCCTGCTGGGAACAGGACTCCTATAACACCAAATAATGTCTGGAAGGCTGTGGTCCAAGGCCATTTTTGCAGGCTATAAGCGGGGTCTCCGGAACCAGAGGGAGCACACAGCTCTTCTTAAAATCGAAGGTGTTTATGCTCGAGATGAAACGGAATTCTATCTAGGCAAGAGATGTGCTTATGTGTACAAAGCAAAGAACAATACAGTGACTCCTGGTGGCAAACCAAACAAAACCAGAGTAATCTGGGGAAAAGTAACTCATGCTCATGGAAACAGTGGCATGGTTCGTGCCAAATTCTGAAGCAACCTTCCTGCTAAAGCCAGTGGCCACAGAATCCGTGTGATGCTGTACCCCTCAGGGATTTAAATTTAATGAAAAGTAAATAAATAAAGGTGTAGATTTGTTCTCTTGTATTTTTGTTTAAAAAAAAAAGAAGTCTTTTTAACAAATGGTGTTGGAACAACTGGACATCCATATGCAAAGAACAGAGACATTGACATAAACCTCACTCCTTAAACAAAAACTACATTAAAATTAATCCTAGATCTAAATGTAAAGCATGTAACTATAAAGCTTTTAGAGGGAAATAACAAGAGAAAATCTTCAAAGGACTGTATGCCAAAAATAGTCAACTGTATTACATGTTAGTTAAAAAATAAAGTTTTAGGGGTGCCTGGCTGGCTCAGTTGGTAGAGCATGCAACTCTTGATTTCAGGGTTATGAGTTCAAGCCCCACATTGGGCACAGAGATTACTTTAAAAAATTAAATTAAATTAAATGAATTTTTAAAAGACCTTAACATTAAAGAAGAGCAGAAATTCAGTACAATAGTATACGGACTCATACAGAGCTCTTTACTACCATTTGATGAAGAAAGAAAATAGATGAAATAAAGACTATTACCATACATAAATGATATTTTATGACAGCTCTGAGGAACATAAAAATATACAACACATTTACTTTCATCCCTTTGATGTAAAGAAGAAACAGATTACTGAAGCAATGATTAAAATGATGCCAGTTTAATTATTTCTATGACTGATGGTTCTATGAAACTGAGCTCTAAATACACAAGCCAGCAAAAGGCTAAAACTTGTAAATAATCAAATGGGGAGATTCCGAATGATTTTGGTAACAGCTTTATTGAGATATAATTGATGTTCAACAAACTACATATATTTAAAGTAATATGATTAGTTTTGATATATGTATATACCTACAAAATCACCACAATCAAGCTAATGGAACTCAGTGATCATGCCAAAAAATTCCGTCATGCCACTTTGTAATCCATCCCTCCCCCTTCCCCTCTACCCTCAGATCCCAGAGCATTAATGATCTCCTTTATGTCACTATAGGTAAGTGTACATTTTTCAGAAGTTTATATGGCTTCTTTAGCTTGGCAGGATTATTTTAAGATTCTTCCATATTATTGGGTGTATTAATAGTTCTTTCCTTTTTATTGCTAGTAGTATTCCAATGGATAGACAGCAAACTGTTTATCCATTCATCTAGCTGATGGATATTTCAGTTGTTCCTAGTTTTGGGCTATTACAAATAAAATGTCTTCGAATATTTGCATACAACTCAGTGTGGACATATGCTTTCATTTCTCTTGGCTAACTACCTAGGAGTAAAAATGGCTGGGTCACATGGCAGGTTTATGTTTAACATTTTAACAAACTGCCAAATTTTGTTTTCCAGAGTGGTTGCTCCACTTACATTCCTCTCAGCAATATATGAGAGATGCAGCTGCTCCACATCTTAGTCAACACTTGGTATGGTCACTCTTTTTAATTTTAGGCATCCTTGTGGGGGTGTAGTAGTATATTATTTCAGTTTTAATTTGCTTTTGCCTAATAACTAAAGATACATGTTTATTTACCATACAGATATCTTATTTCATAAAATGTCTATTTAAACAATTCTGCCCACTTTTAAACTGAGTTGTCTTATTTTTGAGTTTTAAGAGTTCTTTGTAAACGAAATACAAGTCTTTTGCAAATACTTTCTCCCAGTCTGTATGTCTTGCCCTTCATTTTTGTAACAGTGTCTTTTGAAGAGCAAAGTTTTAAATTTTGATCAAATCCGAATTATTGATTTTTTTCTTTTATACTTGATGTTTTTTAATATCCTATTACAAGAAATCTTTGCCAAACTCAAAGTCAATAAAATTATCTCCTATGTTTTATTCCAGTTTTAAAGACTTAGGTTTTAATAGTGATTCTAAGGGGCATATGCACCCCAATGTTCATAGCAGTAATGTCCACAATAGCCAAAATATGGAAAAGAGCCCAGATGTCCATCCACCGATGAATGGATAAAGAAGGTGTGGTATATATTATTACTCAGCTATCAAAAAAATGAATTCTTACCATTTGCAACGACGTGGATGGAACTAGAGGGTATTATGCTAAACAAAGTAAGTCAATCAGAGAAAGACAAATATATGATTTCATGCATATGTGGAATTGATTTCAGGGTTATGAGTTCAAGCCCCACATTGGGCACAGAGATTACTTTAAAAAATTAAATTAAAATTTAAATTTAAATTAAAATCTCTCAAAGAGAGAGAGACAAATCATAAGAGACTCTTAACTATAGGAAACAAACTGGGGGTTGCTGAAGGGGAGGGAGGTGGGGAGATGGGGTAAGTGGGTGATGGGCATTAAGGAGTGCACTTGATATAATGAGCACTGGGTATTATATGCAACCAATGGATCACTGAACTCTACATCTGAAACTAATAATATACTACCTGTTAATTGATTTTAAATAAAATAAAAGACTTCAGTTTTACCTTTAAATCTAATATACACTTAGAGTTAATTTTTATAAATTGTGCAAGGATTAAATCAGTTTTTTTATATATAGATATCTGTTACAGCACCATTTGTTGAAGATGATCCTTTTCCTCACAGAATTGCCTTGAAATCTTTGTCAAAAGTAACTGATCATATATTTCTACTATTTCATCTATTTCTACTGCCTTTATTCTGTTCCATTGATCTGTATGTCTAACTTTACACCAACATCACAATGTTTGATTCATTATAATTTTATTAAGTCTTAAAATCAGGTAGTTTAAATTTTCAAAACTGTTTTAGCTACCCCAGTTCCTATGTATTTTCATATAAATTATACCTGATTGTCAATTACTGTTGAAAAAATAAAAGGGCCTAGAAATACTTTTGTTGAAATTGTACTGAATCCATAGATCTATTTAAGAATTCACATCCAGGGGTGCCTGGGTGGCTCAGTCCGTTAATTGCCTTCGGCTCAGGTCATGATCCCAGGGTCCTGGGATGGAGCTCCACGTCAGTCTGACTCCCTGCTCACTGGGGAGTCTGCTTCTCCCTCTCCCTCTGCCCCTCCCCCGCTCATGCTCTTGCTCTCTCTCTCAAAAATAAAATCTTTAAAAAAAAAAAAAAAAGAATTCACATCCATACAACATTCAGTCTTCCAGTCCATGACCATGATGCAGCTCTCCATTTATTTATGTCTTCTTTAATTTCTCTCAAAAATACATCATAGTTTTCAGGGTATAGGTCTTGCAAATTTTTTGTCATATTTAGCCCTAAAAATTCCAAATTTTTGATACCCATGTAAATGACTTTTTAATTTCAATTTCCTATTGTTTGTTGCTAGTATATAGAAAGTTAATTATTATACTGATTTTGCATCCTGCAACCTTGCTAAACTTGTTAATTCTAGTAGCTCTTAAGTATATTCCTAAAGTTTGCACATAATTAATCATGTCATCTTTGAATAAAAACAGCTTTACTTCTTCATTTTTAAACTGTGTGCATTTTTATTTCTTTTTGTTGACTTATCATACTGGCTAAAACCAGGATCAGCAAACTATGGCCTGCACACCAAATCTTTGCCACTGCTTTTTGTGTATAGCCTATAAACCAAGAATAGTTTTCACATTTTTAAGTGTTTAAAAGAAAATTAAAGAATACTATTTCATGGCACATGAAAATTATATGAAATTCAAATTTCAATGTCCATAAATAAAGCTTCATTGGAACAGAGCCATTCATTCATTTACATGTATTTATGGCTACTTTCCACAGCAGCAGAGACCATATGGCTCCCAAGGCCTAAAATATTTACCATTTGGCCCTTAATAAAAAACTTTGCTGACCCCTGGGGTAGAATCTCCAGTACAATGTTAAGCAAAAGAAGTAAAAACAGACATCCCCTCCTTGTTAATACTCAATCCCTCATAATTTGTAGGAAGAAGAAATTTAAGCCATGGATAAAAAAGCAGCTACTTGATTTATAGTGAAAGCAGGAACACTTACTCAAGGCTCATTTAACATTTCTTTTCCACATGCATGAACCGTTTGTAGATTAATATAGGACAAAATCATCTTTACTGTTAATCTTGACTTTAATAAAACAATAGCATGATATGTAAAATATGTATCAAGCCAATTGGTAGTAAGTATACAATAGATGATAGGAAGTATATAGCTTATGATAAAACTTTTTTCAAAAAGGGAAGGAAAAAAACAATTTTCTACTAATTTTTTTTTACTAAAAAGCTACCACTGCTTTTTATCCAGAGGAGTATGTTCAGGAAAACCACTATAAAATCATCACTTTATATACTTAAATATATATAAATATATTTACACATATTTATATATTTTTTTATATATGACTAATCTATTTCAATAAAAAAATAACATACCCATAATAAAAGACAGCCATAAGCATACAAGTCAGAACTTGGAGAAGCAGGCTTTCCCATTTTCAGTTCAGGTGATATCAAACTCAAGTCACCGATTACCATGTTCACTGAGGCTCGCTGACTCTACAAAAACAGTAAGTTAAATATTTTAGAGGCAATACAGATGAGGTAGCTTCTGTGAAGTCCTCTGCATTTAATCAACACAAAAAACATTCATTTGAAATATTTTGTTCTCTCTTGCTTTCAAATATTTTTACCCAATATCTGCTATTACAAATTGCTCTTAAAATCAGTCTCATAAAATTAACAGTGAGACTTTGGTTACATTTCACATTACAGCCTCAAGTAGATTCAAAACCAAGAAACACCGATTATTTAAACATTTGGAACCTCTTTTAAAAATAAAGTTCATAAAGGCAAGAAGGAGTGCTATTTTCTAATTTTGAAAATTCTAAATAGCTTTTTTAAAAACTGGAAGTCTACAAAGTACTTTCCTTCTTTATTGATTATTTTCTAAGTATACCATTTCTTATGTGTCAAAAGATGTTCAGTGATAAGAACATGATAAGTCCATGTCTGGACTCAGACAGACCTTGGCGGCAATTCCCACACTCCCACTTACTTGCTGTGTGACCTTGGGCTTTTACCTCTTCGAGCCTAAATTAACTGTAAAATGGAAATAATATCTATCTTACAGAGTTACTGTAAAGATAAAGATAATTAGCACAATAATTACCTAGTACATATCACTAAGAGTTAATTATCTCTTCTCCTCCCACTACCTCTATCCTTGCTTCTTATAGCATAGTCAAAAGTCCTGTAGCTAAGGCATAACCTGAGACCTTGTTAGAAATGCAGACTCTTGCCCAGAAATTTGCATATTAACAAGATCCCAGGTGATTCATATGCACTGTAAAGTCTGAAAAGCAATGATCGTGACAACAGACTATCTTTCAAATTTTTCTTCCTGATTAATACTTCAATCTGAGAGCAGTAAGAAAAGAGTGGAGCAAAGGTGAGTTTAATAAGTATTTCAGAGTAAGTAATTTTAAATGAAGATTAAAACGATGTTTTGGGAGGGGCGCCTGGGTGGCTCAATTGTTAAGCGTCTGCCTTCGGCTCAGGTCGATCACCACATATGGCTCCCTGCTCAGCGGGAAGCCTGCTTCTCCCTCTCCCACTCCCCTTGCTTGTGTTCCCTCTCTCACTGTGTCTCTCTCTGTCAAATAAATAAATAAAATCTTTAAAAAAAAAAAAAAACAACGATGTTTTGGGAGATAATAACAGTTGACAAATCAGCATAAAAGAGGAAAAATAATTCTTGGAGTAGTCATGTGTGTACATAGTTGTGCAAATGGCATGCTCAAAAGGTAAACTAACTATGATCTCTAAGAGTTGAGAACTTTTTTAAACTCCTAATTCAGTCATTTTTCTTAGGATATTACCTTAATTTTCAGATAAATTAATATGATAAAAAATATTTCAATAAGTCTACTTTGTATAAATCTTTCTTAATCCAGCATTTCATTATAGTTCTACATTTTCATTTTCTCCTCTTTTTGACTACCATATGAAAACCATTAAGACTACATATACACCGATGGCATTACCCTATGACTTGCAAATGACCAAAGTATAAAGCATTAAGACTTACACTAGTCAAAAGGGAACTGCTCAGACAATAAAATGTTAGCAAGAATGTAGAGAAACTGAAATCCTCATACATTGCTGATGAAAACGTAAAAAGATGGAGCCACTTTGGAAAATAGTTTGGTTCCTCAAAAAGTGAAACACAGAGTTACCATAGAGCAAAACAATTCCACTCCCAAGAGAAATGAAAACATATGTCCACACAAAAACCTGTATACTAATGTTCACAGCAGCATTATTCATAATAATCAAAAAGTAGAAACAACCCAGCTGTCTACCAACCGATGAATGTAAAAACAAAATATGGTATATCCATACAACAAAATATTTGGGCATTTTTAAAAAGGACTGAAGTTTAGATACATGCTACAAGACACCTGAACCTTGAAAATGTTACACTAAATGAAATAAGCCAAAGGCCACATATTGTATGATTCCATTTAAAGGAAAGGTCCAGAATAGTAAATCACAGGGACACAAAGTGGATTAGTGGTTTCCAAGGGGCTGAGTAAAGGAGGAAATGGGGAATGACTGCAAATTTGTATGGGGTTTCTTTTTGGGGAGTGTTAAAGTTGTTCTGGAATTAGATAGTGGTGATCAATACACAACTTTGTGAATATACTAAAAACTAGTACTGAACTGTACACATTATGTGAATTGCATCTCAATAAAGCTGTTATTTTAAAAAAGAAAACTGCTTGCCCATTCTACGAAAAAAAAAATGACAGTATGCGCTCTTCCATTGTCTAAAATCTCCTATCTTTAGGGGTGCTGGGTGGCTCAGTCAGTTAAGCATCTGCCTTTGGCTTAGGTCATGATCCCACATGAGGCTCCTTGCTCAGCAGGGAGCCTGCTTCTCCCTCTCTTCCCCACTCTCTGTCTCTCTCTCAAATAAATAAACAATAAAAATAAACTTTAAAAAAAACTATCTTTACTAATTGCCTGTTCTGAGGCGCTAAAATTATGACACCAAATTAGCAGCTAACATAGTTGAACCATCACTTAAACTAAATGGAAACGTCCAAGGTTCCCAAGTTTCTAAAAATATCCCATTAATCAAAAATTAGCGAAATATGTATATCCATATTTAATCTACTGGTGGGAGAGGGCACCAGCAGAAGGGGAGATAGGAGATGGTCACCTAGTTTTCCTTGTGTATTTACAAGCAATTAAATATTTCTTGATGATGATAAAATAATTAATCATTAGTGCTGTCAGTGCCATTGACTGTAATGTTAGGTTGCTCCTAATACTTAGAGTTAAAAAATATAATGCACAGGGGCGCCTGGGTGGCTCAGTCATTAAGCGCCTGCCTTCGGCTCAGGTCATGATCCCAGGGTCCTGGAATCGAGCCCCGCATCGGGCTCCCTGCTCCGCGGGAAGCCTGCTTCTCCCTCTCCCACTCCCCCTGCTTGTGTTCCCTCTCTCGCTGTGTCTCTAACAAATAAATAAAATCTTTAAAAAATATATATATATATATATATAATGCACAAATTTAGAAACTCTTGTCCTAGCACCTAGCTGGTAACAGTTAGTGGCTTACACTACATGACACTACATACCTTAACCAAGACAGAGGTCTTATAATAAATTACCATATCATGTAAAAGGCTGAACTAATGTCTAATAATATTAATGAGGTCTAGAACCTATTTGTAAAACCACAATACTTTACCACAGATTTGGTGAAGTCAAAATCTCCAACAATTCCTTGTTCACGATTTAAAGCAAATACATTGTTCTGATGAAGTGATCCATGAATTATGTCAGCCTTGTGCAATATATGCAGGCCCTGGGCAACACCTTTCATGACCTTTAAAGCTTCCTACAGATAAGTACACACAAAAGATGTCAGGAAGTCGGCAAATCATTTTAATATCTGAACCTTTTCTTTAATTAAAAGACTTTTCCAGGAGTGAGTAAAGCTTCTTCCAAATGAACCTTTAATAAGAATACAGCATAGAGAAAAAATAGAAGACCAGAAGCCCTGATTATGTAACATCATACACATATAACTTAAAACACTGAGTCTCTAAGAAGACTTAGATTACAAATGAGCATATATAGCATCTAGAAAAGAGACTAAATACTGTTACCAGGTAAGAAGAATCAAGGCATCCTCTATTTTTATTACTAATTCAAATTTACAATGTAAATTAAAGCTGTCACTTAAGCACTTATAATATCAAGTGCTATACTACACAATTTACATACAGCACAGCTTCATGGTTATAAGCATGGGCTTTGGTACCAAAAGACCTAATTTCAATTCCCATCTCTGCCTCTTATTGAGGACCCTGTGCAAGTCACTTAATCTCTGTGAGCCTCATTTTTCTCATCTATATATAACAGGATAACTCACATCACAGGATTGATGTGACAATTACATAGCATAATACCAGTCAAAATTTTACATAGTATATAAAGCATATACTATGCCCTCTAATATTAGGGGTTATTTTCTCATTTAATATATCCATGGAAATAGTGTTTTTTACTTACTTCTGAAGTTAAAGGCACACTGGCTTGAACAGCACTCAGGTTTGCCCTAGGGTAGTATGGGACCATCAGATAAGCCATAGGATCAGACTAAAAGCAAAACAGAATGAAACTCAAAGTGAAAAATTCTTCAATGTATTTTTAGTATACATCAATTATACAAGATAACTTTATGTTAAAAGGAATGGACTACCTCTCTAAAGCTTGGAGCTAAAACTTATTATAAATAAAATGTTTTCTGCAAGAGATTAGCTAAGAACTTTACCTTACACAAAAATAGGAATATCAATGGTAGTAACCCAGACTCTTCTTTAGCTTCTCTCCAAGCTCTGTGATAGGCGGCTGCTCTCTGAATCACCCTAGCTTCTGTGTCCACATCTACAGAATAGCCCTGGTACCAAAAAGAGATGCAATGGTAATTCCAACATTAAAAATCTTACTCTAATTACACATTATTTCAACTTAAACATAGTGATTTTTATATAATTTAAATTATATCTAATTTTATTTTTTAATTGTATAAGTACCTTTTCTATTTGCCTTGAATGCTATAATTTAGAAAGGAAAGAACAATTCTACCTATACCTTTTTATTTTATTTTATGTTAGTCATCATACATTACATCATTAGTTTTTGATGTAGTTTTCCAGGATTCATTGTTTGCATATAACAACCAGTGCTCCATTCAATATGTGCCCTCCTTAACACCCATCACTGGGCTAACCCATCCCCCCACCTCCCTCCCCTCTAAAACCCTCAGACTGTCTACCTATACCTTAATATACATTCTATAATGCATTGCTACTAGGGCCAAATTAATTATCCTATTATGATTAACAGTTTCCCAGCTCAAAAAAGAAATCAAAGAACAGAAAATTGTACTGGCAAAACAGCTGTAATTTCAAAGAGCAGTGTAAGTAAAGCAAGAATTTTAAAAGGCTACTGGATAGAATGTAATAAGTTCACCCAAAAAAGAAAAGCCAAGTATATCCTATTAAAGATACGTATTATTTAAGAAAATGAGGGAAACTCTGAATTCAAAATTAGTTCTGGCAACCAAGTAGGAAACATAAGCATCATGCCAGTTAACTCATATAATTTTTTTAAGGGGGGGGAGGAGAGAGAGGTGTGAGAGGGAGGAAGGGTAGAGGAAGAGGGAGAGAGTCTCAAGCAGGCTCCATGCCCAGGACCTTGAGATCTTGACCTGAGCCGAAATCAAGAGTCAGATGCTTAACCAACTGAGCCACCCAGGCGCCCCTCAACTCATACAATTTAGAAAACAAGCAGTGGATTTTTACTTTCCTGAAAATAATACCACCAACTCCTCTTTATACTTCTGAGTCTTCCACAGGTCAGAACTTAAACTTACCTTTAAAAGAATTATCTGCCCATTAACCTCAGAACAAACTAAAGGACGCTTGCTGCTAAGTTCCTTCATGGGCTCAGCATCAAGAAGATCCCGTTCCAAACTCATAGTAAGAAGACCACCAGAGTTCTAGGCACAAATTTTTATTACAGTTAAAGAATCCAAACCATCCCAGTACTTTTAAATCATCAACATAACTAGTTACATGCCATGAGATGATTTGGACATCATCAACCCTACTGGAGAAACCAGTAAAATAAAAATACTGAAAGCTTCCTGATTTTTCCAGTTCCTGGCTCTTGAAGTCCTCTCACCCAAACTGTAATCAACATACATTTAGCGGCTGCTACAGTTGTAGAACAAATTCCGAATATGATTGGGATTAACCAGATATGTATCCAAAAACCCTGATGTTTACTTGGAAGACTTCATGTGTTTCCTAAAAATATTAAAATGATGACAGATAAAAAGAAGGCTGTAGAATAGGAATGAGAAGTATAAAAATTATGACTACTATGAAGTAATTCTAACACCTCTGCCTCTGTTTGAAGTGGAATCCTTGAAAGTGAAAATGGTTTTCAAATATTTTAATTCTATTAGGTATTTCTGCCACTTTTTAAAAGGAATACATTTTTTGGATAAAACCTATCAACAATTTAGATCAAGGTAAATTTTATTGTGGTGTAATTTTAGTAAGAGGGGCTGTGAAATTATTTTCTGGCTTTTATTTTTATGTGTTGTCAATATTATTTAAGTAAACCACAAAATATAATCAATCTACAGAGGTTTCCTGGGCATACATCACTCAAACATCTTAAAATCATTAAAGGAGTCCATCAGCTATGATTAAAACATTTTATAATCTTTCACAATAAAGAGATCAGCACACTTCTAAAAACTAATTTTCAAGTCCTACACAGCACCACATACTCACTCATCCATCCTACATTAGTGTCTAAGCTAAAGTTAAAGAACTGTGAAGAAAATCCCACATTATTTTAAAGTCTAGTCTGGAAAAATTTTACAGTAATTGCTTTAACAATTTAAGGGGACTTTAATCTTACATATTCATGAGTTCATAACTCTATAAATACAGCCATTTCTGTACTATCTTTAAGCTATTATCATGAATTTAATGACAATATTAAAGAATAGATCTTTCATCTAGTCCCTCATCCTTAGCAGGCAATATAAAACACAGAGCTAACAGATTCTGCCCTGAGAGCCAGAGTTTACTAATCCTGCTCCATACAGGCCTTCTGTCCAATACACTGATTTCCCAGGCTTTGAATCCTGCCTGCCTAGAAAACTATGCCCATGTCCACATCTCTACTTAACCAATTCTCTAGAATTCCCAGCCTGCTTTAACCTAAAAGATATATTCTGCTTAAATTCCTCATGACTGGCAGTGTCCTGCCTTTATTCTAACTCTTGAAACAACAGCTAAAATTGCTTTATCATTTCAAGAAATAAATACCTGTAATTCAAACAAGTGTCATGCAATGTACTGAATAGATATGAGGAAAAGAGAAAAACATGCAAATGAATATAAACGTTAGAATACAATACGCAAATACTAAAGATAGTCTTGAGGAAAAGTTCTAACAATACCCAGAAACTATTCATCAGGAAATCTTCATAGTAAGGACAGCATAAATTTAACACTGACACACAATTTAATATCATCACTTTTCAACCCTCTACGGAGTAGTAATTCTCAGGGGCAACAAAGCTTACCATGTACTTAAGTAACCCTATTTCAGGATAAAGCAGAGGCAGCTCAGGGAACCATTTCTGTACCAGGCTATTCAGCTTCTCCTAAATTTAAAAAATATTTTTTATTATAAATCAACATATATTCAATTGTGACATGTTGCTCTTCAGGAAAAAATAACATACCACTATCTCACTTACTATAAATCTAACTAAATACACAATCTAATAAGATGTATAATCTAATAAAATATATAATCACTGATTTTGCCTTCTACTACAAGAGATATCAAATGAGGGGCGTCTGGGTGGCTCAGTCATTAAGTGTCTGCCTTTGGCTCAGGTCATGATCCCAGAGTCCTGGGATCAAGCCCCACATCAGGCTCCCTGCTCAGCGGGAAGCCTGCTTCTCCCTCTCCCACTCCCCCTGCTTGTTCCTGCTCTCACTATGTCTCTCTCTGTCAAATAAATAAATACATAAAGAGATATCAAATGAAAACCAAGAGTCACCCTGGGTCAAAGTTACCAGCTTACTACCAGAACAAAAACTTAATTATCAATTTTATATTGGTATATATATATAGGCACAATATCTTGCCTAAGATCAAAGTACACACTCACTTCCAAGCTAAAATGAAAATGTATGTTGATAACATCAATTTGCATCATAAAATTGTCATTTCTCAGAATATTAAGAATACACTGACATTTTAAAATAATAGCTATTTCATTTAGGAGGGGGAAAGCCTTGAAAGAAGCAGCAAATACGCAGCTCTACAAAAGCCACTTTGAAGCAAATGTGAAAACTGAGGATCCTTAGAAAAGTTTTTGTCACAATTATTAAGTAAAACTTCTAGACACTTGTCAACTCACTGGGAGATAGCTATTTTATCCAAGGTTCATAAGGTGAGTAACTAAGCACACACAGTCAGATGAATTTGCTAAATAAAACATAACACTTAGAATGTCTATTATTTTTTTATTTTATTTAAATTCAATTAATTAACATATAGCATATTATTAGTTTCAGAGGTAGAATTCAGTGATTCATCAGTTGCATATAACACCCAGTGCTCATTACATCAAGTGCTCTCCTTAATGTCCATCACCCACTTACTTCATCCCCTGAACTCCCCCTACCTCTATCAACCTTCAGTTTGTTTCCTGTAAGTTAAGAGTCTCCTGTTTGTCTCCCTCTCTGACTGCCTATTATTTTCATTGTATTTTTATTGTTCAAAGCAGTGTCCACCTTACTTGTTCCCCCATAACATCCCTGAAACATAAAATGTATCACTTCCATTTATTTATTTATTTATTTGTGAGATAAAGAGAGGCTGCATGCCGAGCAGGAGGGGAAAGGCAGGGGGAGAAAGAATCCCAAGCAGGCTACATACCCAGTGCAAAGCCTGATGCAGGGCTTGATCTCACAACCCTGAGATCATGACCTGAGCTAAAATCATAAGTCTAACGTTCAACAGACTGAGCAACCCAGGCGCCTCATATTCTTTCCCTTTTAAAGAGAAAATACACTGACAGACTCTCCCAAGGTCACAAAATATTAGCATAAAAGTGGAGACTTAAAGATGTAACTTCCCAGGACGCCTGGGTGGCTCAGTCGGTTAAGCGTCTGCCTTCGGCTCAGGTCGTGATCCCAGAGTCCTGGGATCGAGTCCCGCATCGGGCTCCCTGCTCCGCGGGGAGTCTGCTTCTCCCTCTGCCTCTCTCTCTCTGTCTCTCATGAATAAATAAATAAAATCTTTAAAAAAAAAAATTTAAAAAAAGATGTAACTTCCCCCCAAAATTCAGGTAGTTGCATTTTGTTGTATTCTTCAACTAAATTATGCTGCCCATTAATGTTTTCATTGCAGCATTAGGTTAAAAGAGTGTTGATTTAGATTTTATTAAAGGAAAAAATCTCAGCTCCATGTGAAACAGAAATCAAGCAGTATGTACAAGTATGTTTCTGCTATAATCTCAGAAAAAAAGACTAAAAAGGAAGTTAAGTGAAAAGTTAACAGGGACTACTACTGTTATAACTGAATGGAAAAGTCACAGGTGGTATTTTTTCTTCTTTATAATTTTCTGTAATTTCCACATTTGGTACAATGGTTATTAATTATCATCAGAAATTAATTTCTAAATTCACATAAACATTACTATGCAAACATAACTATGCTAATATAATCTCCAGTCTTGTCATTATAGTGCACTTCATAAAATGGATATATGAATTCAATTTCTACAATAAAAACTAATTCAAAACTTCAAAGAATTAAATACTTACATATTCCTCCTGCTCACGATAAATTTCCTGAAAGACGCTATTGCGCAACTGAGCTATTTCTTGTTTTATTCTCTCAATTTCAGATCCATCATGGTCATCAGACTTTAACCAGAAAGAAAAAAGTGATCTTACAAGCTTATTAAAGTAGCCCGAAAACAAGTCTTCCTAGTAAGAATGCAACTTCTATAGCAAATCACTCTGATTTCTATGTGTCCTTCTGTATCTAGCAGATAACAGACCCTCATAACACTTACTTTATTCTAACACTGACTTTTCCCAAACCTACAAAAAGGAATAAAAAACAAAGACATAAAATCAACACAGATTTTTCTTGTCTCTTGATCTGCTATAGATTTTCTCTAAGAAGATGACCACCTGCCATCATAAAGTAAATGTCAATAATAAGAACCAAAATACAACTAAATTCTCTGGAACTGTTTTCTACATGAGATTTGGTTAAAAAAAAAAAAAAAGAGTAAATGTATGGTGTGTCTATTAGAGGACAGACAATGCAGGCCTCAAAAAGACTTCTTGGGTGCCTGGGTGGCTCAGTTGGTTAAGC
>NC_138380.1:46843598-46860852 GCF_054177405.1 Leptonychotes weddellii
AAAAAAAAAAAAAAGTTAGACTTAGCCAATCTTGCTTATTACTAATGTGCAGGCACATTAGTCCTTGTACCCTATTAAGCAGACTAGCATTTGTGGAGTTGAAAAAAGGAAAAAAAGCAATTGGAGAAGCAGGCCAGCTAGCAAAACCAACAAGGTCCATCCATATTCTTTTCTCTAGTTTCTAACTAGACTGCCACCATTCTAACAGCACATTATTTCCTCAAAAATGTACTAAAACATATTGGATTATTTTGGTCCTAAGTCTTTCTCATAGCTGTGGCAGTGTAGCCACTTAATTTTTGGTAGTGCATGAAAAGTTGATCAGGCTCTAGAGGGACAAAATTACTCAAACTATCTAGAGGCTTATAAACCAGATGACAACTGATGGATTTATACTGGAGAATATAAATTTCCACTGGACAAAACACCAACACACAGTTTTAATTCAGATGACCATCTTCTTATTGTTTCAAAGTATGTAAGAAAATGAATTACTGATTTAAGTTCTTTGTGTAGCATGAAAAGGGAACTAGGTTGTCTTGAGAACTATTTTTTTTTTCACATTCCAGAAAAGAGTGACCAATTATCCCTAACCAACAATAAGGCAATCATCTATTAATATAATACCTAAATAAATCATATAGAGAGTCTGACAAATGCTGAATAAACTGCACAAGACTTGCTAACCAATTTCTTCTCTTCTGATTCCATGAAGACCACTTTTCTTCTGACTGTACGAAAACCACTTTTTTCTTTCAAATCTTTAGTTTTGGTATAAGCCTAAAAATAACACCAAGCAATACAATGGGCATAGTAGTTTCCCATAAAACTACCACTCAGAACTTGTGTTTTTTAATTTCACTCTCATAGATGACTTTAGAACAATACAACTCCATGTAGTGACAAAGGAATGCTGACACAAACACTATAAAACTTATCTCAGAAGTATTTCTAGTTTCTCTCTTTAAAGGCATAAAAATATAAAGATTAAGTATCAGGGTGCCTGCGTGGCTCAGTCATTAAGCGTCTGCCTTCGGCTCAGGTCATGATCCCGGGGTCCTGGGATCGAGCCCCACATCTGGCTCCCTGCTTGGCAGGAAGCCTGCTTCTCCCTCTCCTACTCCCCCTGCTTCTGTTCCTGCTTTCTCTCTCTCTCTGTCAAATAAATAAATAAAATCTTTAAAAAATAAAGATTAAGTGTCAAAGGAAAAATGGTGGGCATATCATTTAAACAAAGCATTAATTAATTAGCAATTATTTTAAATTATCCTTCTCAAGGTATCCGGGCAGCTCAGTCAGTTAAGCATCCGACTCTTGATTTCAGCTCAGGTCATGACCTCAGGGTTGAGACTGAGCCCCAAGTCAGGCTCTGTGCTCAGCACAGAGTCTGCTTGAGATTCTCTCTCTCTCTCCCCTTTCCCTCTGCCCCTCCCTCTACTCTCTCTCTAAATAAATAAATCTTAAAAATAAATAAAAATTAAAATTATCCTTCTCAAAAATATGCTTTTACCTACCTAATTTCTTTCAATATTTCAACCTTAGCTGCCAGATTTTCCATTCTGGTACCTACACGAGTCTTCAGAGTGCTTTCTAAATGTTTAGTCAAATCCATGGTAGTCGCTTTCTCTTGCTGCAACAAAAAACAAGCACATCCTAGTGAATCTCAAACAAGAAACTATATTTCTACTGTCACTTAAATGATTTTAAGGCATAACTAAAATTTTAAAGGTTAAAAAATATTGGGGTACCTGGCTGGCTCAGTTGGTGAAACATGCAACTCTTGATCTCAGGGTCATGGGTTTGAGCCCAATGTTGGGCATAGAGATTACTTTAAAAAAACTGGGGGGCGTCTGGGTGGTTCAGTCGGTTAAGCGTCCAACTCTTGGTTTTGGCTCAGGTAATGATCTCAGGGTCATGAGAGTGAGCCCCACATTGGGCTCAGTGTGAAGTCTGTTTGAGATTCTTTCTCTCCCCCACCCCACTCATGCTCTCTCACTCCTGCTCTAAAATAAATAAATAAATAAATCCTTTAAAAAGGGTTTTTTTTTAATGTTTAAACCACAGGACAACTGATTTCCCTACTGGTTGGGATCTGAAAAAGATAATCTATTCCAGTCTTCTGCCTTCACACAGATTACAGACTAATCTTTCATTCTAATAAAAAGCCAAACAGAAACAAATTTCACATATTTTATGTCTTAATACTTAAATTTTAAAAACATAAAAGATCTCTAGAGACACCAAAAGATTATCAATGACTATTTTTTGAAAAAGTCCTGTGTCATTTTACATTACAAAACAATCAAAAACATCACTTCTTTGACCCAAGCTAGATTAAGCTCCCTGATTCTGAGTGGTATCTCAAATTCAAGTCTACCATGATTATCTAAAATAATGTATAGAACAGTAATATGAATAAAGACCTGGCAGTTTTAGTCTAATTATACTCCAAACCAGATATTACATAAACACAGAAATTTTACTCAGTATTTGAGCAACATGCTCCTTAGTCCTCACATTCTCTCCAATTCTTCAGTTAAATAAAAAGAGAGAACCAGAATATACTGAATGCTTATGCTTATTACTAGTATGCTACACTCAGGTATGTTCATGCCCTTCTGCTCCCTTTTCTTGAGTAGGATGACCATGAAGAATCAGTTATGTTTGTTCTTAACTCTGTTTATAGCCACTGGAATTGTTATTATAATTACTCCAAAATTATATAAATCTAAGAAATTAAATAAATCTAAGGAAAAAAATACATAAATCTAAGAGTGGGAAAATAAAAAGTTGTTAAATAAACAATCTTTAATACAAATTACTAATGAACTGTATGTGAAAGAGAACTATAAAATACTGAGGAAAAGAATCATTTAGATCTAAAAGAATTGTGAAATTAAGCTGGTTCTCAAATATCTTGAGATTATTAGTCCACTTGTATAAAAAAAACACCAAACCTGGAAATCAGATAAAAACAATGAGTATGGTTTTTAAGACAAAGAACAAATAAGACAAACAGAAAAGATGGCAAATTCAAACCCAACCACATCAATAATTAAGGTAAATGAAAATTAGCTTAACATTCCAATTAAAAGATAGGAGATTATAAGTCTGGAAGAAAAAGCTCAGATTCAACTATATGTTGCTCATAAGACACACTTATTAGATAAAAAGAAACATAAAAATTAATGGGTGGAAAAGATATACCATGCAAACATGGCTATGTTAATATCAGGCAATGTGGACTTCAATACAGGGAGCATCCCCAGCAATAAATAGGGGTATTACATAAAGATGATTCATCAGGAAGACACTATTCTAAATGTGTATGCAACTAATAACAAAGTTTCAAATTCACAAAGTAAAACTTAACAGAAAAAAGGAAGAAACAGACAAAACCACAATAATATCTGAAGATTTCAACACTCTTCTCTGGGTACTGATAGAACAAGTAGACAGAAAAATCAGTCCGGATACAAAAGACTTCAACAACACTATCAGCTAATTCGATTTGATTTACAGAATACTCCACCACACAACTGTAGAATATACATAATTTTTTATTATTTTTTTTAAACTTTTTTTTTTTTTTTTTTTAAGATTTTATTTATGTATTTGACAGAGAGAGATAGCGAGAGAGGAAACACAAGCAGGGGGAGTGGGAGAGGGAGAAGCAAGCTTCCTGCGGAGCAGGGAGCCCAATGCGGGGCTCCATCCCAGGACCTTGGGACCATGACCTGAGCCAAAGGCAGATGCTTAACGACTGAGCCACCCAGGCGCCCCTACACATAATTTTTTAAAGTACATGGAACACCTCCAAGACAAATCATATGCTGGATAATAAAGCAAATCACAATAAAAGAACTGAAATGACAGAAAGTATGCTAATATCAAGAGATTAACTAAAACTCAGTAACAAAAATATACTGGGGGAGGGGTGCCTGGGTGGCTCGGTCATTAGGCATCTGCCTTAGGCTCAGGTCGTGATCCCGGGGGTCCTGGGATCGAGCCCCACATCAGGCTCCCTGCTCAGTGGGAAGCCTGCTTCTCCTCTCCCACTCCCCCTGTTGGTGTTCCCTCTCCCTCCCTCACTGTGTCTCTCTCTGTCAAATAAATAAATAAAATCTTTATATATATATATACTAGGGAAAAAAAATCTCCAAATATGTGAAAATTAGACAATATACTTCTAAATAATTGATGATTCAAAAAAAAATCACAGAATTCTAAAAATATGTTTAATCAATAAAAACAAAGTATCAAAATCTGTGGGCTATAGATAAAGAAGTACTTAAAAGGAAGTATCTTTAAATGTTATAAGGAACAAAAGATTAAAAACAATAATATGAATTTCCATCTAAAGAAGATTAAAGGGCAAATTAAAGAGGAAGGCAGGCAATCATAACGTAAAAAAATCAATTAATTAATTAAAAAAGAAATAAATTCTATGGGGCACCTGGGTGGCTCAGTCGTTAAGCGTCTGCCTTCAGCTCAGGTCATGATCCCAGGATTCTGGGATCGAGCCCCGCATCGGGCTCCCTGCTCAGCGGGAACCCTGCTTCTCCCTCTCCCACTCCCCCTGCTTGTGTTCCTGCTCTTGCTATCTCTGTCTCTGTCAAATAAATAAATAAAATCTTTAAAAAAATAAAGAAAAAAGAAAAAAGAAATAAATTCTAAAAACCAACAGATACAGAAATCAGTACTTTGAAAACATTAAGAACTTCAGGTTTCTGGTCCAGCATTTAAAAAGCCTGGAAGTCACTACACCATCCTAACAAGTAAAAAGCTCAACAAACTAAAAAATCAACAAGCCTTCTTAGATCTTTAAGAAAGATGAGGTCACAGGGCAAACTGCTGCTCCCAAAACTGGAGAGACAGACAGGGAAAGAAAAGCCATTCACAACTCATATGGAGCAGCAACCTCTGAGGGAACCAGTCTGGAGTAGGTAAACCTCAACTTCAAATGACAATTGCAGAAGACTCAGTGTGAACAACTCAGAGTTAAAAACTCCAGGCAGACCCGGTCATCAGGATGCCTCCACTTTCACCCCCAGGATCTCTACCACGTTCTCACAGTATAAATATAAGAGAAAAATCCTCTCAAGCTTCCAAAAGGGAAAGGGGGAAAGGAAGCATTTTACGCTAGAGTATTCTGTTCTTAACAAGATCTGCCCTCAGGGAAACTATTATTTTTTTAAGTTTTTATTTATTTATTTGACACAGAGAGAGAGAGATGGCGCATGTACCGAGATGGCGCAGGGTGAGTGGGAAAGGGAGAATATATACTAAAAGACAAAAAACACAGTTAGAGGAAGAGACAAAGCAAGAATCAGAATCAGACTCAGACATGGCATGGATAGATGCTCAACTGTCAAGACCAGAAATTTTTTTTTTTTTAAGATTTTATTTATTTATTTGACAGAGAGAGAGATAGCGAGAGCAGGAACACAAGCAGGGGGAGTGGGAGAGGGAGAAGCAGGCTTCCCGCTGAGCAGGGAGCCCGACGTGGGACTTGATCCCAGGACCCTGGGATCACGACCTGAGCCGAAGGCAGACGCTTAACAACTGAGCCACCCAGGCGCCCCCAAGACCAGAAATTTTAAACATGATATGATTAATATGCTAAGGGCTCCAGTACTTAATTAGACAGCATGCAAGAACAGATGGGCAATGAAAGCAGAGAGATGGAAATTCTAATAAAAAAGCAGAAATACTAGAGATCAAAAACACTAGAGCAGAAATGAACAATTCTGATGCACTTATCAGTAGACTGGATGTCGCTGAGGAAAGAATCTCCGTAATCCAAGATACATGAATGCTATATGTCCACAAAAAGACCTACACAGAAATATTCACAATGGCTTTATTCATAACAACTAAAAACTAGAACAAACACCCTAAATACAAACTGTGGTATATTGCTACAATGGAATACTACTCCGTAATAAAAATGAACAAACTTCTAATATACACAACATAGATAAATCTCACAACCATTATGTTCAGTGAATGAAACCAGATCCAAAAGAATACATATCAGAGGATTCCATTTTTATGAAGTACAGGACCAGGAAAACTAAACTATGGTGATATACATCAGAACAGTGATTGCCCTGAGTGGGAGGAAGAGAGGTTAGACTGTAAGGAGGCACCAAGGAACTTTCTGAAGTGGAACTGAACATTTTATATCTTGAGTAGGTACAACAGATGTCCTGTAATCCATTTACACTTTTTGATGGAAGAGGACAGGGGAACACCCCCAGAGAAAAAAAATAAAAGGCAGGTGACTAATCTCCCTATCAATTAGACCTTTAAAGAAACAGACTATTTTCTAAGGAGAAGAGACCTTATCTCTGAAATGCCCTTCCTTAGTAGGATATCTCCAGATAAAAGGTTAGTTATGGGGCACCTGGGTGGCTCAGTCGGTTAAGTATCCAGACTCTTGATTTCGGCTCAGGACATGATGTCAGACTTGTGAGATAGGGCTCTGCGCTCAGCAGAGAGTCTTCTTGGATTCTCTCCCTCTCCCTCTGCCCCTCCCCTCTCCCCAGCCTCGAGCGCATGCTCTAAAATAAATAAATAAATCTTTAAAAATAAAAATAAAAGATTAGTTATAATGGACAGAACCCAAGATTTATGGATTTATGAGGCAGAGCTCCCTGGAGAATGCCACATACGGATTTAAAGGCTGAAAATTGAGTTCAATTACCAATGGTCAATGATTTCATCATCAGACCTAATGAAATGGTCATTTAAAAACAAAAACAGGGGCGCCTGGGTGGCTCAGTCGTTAAGCGTCTGCCTTCGGCTCAGGTCATGATCCCAGGGTTCTGGGATCGAGTCCCACATCGGGCTCCCTGCTCTGCAGGAAGCCTGCTTCTCCCTCTCCCACTCCCCCTGCTTGTGTTCCTGCTCTCGCTATGTCTCTCTCTGTCAAATAAATAAATAAAATCTTTAAAAAAATAAAAATAAATAAAAAAAATAAAAAAAAAAACCCTCCAAATAATTAGGTTTTAGGGAGCTTCCAGATGGGTGAACAAACCCATGTACTGGTAGAGTGGTAGACTAAATATCCCCAGCTTCCCTACTCCACCTTTCACCCCCATCATATATCCTTTATAATAAAACTGTAATCATAAGTACAGCACTTTCCTGAGTTCTGTGAGTTGTTTTAGTGAATTATTGAACAGGGGAGTAGGGATCACAGGAACTCTCAAATTTACAGGCAGAAGTGTAGGTAGCCTGGGAACCTGATTGTGGCTGGTATCTGAAGTGGTAGAAGTCGTATGGGACTGAGTCCTTAACTTGTGGGGTCTGTGCCAACTGCTGGGTATTTAGTATCACAAATGAATGGTACGACATCCAGTTGGTGATGGTGAATTGGAGACCAGTGTTAGGATGGCACTTACACATTTGAAAATACACAATATTGAAAAATACACAATATTCTTGGGGGAGAAAAAAATGCTCTGAATCTGAGCAAACCTTGAGATCTAACTACCATAAAAGGAAATACATGCAGATAAAGGAGACTCTTAAGCAACACAAGGATGCAGATTAAGCAATTTAAGAGATTTATCATCCAAAATGCAAGGCACAGGCCTAAACTAGGATCCCAACTGGAAGAAGCTAAGGGACATTCATAGCTTCCCTTCAGGAAATCTGAACACTGGATATTAAAAGATATTAAGGAATTACTGTTAATTTTTAAGTATGAACAGTATTACGGTTGTCTTTTTCGAAGTTATTCTCTACCAGAGGCACACACTAAAACATATACAGTAGAATATTATGAATGGGATTTGTTTTAAAATAACTCTGGGCCGCCTAGGTGGCTGAGTTGGTTAAGTATGTGCCTTCAGCTCAGATCATGATCCCAAGGTCCTGGAATCGAGCCCTGGATCAGGCTCCCTGCTCAGTTGGGGAGTCTGCTTCTCCCTCTCCCTATGCCCCTGCTCATGCTCTCTCTCTCTCTCACTCTCTCTCAAACAAATAAATTTTTAAAATCTTTAAAAATAAATAAATAAATAAATAAAATAAAGTAACTCAGGAGGTATAGTTTTTTTTTTAAAAAAGACTGCCCATGTGTCTAATAATGTAAAACCGGCTGATGAATACATAAGGTTAATTATTCAACTCTCTCCTTCTGGAATGTTTGAAATTTCCCACAGTCAAAAGTTTTTAAAAGAACATAAAAGGAAATGTAAATGAGCAATCATTAATCTTTCAAACATTCAATGAAATCCAAAGATGATTAGTTTGGAGTGTAAGAAAAAACTTCATCTGTAAACAAATATAAAGAAAAGAGAGAATGAGAGAGGAGGAGAGAAAGGGAAGAAAACAAAAAGTGACAACAAATTAAACAAAGAAGAACAGATGAGTATACAGATTACCCAGACGGTCACTCTTTACACCAGTGAACATACCATACCTGCAGCTCCTGGGCAGTCTGTTGTACTTTGGATTCTAGAACTTTATAACTTTCAAGAAGAACCTCCTTCTCTGTTTTAAGCCTTTCATTTTCTTCAATCAGCTTCTGGTCCTGCTTAATTTTTGCCAGGCTGACATTAGACCCTAAATTAAAGTCTCCAACAGCCAAATTTTCCCTATTAAAAACAAATTCACTCATTTTAAAAACCAAACTGTGTAAGGCTGACAGAGATCATAAATCTAAACTAAATCATCCTGAGCTTTTTATACCATAATATAAAGTTAACTTCAAAAACAATGCTGCCAACACTCAAATATATGCCAACTTGTAGCAATATCAACTCCAGCAAATACAGTAAAAAGCATTCTTTATCAGTTTCTTCCAATTTCTCCTCCCCATCAACCCCACTCCATTTTACAGTTTTTTTCTAAGATCCCAAAAACAGCTACATAACCCAAGACATGGCATCATGGCTTGGATCATGATACAGAAGTTTATAAATGGTTTGGTACTTAGAAACATTAAACATGGCTTTCTGCTTCAAATTTATAATTCGAGATTGTCTAAAAAGTGAATTCCCTTTGTAATAATCAAATTCCATCATAACAAGTTACCACAGGAAGAACAAAGAGTTTCTCTTTTGTTAAAAAGGAAAGGTAATTCCCTAAAACTCATTAAAATATTCTTAAAGCCATAGGAAAACTTCAAAGTTTATCTGAAATTCTAGCTTTGCCTGAATAATTGATTTAGGGGTATATTTTTTTGATAAACATATTCAAAAGAATTAATATGAAGAGCTGGTATGTGAACTTTAAACAACTGAGGCATGATTTTTCTTTCAAAATGGCTTTTAATGAAAATATTCCTGCAAAAGCAGACAGGAATACATGTTTGAGAAAAATAGAAATGAGTACCATCCCTCAAAATCACTGACATAGATGAAGACTCCAAAAACATAAGCCTTGACTTCTACTATGACAAGAGCTTCTACCATGAATTAGAAACTAGTTAAGACTAAAAACCCCATGACAGTCTTACTTTGGAAATGTCACATGATTTCCTGCATCATTTTCATTCTTCAGGTCAAGAGTCATCCTCCCACTTAAGCGCCCCTTTGGCCGGGTGAAGGCTGACTGGTTTGATCTATGCCCCCATGAGGGAATGGGGCTTTTGAGGTTCCTGAGGACAAGATGACCAGGATCTGATTTTTTTTCCTCACAGGTGTTAGTGCTGGAAGTGAGCTTACATTTTTCTGCAAATCCTTTTTTAGCCACCTCCTCCCCTATATCCACACTGCCATACTCAGCCTGAGCAATAACTGTTCCATCTTGATAGGTTGCTTTAATTCTCATTTTTATCTCCTTTTCAAAAATCAAGCTCCCCAAAAAGGTTCTGCCCTAAGAAAGATGGGGGAGGAAAAAAGTTGTAAACCAACTACACCAACATGTTTTTCTTCACTTTATTTTGTTTCTACCCAGTTTTTCAAACAATCATACTCCTTCATTCTGAAAACTCTATAAAAGCACTCTTACCTTGTTATTGGCTATATGCAAATATACTTCTCCATTTGTATGAACATATTCTAATTACACATTTAGAGGAGAAATCTTCCTTTCCAGAAGTAGAATTAATACCTGTATAGGCAGCCATATTTATAAATTTTAAAATGTGTACCAATTAAATACCCTAGAATAATTGTTTTAAACCAAGCAGATGGTGTTGACCATTTTGATCCCAATGAAATGAAATGGTGTCCTGAGGAGTATAGCACATAAAAATGAATTCTGGTATCTAGAAAAAGCACTCAAATTCAACAAAACTTTAAAAATAGTTTTACAGGGGCACCGGGGTGGCTCAGTCAGTTAAGTGTCTGCCTTTGGCTCAGGTCATGATCTCAGGGTCCTGGGATGGAGCCCTGCAACAGCTCCTTGCTCAGTGGGGAGCCTGCTTCTCTCTCTCTGCCCCTCCCCACCCCCTGCTTGTGCTCTCTCTCTCTCAAAAAAAATGAATAAAAAATCTTTAATAATAAAATAAAATAAAAAATACATAGAATTACAAAGAAAATTATTTCACTGTGATACATTTTAACCCCAAGTTAAGAACCCCTGGACCTAGAAGGGTGCATCCGAAAGGGCAGAAGGTGGTAAACGGTAAATGCTCATCATTAACCATCCAAAAAAAAAATTTTTTTTAATCCACAAACCAAAATGACAACATATTTTAAGTTTACAAAAACATGGGCTTTGGGGCGCCTGGGTGGCTCAGTCGGTTAAGCGACTGCCTTTGGCTCAGGTCATGATCCCGGGGTCCTGGGATCGAGTCCCGCGTCAGGCTCCCCGCTCTGCATGGAGCCTGCTTCTCCCTCTCCCACTCCCCCTGCTTGTGTTCCCTCTCTCGCTGTGTCTCTCTGTCAAATAAATAATAAAAATAAAATCTTTAAAAAAAAACAAAAACAAAAAACATGGGCTTTGTAAATCTTTCAAATCATAAAATTTTTAAATACACACATCCTGAGAGGCTTGAATTTACCAAGAATACCAATATAGATAGCAAAGATGGTTCAAAAGGCATCACCAACAAATGAGATCAAGCAAACAAAGCTAACCAACTCAAAATATAGTTCATAGAAATATATCAGATTAAGATTTCGATCAATCAGAATGTGGTTTTGGGTTAACCTCTTTCATACAAAAACCCTTGGTTTCAACAGATGTAACAATGTTGGGGTTCAGGAGCAAATGGTCAAGAAAGAATTTTTGAGATGTCTTCTCAAAAGGTGGTTTTATTAAAGCATGGGACAAGATCCGTGGGCAAAAAGAGCTGCACTGGGGTCATGAGGAGTGGCCCATTATATACTTTCAAATTGGGAGGGGGTCAGGGAAAGCGTAACTCTCTAAGGAATTTGGAAGCAAGGTCTCCAGGACCTTGAGGGGCTAGCTGTTGTTAGGAAAAGGTCATTTGCTACTGTCTAGTAAAACCTTAGTCATGAGACCCTTCAGATGTCTATCAGTGGGCCATATGCTTGGAGGATGATTGCTAACATGTATCTTGGGGGGAAGGGGTGGGTAGAGATAAAGGAAGTTTCCAAAGGAATTTTTACATGTTAAAGGAGACTTGCAGGATTTTGGAAGTCAGGCTAATGTTAAGCTAAGGTTGCCTTTTGCTTTTAGCAAAGTATTAATATGGAGGCAGCTGAGTTCCTAGAGGAAGGGCATTCTGCCTGTCTCAAGGGCTTGTCAATGGCTGTAAATTTTAAGGAAATTTAATTTTTTTTCCTTTGCCTTTGTTCACATCATCACCGTCATGCTGAAAGTCTATCTAAAATCAAGTACAACTTTCTACTCCTAACCAATGTTAATGGAAGTGACAGTGTCTGAAAATTATTGCTGAAATATGTAAAATTCTTAATATTTCAAGAAACTCTGTCTTTGGGCAACATATGTATTTAAGTGGAAATAATCTACTTTCCACAAGAGTTCTAATTACCTAAAGCTGAATGCTCTAAAGGCATACTACTCCTTGTTTAAAATATGTTATGCAAAAATCTGATTTTTAGACTTTTCCCTGAAGTCAAACTCCATTTAGTTATTGTCACCAATCACATTTAGTTGTTCAACAAAATTCTCCCTGAATTATACATAATCACAAAGACAGAACCCTAAACTTGGAATAAATTCTAAGTTCTCCTAAATTCTAACAAAAAGAATGACCAAGTAGATGATACATGGATTTTTTAATATTATACTTTACCATAAAAATATATATTCTACATATTCTTTTTTAAATGTCAAATATTTAATTTTTATAGTGAGAAATGTGTTATAGTTCCCATTAAATCTTGCATGCCGGAAAGAGAGATCGATTTATTTATTTTTAAAACATAGGTATTTAAAAGGCATAAATAAGATTTATCTTTTAAATAAATCTGGTCATTGGGGCGCCTGGGTGGCTCAGTCATTAAGCATCTGCCTTCGGCTCAGGTCATGATCCCAGGGTCCTGGGATCGAGTCCCACATCGGGCTCCCTGCTCCGCGGGAAGCCTGCTTCTCCCTCTCCCACTCCCCCTGCTTATGTTCCTGCTCTCGCTATGTCTCTCTCTGTCAAATAAATAAATAAAATCTTTAAAAAAAATAAAATTAAATTAAAATAAAATAAATAAATAAATCTGGTCATTGTTTTAGAACACAGAGCTTTCAATGATTAAAAAAGGATGATGTCATTTTTCTAAGACGTATCTCATTGTGTTTCCCAAACTGGTAAGCTTTATTCAAAACCAAGAAAGCATCACTTGCTTTCTATTTTAATTTACCTAATCTTGTCTGGATATATTAGAAAACAGGCTAAAAGCCTTTAATCTTTTATTTTTTTTTTTAAAGATTTTATTTATTTATTCATGAGAGACAGAGAGAGAGAGGCAGAGGGAGAAGCAGGCTCCCAAGGAGCAGAGAGCCCGATGCGGGACTCGATCCCAGGACCCTGGGATCATGACCTGAGCCGAAGCCAGACGCTTAACCATCTGAGCCACCCAGGCGCCCAAGCCTTTAATCTTTTAAACCCAAATTCCAATCTCTAGCTCTCATTCCCTGATTCTACATAAAATTTTCAAAATAAGGAAGGCATTTAGGGCATAAATCTTCATGTGATCTTCAGCATTTGTAACCACTATTCTGAGTATCAATTTCAACTGTGCTATAACATGGGTATCAAAGTGTTGGTTTAAAACGTACTGAGGGTATTTTAGTGCCTAGGTCACCCTCTGGAAGTGTCTCTCCTCTCTCTCTCTCTTAAACTAAATCCCTACTATTCATTCATTTGTTCAAATGCTAGATAAACTGGATGCTCATCTAACACCTAACAGGCAAGATCAAGGAGATCAGGCATAGAAAAATGAATAAAATATTATCTCTACTAAGACAGTCTTATCTCTACAAGCTCACTATCTTGTGGGGGAGGGAAAAATGCAATTCTAGATACCTTATTCACTGAATGAAACAGCTACAGGGGAATGGGCGGTGGGTATTAGCAAAGACTTTAGATAGGAAATTATATTTGAGCCTTGAGCTGAGAATTAATGGCTAAACATGGGCTTCCTAAGCAGAGACATTCAAGAGTAACTATTTTCTTCCAGAAAACAGCTAATAGTCTTTTTACCGAACATAAGCATGCAAATACAAATAATACCACCTGTAAAGAATCTATGAAGCATACAAAACATTCCCCAATAACTAAAGTTTACTCCTCAGTTCCAAAACTAACTTTTAAAAATGACCTTTTATTCTTGATTCATATTTGTTTCAATCAACATAAATTTTGTATCACCCTACCATGAGAACAGCAACAGACTTGAGTTCCAGCCCTCACTCAGCCATAATTAGCTTCATGACTTTAAATACTTAGTCATGTAATTGTTCTAGACCAGATTTCTTTATAAAATAACAGGGTGAGAGCAGAGGAATTCTAAGGTCACTAAATGTAAGATTCTAGCGTTCTAGGCATACAAGAAATTCAAAACAAGCCCCTACCTTGGTCAAAACATCTAGATTAAAGGAAAACATAAAAAACTTCAGATTTTAAACCAGAAATTTAGGGGTGTAATTTTACAATAATATCTATGTACTTCTGAAAGTCTGAGTTCCAAGTACAGAATTGTTTCTTATAAGTAACTATACTGCAGACAAAACTATGCCCAACAACCTCCAAGATTCTCAAAACAAAACAAACAGAAAAAAAGAGGCAAAGAGGTTTGTGAATTTTACTATTCCACATAAGTCATTTGAGCTGCTAAATAAAAAAATGCAAATCTGATTACTTAGCAATAATATCTCAACAGCATTAACACGCACCAAAAGAACATTATTGCACAGATTTAAAAGGAGGTAGAATTCCCATTAAGACTACCCCTGAAATTATCAGATGGCTGCCAGAATTAGGTTACTAACCCAAACTTTAATGGAAATGGATACAAACTAGAATCTATGGATACAAACTAGAATCTAGATAGAACATCATTGAAAACTACTACACCAAACAGTATGAACCCTTGCCAAAATGATAAAAATCTGATTAATTCACAACTCCACTAATTTCAGTTTTGTGATATTTATGGCCAGGGCTAGGTTAAAGATCACTTTTATGTAATAAATACTGCCTCAAAAGCAAGTCTCCATTATAAAAGACTCTTCTAAGCTTTCACATGAGAAGATACTATTTACACTTATTATGTAAATATATACACATATACAACTCTGATCATCACGAATGTTTACCTAGCAAAGATGAGTACAAATAATTGCTTTTGAATCATTATATAATTCATATTTTAATTAATTACTTTTAATTATTCTATAATTCGTATTTTTCACTAATTTATACAGGCTTTTATATTTTAAAAAATCAGCAGAATTTAACTACATTTATATTTTGTGTCAAATACATAGCTTTACTTCCATTAACAAAAATATTTAAAATCTGTGACTTGCCTGATCGAACTGGGTAACTTCTTGGCCAGAAGGAATCTGTAGTCCCCAAAGTCTATATTTTTTGGCAACACTAGAAAATTGCAGATCCAAAGGAATCTCAACTATATCAGATCGATTTAGAATTTCAGTATTTCCATAGTCAATGTATCTCACCAGACACTGGGAAAAAATGAGACAAATACTAACACAGAACTTAGATTAACATCTCCAAAGAAACCATCAATTTGCTGCTTTCTGTTAATTACCTGTAATTACCTCAGGGCATTTTACCTCAAATTGATAAAATGTATTTAGAAACAAGACCTCCAACAATATCTTCAGAATAAAGAAAATCCATGGTCCATGAGATCCCAGTAATCTCTGTTTGGTACTAGTTAACTAATAGTACTAGTTACTTATACTAGTTCCAACAGTACCATTTCTCATTATGGTTGTTTTTTTTTTTAAACAGCTAGTAAATAAACATAAATCTATGAAGCTTATGGCTTCTCCTATCTCAAATGTTAAAATCAATTAACATTCCTAAATTCAAGTTGGAAACAGTAAAATCTGAAAAGAAAAGCAAAATTATCAAACTTCCTTGGGTAAAATTAAACCCATCCCAGGTGTTTGACCTAGGAAATGTATCAAAGTCACCCTCACATCCAGCTCTACATTTAGAAAGTAAAAAGAAAAGGAGCTTATCACAAGGTCAAAAGCCATCTTGCCCCTGAATTTTAAAAAAGTTAAAGCCAAGGGGCGCCTGGGTGGCTCAGTCGGTTAAGCGGCTGCCGTCAGCTCAGGTCATGATCCCAGGGTCCTGGGATCAAGCCCCGCATCAGGCTGCTTAGCAGAGCCTGCTTCTCCCTCTCCCTCTGCCGCTCCCCTTCCTTGTGCTCTCTCTCTCTGTGTCAAATAAATAAATAAAATCTTTTAAAAAAAAAAGTTAAAGCAAACACAATATATCATCTCCAGTTGTCAAACTGTGAGGAAAACATCTAATTAGAAAGGTCTATTTCACTAAGATAAACCATTACCTTGGACAGTATTAAATCATGAAATTTTTCTTAAAAAGTTATTCTGAGCGTTACTCAAATTGTTTCATCTTATCATCTCCTTATTACACTAAGAAAAATATCTATAAAATATATACACATGAGAAAATATTTTAAGTCCAGTAAAGCAGATACAGGAAAAAAACAGTAAAGGAAAGCTTACAGAGATGCTTTTACACAGCCTGCCATATGCAATTGCCACCAGCTATTCAGAATCTCATCTCCATAAATCCCCTTAAAATCTCCCTCAAGTTCATAATGTAAAAACTCAAATAGCTAAACACAAAGAAAATTCATCACATTCAACCAAAGCATTAAAAGCAGCAAGTCAATCGTCATTAACAATATGCAAATCAACTAAGCAAAAGATAAAAAGAACTTCTTAAGGACAGATCAAATGTTCTTTTCTTACTCAATCTTAATAGATGAACTTTTTTTTAAAGTTATTTAGCAAGAACCAAACATGATGATTAAGAACCATTGGTCAGTAGGGGAGCCCAGGTGGCTCAGTGGGTTAAGCAGCTGCCTTTGGCTCAGGTCATGATCCCAGCGTCCTGGGATCGAGCCCCGCATCAGGCTCCCTGCTCAGTGGAGAGTCGGCTTCTCCCTCTCCCTCTGCCTGACTCTCTGCCTACTTGTGCTCTCTCTCTCTCTGTCAAATAAATAAATAAAATCTTTAAAAAAAAAAAAATTGGTCAGTAAACATAATCTACAAATTATGTAATCTACTCTTGGACAATCTTCAGTGATTATATGACAACTTAAATTCAGAAGAATATTCCTGAATCTGACCTGGATTTTTTTAAGCAATTCATTTCTTTTCTGTTCACTAGGGGGAAAAAAACATGTTTAATCAATTTATAAGTTCAATTGAACCAGATCTTATTACTACTATGTATAATCAATGAAGGGCTAAATAAGCATCAAATTTTGGAGCCAAAATAATCATTATTCAGGGCAAAAAAAAAAAAAAAACTGAACACTTGTTCCTGCCTTTTCATCACTGATGATTTTCAGTACTTTGCATCTGTACCAACATTTATCTTCAGAAAATAATCCACCATAAATCTATAAAGAGAAAAAGAAAGTAAAATTATTTAGCATTTTAATAATTCAAAGCTTGTTAAGTAGATCAGAATAATGGTTAGCATTTATTAAGCACTTACTATCGGGCAATAAGCACTTTATATATAATAACTTATTTTATTCTCACAGCCATACGAGGTAGGTACATTGTGTTCACCATTATATGCCCAAAGTCATAAGCCAGTAAGCAACAGAACCAGGATTCAAAGTCAGGCAATCTGACT